>NC_092177.1:37160712-37474601 GCF_045791955.1 Oncorhynchus clarkii lewisi | reverse complement strand
TGGCCCACGCACTCACTAACGCCCTCTGGCGGGCCAACTCAAGCACGCGGGCCTTTTCCTCATCCACCGTGGAGCCATAGCGCACGTGCAGCGCTAGAGGCCCACGACCCAACTCCACGTCTGCGAAGCGACGCGTCCGGCTGTCCATGACCGTGGTGGACTGGGACACGCTGACGTTGACGCCATTCTCCAGGGTCTTATGGCCGCTGGTGAGGCGCAGCGCAGCAAGATCACCGTCAGGCAGGCCCGGCTTGACGAAGTAGTGAGTGTCACGGCCTTCCACGGTGAAGTGCAGGTTTTCCAGGTAGAAGGCATTGTTGAGGACTGTGGCCACCTTGATGCAGTCCTCGTTGGCCACATTGAGCGTGTGAGTGTGGGCAGTGCCCTTGTAGATGGCAAACATGACAGCCCTCCCGATAGGGGACTGGGCGGCTGAAAACCAGAACCAGGGCTTCTCACCTCGACGGCCTCGGCCCGCATGGACCTCCGGCAGCCGCTCAAATGACAGGAGGGCATGCGCTTGTCTAGTAACTTCCTGCTGGACCCCAGAGATGGACTGTAAAGAGAGTGCAGTGTAACGTTAACATCTGAGCAGAACTTCACACTGCAGTCCATTCAGGAGCAGAAGCAGGCTTCAAAGACTTTACATGTGCCTGCAAGATAATTGCTTTACCAGGCAGTGGGATAAAACTAAAACAAGGTAAAATGCCAGTGGGGATTTTTTTGTATATCAAGATTACCTTGCAATTCATGACAGTGTAGTAAGCATTGAATAAACAAGAATCATTATTGTGTTAACAATGACAAGTGGAAATGTCACATATGTAGTGCTTTTAAATGTCTGTGTGCATTGCTTTTAAATTTGTATCACAAATGTGTAATGCAAGGACAACTATCACACTGTCTTGGATAGCAAGCAAACCTGTAACTAATTTAGAAGAACCATGCAACAAATCTGCAATACTACTGGCACATGCTTTGCGTTATACTCAGATTGCAATAATATAAGAAACATTTGTGACAACACACAATTCTCTACCTTTGCACAACCTTCACAACTAAATCCTATTGTGTGCAACAACAAAAAAAAGCAACACTGTTCAACAAGCGAAGCTCAAATTACCAATTGATCACTTTCACATGTGCAAACACTATTTGCGTAAATGTTCCCTTTGCAATCAGACCTTTGGTATGGCTAAAAAGGCGACATGTGAGAACTCCTGTGTTTGGAGAACAATGGAAGCAAACTTGGCAGAGAGAGGTAGAGATGGAGTTGGAGGTGGTGGTAGAGGTTTAAGTGGAGGTAGAGGTGGAGGAAGACCAAGAACAAGGAGAGTTCATATCTGATTAAATTCGGGTGACTGTGGTGGACCACGTGGTCAACCATGGTTTGGCCTTGAAAGAGGCTGGGCAGAGAGTGCAGCCCAATCTGAGCCGCTTCACAGTAGCATCCATCATTCAGACGTTCCAATATGAGAATACTGTAGGTACGTACTGCAGACACTGGAAATAGCTACTACTTTTACTACTTGACTGTAGTACAACATAAAGCACAGTAAAGTCTGTAGATTCAAATACATACCGTAAGGGGAAACCAAGTAAACATTTCAAGTATTACTGTACAGTGCATTTGGAAAGAATTCAGACCCTTTGACTTTTTCCAAATTTGAGTTAAGTTACAGCCTTATTCAAAAAATTATTTACCCCTCATATATCTACACACAATACCCCATAATGACAAAGCAAAACCTGTTTTTTGTTTAGAAATGTATTAAAATAAAAAAAACTGATGTCACATTTACATAAGTATTCATACCCTTTACTCAGTACTCTGTTGATGCACCTTTCGCAGCCATTACAGCCTCGAGTAATCTTGGGTATGACGCTACAATCTTGGCAGATCTGTATTTGGGAGGTTTCACCCATTCTTCTCTGCAGATCCTCCAAAGCTCTGTCAGGTTGGATGGGAAAGCATCGCTGCACAGCTAATTCTAGGCTCTCCAGAGATGTTTGATTGGGCTCAAGCCTGCGCTCTGGCTGGGCCACTCAAGAACATTCAGAGACTTGTCCCGAAGCCACTCCTGCGTTATCTTGGCTGTGTGCTTAGGGTCGTTGTCCTATTAGAAGGTGAACCTTCGCCCCAGTCTGTGGTCCTGAGACCTCTGGAGCAGGTTTTCATCAAGGTTCTCTCTGTACTTTGCTCCGTTCATCTTTCCCTCAATTGTGACTAGTCTCCCAGTCCCTGCCTCTGAAAAACATCCCTACAGCATGATGCTGCCTCCACCATGCTTCACCGTAGGGATGGTGCCAGGTTTCCTCCAGATGTGACGCTTGGCATTCAGGCCAAAGAGTTCAATATTGGTTTCATCAGACCAGAGAATCTTGATTCTCATGGCCAGAGTCCTTTAGGTCCCTTTTGGCAAACTCCAAGTGTCTTGTGCCTTTTACTGAGAAGTGGCTTTCGTCTGGCCACTCTACCGTAAAGGCCTGAATGGTGGAGTGCTGCAGAGACGGTTGTACTACTGGAAGGTTCTCCCTTCTCCACAGAGGAACTCTGGAGCTCTGTCAAAGTGGCCATTGTGTTCTTGGTCACCTTCCTGACATAGGCCCTTCTCCCCCGATTGCTAAGTTTGGCCGTGCGGCCAGCTCTAGGAAGAGTCTTGGTGGTTCCAAAATTCTTCCATTTAAGAATGACAGAGTCCACTGTGTTCTTGTTGGACCTTCAATGCTGCAGAAATGTTTTGGTACCCTTCCTCAGATCACAATCCTGTCTCTGAGCTCTACGGACAATTCCTTCCACTGTGACTTGATTTTTGCTCTGACATGCACTGTCAACTGTGGGACCGTATATTGTCAGGCGTGTGCCTTTCCAAATCATGACCAATCAATTGAATTTACCACAGGTGGACTCCAATCAAGTTGTAGAAACATCTCAAGGATGGAAACAGGATGCCTGAGCTCAATTTTGAGTGTCAGAGCAAAGGGTCTGAATACATATGTAAACAAGGTATTTCTGTTACTTTTATACATTTATAGGATACATACATTTGCGATTTGTCCTTATGGGGTATTTTGTGTAGACTGATGAGATGTGTTTTTATGTAATCCATTTCAGCATAAGGCTGTAACATAACAAAATGTGGAAAAAGTCAAAAGGTCTGAATACTTTCCCAATGCATGAAATTTGGAGCAATACTACTTTGTAACATGTTTATCTTGTATACTGTTTTACTGTAGTGCTTACTGTGCTATGTGCTATTTTGTTTTTGTAGGACTGAAAGACGACCACCACGTGGTGGTAGAACGCGTCTCTTTACAGACGAACAGGAGCCTGCCATTGTGCAAATGGAAGTTGTAAATAATGCCATAAGACTGTGGGAAATCCAACAGCAAATTATTGAAAACCAGAGTGAGCTCATCAACCATAGCCCCCATCTTGGGGCTCGCCTGTTCTGCATGTTATTCTGGCATTAATACGTATCACATATCAGTTTGCAAACAATGTAAAAAATAATATATATCATTGAGTTAATAAGGCCTCATACAAACATGAGCTCTTTTTTTTGTTTCTTGAGTAAGGCAGGTCCAAAATGCATGTGTTTCAGCCTAGCTCAGTGCTTTCTGTGGTGGTGGGGCAAGCCAGCAGAAAATACGGAGTGTTGGGCCGTGATTGGCTCTGTGTTATGTCACTCATGGGGACACTACGTCACCGCAAAGTCTAAGAGGAAACCTTGAAAATTCTAGCCATTTGGGTGCCTCCATAGTGTTACATTAGAAGTGACCATCCAAGAAGGCTCAAGGTCATTGGCCACAGATAAATTGACGTCAAATCACATTATATGTACAGTAGCTTTGAATGGACTGATCATGTCAACATCATACTTTCTAAATCTTAGTTAGCAGTATTTTACCAGTTGGACCTCGTTTATTCCTGACATCCCAATTGTCTTGAACTCACTGAAGTCAAGTTTTTGCAGTCCCGAGTTAACAGTTGTTTTGAGTGCGGCACAAATAATGCTTCGTTGACAGCATGGCCAATGTTGAATGTTTATCATTTTAAACTTGGAAAAGGAGCCCCTTAATTTCACATTTATGACCATACGGCCACTGTCACTGATTCCTTCCAAACCACTCGTTGAATTTGAGATTTCTAACTTGTTGTGTAAAATTTATGGCCGATGTGCACCGATATGTTTTATCTATAATTTATCTTCATATGCCAGTAGATTGTCGATTTTATTCATGATAATGGTCATCCAACTCGGAATTGTAAATCCGGCCTCAAGTTGTTATGAAAGCACAATAAATCCAGAGAATGCCCGACTTTGATGACAACATTTGCTCATGAAGGAATGTCGTGCCACCTTCCTGTTCAAGTGAGCACAGCACAAGGTGAGTCCATATGCCAGGGAGTTATGTATACTGTCGCTATGTATACTGTAGCTTTATTGGTCACATACACATATTTAGCAGAGGTTATTTGACTGGTAGTGTATATTTAATGTACGTTTGTATTTTTACTGTATGTGTGCTTACAGTATGCTGTTTAAAATGTATTGAGTCATGTTGAAGTCTAAACCAAAAATGTTTGCATTTGTGTGACTTTCTTGTTTGAGTATACACAAACAATATACAGTATTGAATAGGACACATTAGTGTGATCTGGGTTGTCACTCAGTTAGATTCCTTTTATTTGTTTGTATGTCTCATTTGTATGAAGAGTTTCATTACGAGAAGGGAGTACATGATTTTGATTGCGGCGTTTCGTTTTGCAAGATGTCCGTGGGGTTTAGGGAAATTGGCTAACTGTTTTGTGTACCTGAGATGTAGTCTCAGCAAACGTGTGTTAACAATTGTGAAAAACTATAATCAACGAATACATGTAATTTGTACTTGTTCCTATGCAAAAGCTGTCCAATTAAATGGGATGCTATGAGCTAAATAGCATTCCAATTAAAAAGATGGGGCTACTGAACAAAATATAAACTTAAAAGAAAACTGTAGAGCATGCTTCTTAACACCCCGGGAGTGCTTGATATTCAGCCAGCAAACAACTATGGTCTTCTAGAACACCCTGTTTACTATACATTTACCTAATATATGGACCGCAAATAGCATGACAATAACAGAGATTTTGAAATCATGTCAGATATGAAACCAACCGGTAGATCGTCCCAAAGCTGGCTCTTCTTCAGTTCATAGGAGGGGTGGGTCAGGTCAAACTTTGGGACTGGGAAGCCAGGAATGGTGTTGTGTAGATGGAACCCAAAGGTCACTAGCCAGCTATTCACATCTACATCGGACAAGTAAGGGCAGAGTCATAATAAATATTTAATGGCATGGTTATGTCGTAAAAAAATATGAAAAATGTTTTATAATATAAGTATTTTGTGTCTTAGTTAACATTATTAAGCTGGTTATACATGCATGAACAAAGCACGTATAAACATTTAATCTTTTGAATAGCACATTTGAATAACATGTATACACTACGTGCACATTAAATATGACGAAGTAAAATAAAAGTGAATAAATATCCTACCTGCCACATATTCTCTCACTTCATGTACTTTGCTGATGGGGTTGTTGTTTCTGAACATATAGAGATTAAAAGGACCTGGCTCTTGCCCCACTCGTTTCCACGTGCTGATGTCAGGCACAGTCCACCTGCCGGGCATAATGTCATAGTCCCTCTCACCAAAATGCAACAATTTGGTCAGTGGATCATAGAGCCCCCCGTGGAACCCCAGCACCAGTTGAAAGTCCGGGTTGGAGTCAAAGTAAATCTCCCCATACGCCGTGTACTGGACCTGCTTGATCAGGAGGCCGTTGCTGGTGAATACGGCAAGAGGGGTTCCGGTGTTGTCACAGGCGATGTAGTACTCCTCTCCGCTGCTGATCTCCTGGGCAAACAGGTGGCCCTGCAGGTCATAGTACATTGAGGTGATCTCAGAGCTGGAGTGATTGTAGACGTGGGTGATTCTGCTGGGGTAGCTCAGGTCTGCGTAGAAGTATTGCAGGTGCTGCCCCAGGCTGGCCTTGGTGGACACCCTTCGGCCCAGGCCGTCGTAGCGGTACTGGATGATCCAGCTGTTGCTCTTGCTATAGACGCGCGCCAGGAGGCCTTTGGAGTTGTACTCAAAGATCTCAGAACCTCGCTGGCGGAGGAAGCCATCCTCGTCCATGCGGTACTGTACGTCTCCCAGGCGGGTGATGCGGTCGCGGAGGTCGTAGCGCAGGGGGAGCAGGCGGGCACCGTTACCTGGGTTCAGTAGGTGGAGGTTGCCATTCAGGTCGTAGGTGTAGCGCCACATGACCTTGTCATTGAGGTAGACTGTCTGGAGCTGGCCATCCACATCATACTCGTAGCCGTACTTGGTGGTGTTGGCAAACGGTCCGATCTTGATCTCCCTCTTGGTACATCGCCCCGCGTCGTCGTACTGGAAAGTGATCCAGTACATGAGGGATCGGAAGATCTCGTACTGAATCTCCTTGATCCGGCCATGGGCGTCAAAGTGCTTGGTGTAGGTCATAACGGCCGTGGAGATGATCTGGTTGATGTCATAGTAGATTACGCCGAACTTGCCGAACTGCTCGACTTTGCCGGATATGTCGTCGAACTGGTAGAGGTCGATGGGCAGTGGGGTCTCATTGATGACACCCTGCACGCTGGTAATGCGCAGGCTGCTGTCATAGGTGTAGTCGAAGCGGGCGTTGACCATGCCATCCTCGCTGAAGCGGAAGATCTGCCGGTCCACCAAGGGGCCCACTTGACGATAGCGGATCGAACATATAAAACCCTCGTTCTGCAGGTTGACCGTCTTTAGCACGCCCGCCATCTCGTCATAGGTGAAGCTGACCCGCGTGATGTCATACAGGACTTCGGCTAGCTTGTTCTGTCGCCGATACTTGTAGAGGACTTGGCGTCCCGTGCCTAAGTGCGCCACTCGCTGGAGGAGGCCGTCCTCGCTGTAGTCCACAGCGACAGAGGCATTGCTGTCCGGTGGGTGAAAGAGGTTGCGGTAGTAGCCCACCGAGCGGACCGTCTGCATGGTGTAGCGTGCCACACTGGGCATGGTGACTGCAGATAGCCGATCCTGAGAGTCAAAGTCGAAGATGTACTGACGCTGGCTGTGGAGTAGGAGCACCATCGACTAGAGGAAAGATGAAGAGGAAAGACAAAATTATTTACACTTCTTTAAATATTCATTTTTACACGGTCCACAAAAGCTATGTTTTATGAATACAAATAATTATATATACACCACCAGCTCACTAAATAGCCTAAACAATTGCGTCAGACATTCTCACGTTTATTTCTGTCTCATAACATTTTTGCAGAATTAACAGATAATTAATATGCACTTTGGATGCTAGAATTGCTTTCAGTGGGCTGCCACCCTTTCAGTGTGCCCCATGTTTCTCTGTTGACACGGCCTATCCCAGTCACGCGATGAGCTCAAGGAGGGCGAGGAAATCTCTGCATGGTTTTGCATGAGGAAAAGTCCTTGGAACTGAGTCCGGCAGTAAGTTATCTCACTTATTTTAAGTTCTGCGAGAAGTTAACATAATGAGCAGCTCTAATGTGGGAAGGTACATTATGTGTGACTGTGTGTGTGTGTGAGATTTAAAAGTTCTGCTTGAGCAAGGTGTGTGTGTGTGGCCTCGATTTCAATATACAATTACTTTTACCATCAAAAGTACAATATTTTTGTTTGTGCATTGATCGACCAGTGGAGAAACCAAAGCATTCTATAGAGTCGCTTCAACCCTCACCTTGTCCAGATAGGTGTAACTCCACCTCTTCCCGTCAGCAAACACTCTGGACACGAGGCGTCCCTGACTGTCATACTCCAACCGCTCCGTGGTCGGCCCCCTCTGGAGGGCATTGATCTGCCCATTGCTGCTCAGGCTGACATTCACGGGCAGCATCTTACTGCTGGGCACCCACAGCACAGGGTGGCCAGTGGCGTCATAGATAATCTTCAGCAGGAACTTCCTGTGGTCGTCATATATCTTCTCCGTCCTCAGCGTACGGTCGTAATCAACCGACAGAATGTTCCGGCCGTTCACCTGTTAGTTGGTAATATGTGTATTGGATCAAAGCCCAGACAAAACAAAAACAAACAGACAATGAAGCTTTTAAATCAGTCACAGAGAGGGCACTTATAGTTCTGTTTGGATGCTTGTTAAAGTGGCATTTAGTGTGATTGCCGCTTTTTGGCATTCAGTGTGAGGAGATTAACAGCTCCTTCAAAGGCTTCATTAAACTCTGGCATTTGCTCAGCAAGTCTTAAATCCCACTCTCCTCCCTCCTTAAATTTAATGGGGACAAAATGGATTAGGATTGGCTTATATGGATAGGTGACGATTCAAATTTTTCTTACAGAAGAAATTCATAACCTTTGTAACAATTGAAAGGGAACAGTTTGGCGATTATCTGAAAATTATTCGACCAAAGCTGACACAAGACTGAATCCAAACATTACACTGTTGATTTTATTGTGCAAAATAAATATTTAACTATAGGTGCTCTTTGAGCACTCCTAGCTGTGCCGTTAAGGAACTAGAGCAAGTACACTTGTAGTTTTGTTTGGAACAAAACCCTGCATCCCCGCCATCACACAATTACTGTTGCTGTTCTCGCAATCCAAAAAGGGTCCATTATACATCGCAATCTAAGTAAAGTTGGGCATCATTTGAGTTATAAAATACGATATTGAAGTGTTAAGCTTGCAATTCAGGGAAACGCATCATCATTTTGGTGAGCATAGAAAGGAGTGCCTTCAGGCACGTGTGTCGCTGCAGATTTTCTTCACAATAGACAAACAGCCTCATCCATGTCATCCAGTAACTGTACAACAAACATAGTGATCATGAACGTCAACACTGTTTATGACATGAGCTTTATGATATGGAAATGTTGAGTGCACATTTGGACAGGTGTTTAGCTCGACTGTATGACGACAAAGCGGTACTTATTATAATCCTTAAAGTCTCATCTTTCAAAATGTGTAGAGTCCTCTGAATTTACAGCATTTCCCTCACTCAGACAACAAAACGTTAGCAAAAGTTGCCCAAATTAGCGGGAGGGATGGGGGCAACTTCTTGTTGCGCGTCCTGCTCAGGTTCAGAAGGGCTGTCAGTCAAAACCCATACAGCGCTGTGAAGCAACAGAGTCAGAGCTCCGATGTCATGTATAGCATGTTACTGTACAGCCACTGCGGTTCAAATTAAGGAATTTAGCAGTGACCAAATCTGAATGCAGCCAGGGAGTCGAGTGTCACAGTTTGTCTTGCTAGTAAGTGAAACTTTTATGAATAAAACAGTGAAACACACCCTTAGCTTGCGCCCAAAAACGATGACTTTTCCCCTGGCCTGCTCCTTGCGGAAGCGCCACTCAACCAGATTCTGCCCACTCTCCCCTGGCAAACTCATGTTGCGCCGTGCCACTGTGGGGTTGGCAGTGCCCGCCAGGATGTGGGGCTCAGTCTGGTAGTGGGTGTCCATTCCGTTGGCATAGGTGATCCTCAGAGAGTTATCATAGCCCACCTGATAACTGCTTCTACATTGATCTGAAAATGTAATAATTGATCATTATTGATAACATGATTGATAACATTGTACTAAGTGTTGTGATTATAAATCATTGTCGTGGATACTAAGGGAAATCTTGCCTATGTCGTGGTAGATAACAATACAACTACCTTCCAATAGAAAAACAGATAGACAAACATTAGAAAAGGACTATAGAGCTACAATAAATAGAACAATTCACTAAATAGCTTGAAACACAATACAGAAAGTTACGATACAAGGTTTCGGCTCACCCCTCACACTGAAGGAGTAAACTTGCTCACCCATAATGATACATGACTTAAGCTTATTCAACATTGCTCTGAGACCCCAGCAACAATGACAAAAAAAACACATTCAAAAAGGCAGCCTGAACTGTTTGTGTATCAGCAAGACTGTCAGCATGCTTCAGTTCGGCTGGCAGCTAGTCGAAGTCGGCTAGGCGAACCAAACGAGTGTGCTTGCATACTCCCTTGAGAGACCTTTGCTTGAAAAATTAGCAAAAAGCAGCAAGAAAACCGTTTGTCCACTTTGAGACGACGTAGCCAGTATACACTTCCTCAAAATAGACAGAATTAATCAAATCAAATCAAATTTTATTGGTCACATACACATATTTAGCAGATGTTATTGCGGGTGTAGTGAAATGCTTATGTTCCTAGCTCCAACAGTGCAGTAATATCTAACAATTCACAACAATACACAAATCTAAAAGTAAAATAATGTCATTAAGAAATATATAAATATTAGAACAGGCAACGTTGGAGTGGCATTGACTAAATACAGTAGAATAGAATACTGTATATTAACTCAGGAAAAAAAAGTCCTCTCACTGTCAACTGCGTTTATTTTCAACAAACTTAACATGTGTACATATTTGTATGAACATAAGATTCAACAACTAAGACATAAACTGAACAAGTTCCACAGACATGTGACTAACAGGAATTGAATAATGTGTCCCTGAACAAAGGGGCGGGGTCAAAGTCAAAAGTAACAGTCAGTATCTGGTGTGAACACCAGCTGCATTAAGTACTGCAGTGCATCTCCTCCTCATGGACTGCACCAGATTTGCCAGTTATTGCTGTGAGATGTTACCCCACTCTTCCACCAAGGCACTGCAAGTTCCCAGACTTTTCTGGGGGGAATGGCCCAAGCCCTCACCCTCCGATCCAATAGGTCCCAGACGTGCTCTATGGGATTGAGATCTGGGCTCATTGCGGTCCGGGCTCTTTGCACTTCACCGACATTCCTGTCTTAAAGGAAATCACGCACAGAACGAGCAGTATGGCTGGTGGCATTGTCATGCTGGAGGGTCATGTCAGGATGAGCCTGCAGGAAGGGTACCACATGAGGGAGGAGGATGTCTTCACTGTAATGCAAAGCGTTGAGATTGCCTGCAATGACAACAAGCTCAGTCCGAGGATGCTGTGACACACCGCCCCAGACCATGACAGACCCTCCACCTCCAAATCGATCCCGCTCCAGAGTACAGGCCTCGGTGTAATGCTCATTCCTTCAATGAAAAATGCGAATCCCACCATCACCCCTGGTGAGACAAAATCATGACTCGTCAGTCAAGAGCATTTTTTGCCAGTCCTGTCTGGTCCAGCGACGGTGGGTTTCTGCCCATAGGCGACGTTGTTGCCGGTGATGTCTGGTGAGGACCTGCCTTACAACAGGCCTACAAGCCCTCAGTCCAGCCTCTCTTAGCCTATTGCGGACAATATGAGCACTGATTGTGATTGTGTGTTCCTGGTGTAACTCGGGCAGTTGTTGTTGCCATCCTGTACCTGTCCCACAGGTGTGATGTTCGGATGTACTGATCCTGTGCAGGTGTTGTTACACGTGGTCTGCCATTGCGAGGATGATCAGCTGTCCATCCTGTCTCCCTGTAGCGCTGTCTTAGGCGTCTCAAAGTACGGACATTGCTATTTATTGCCTTGGCCACATCTGCAGTCCTCATGCCTCCTTGCAGCATGCCTAAGGCACATTCACACAGATGAGCAGGGACACTGGGCATCTTTCTTTTGGTGTTTTTCACACTGTCTGTGTGGGTGGACCATTTCAGATTGTCAGTGATGTGTACTCCGAGGACCTTGAAGCTTTGCACTTTCTCCAATGCAGTACCGTCAAGCTCCTTCATTTTGTTGGCGTTGAGGGAGAGGTTATTTTCCTGGTACCACTCTGCCGTCTCGTCATTGTTGGTAATCAGACCTACTACTGTTGAGTAGTCTGCAAACTTGATGATTGAGTTGGAGGCGTGCGTGCCCATGCAGTCATGGGTGAACAGGGAGTACAGGAGGGGGCTGAGCACGCACCCTTGTGGGGCCCCTATGTTGAGGATCAGCGAAGTGGAGGTGATGTTTCCTATGTCAGGAAATCCAGGAACCAGTTGCACAGGGCGGGGTTCAGAAGCAGGGCCCCGAGCTTAATGATAAGCTTGGAGGATACTATGGAGTTGAAGGCTGAACTATAGTCAATGAAAAGCATTTTCAGGTACATTTGAAGTCAGAAGTTTACATACACCTCAGTCAAATACATTTAAACTCAGTTTTTTACAATTCCTGGCATTTAATCCTAGTACAAATTCCCTGTCTTAGGTCAGTTAGATTCACCACTTTATTATAAGAATATGAAATGTCAGAATAATACTTTTCTATAGGATTGAGGTCAGGGCTTTGTGATGGTCACTCCAATACCCTGCCTTTGTTGTCCTTAAGCCATTTTGCCACAACTCTGGAAGTCTGCTTGGGGTCACTGTCCATTTGGAAGACCCATTTGCGACCAAGCTTTAACTTCCTGACTGATGTATTGAGATGTTGCTTCAATACATCCACATGATCTTCCTACCTCATGAAGCCATCTATTTTGTGAAGTGCACCAGCCCTTCCTGCAGCAAAGCACTACCACAACATGATGCTGCCACCCCTGTTCTTCACGGTTGGGATGGTGTTCTTCGGCTTGCAAGCCCCCCACCCCTTTTTTCTCCAAACATAACGATGTTCATTATGGCCAAACAGTTCTACTTTTGTTTCATCAGACTAGACTAATTTTCTCCAAAAAGTACGATCTTTGTTCCCATGTGCAGTTGCAAACCATAGTCTGGCTTTTTTTATGGCAGTTTTGGAGCAGTGTCTTCTTCCTTGCTGAGAGGCCTTTCAGGTTATATCGATATAGGCCTCGTTTTACTGTGGATATATATACTTTTGTACCCGTTTCCTCCAGCATCTTCACAAGGTCCTTTGCTGTTGTTCTGGGAATGATTTGCACTTTTCTATGAGACAGAACGCATCTCCTTCCTGAGCTGTATGACGGCTGCGTGGTACCATGGTGTTATACTTGCGTGCCATTGTTTGTATAGATGAACGTGGTACCTTCAGGCGTTTGGAAATTGCTCCCAATGATGAACCAGACTTGTGGAGGTCTACCATTTGTTTTGGCTGATATTTTTTCATTCTTTCCCATGATGTCAAGCACAGAGGCAATGAGTTTGAAGGTAGGCCTTGAAATACATCCACAGGCACACCTCCAATTGACTCAAATTATGTAAATTAGCCTATCAGAAGCTTCTAAAGCCATGACATAATTTGCTGGAATTTTCCAAGCTGTTTAAAGGCACAGTCAACTTAGTGTATGTAAACTTCTGACCCACTGGAATTGTGATACCGTGAATTATAAGTGAAATAATCTGTCTTTAAACCATTTTTGGAAAAATAACTTGTGTCATGCAGAAAGTAGATGTCCTAACCGACATGCCAAAACTATAGTTTGTTAACAAGAAATTTGTGGAGTTGTTGAAAAACAAGTTTTAATGACTCCAATCTAAGTGTATGTAAACTTCCGAATACAACTGTAGGTATTCCTGTTTTCCAGATGGAATCATTACTTTTGACGTTTTTTTTGTAGAAGAAATATTAGTTGAGCAATTTTACATCTAACTAATGCTTGGTGCAGTATTTCTCAATGAAAGAATTTGCAAAACAATGTCTCTTGTTGAACGACAACAAAGACTTTATTGAAGAATCCCTATTGTTGAGCAATCACCGACGGTGGGGCCTAGACTTCGGTTTGCCTCCAGAAAAAGGTTGTGTGCCTGAACAGCTGAAAAACCCTCACTCCAAAATGAAAAAAAAATTCACAAAATGTTGTCATAAGATATATTATGCACCAGTGGAGGCTCCTCAGAGGAGAAATGGGAAGACCATCCTGTCCTCCTCTGGGTACATTGACTTCAATACAAAACCTAGGAGGCTCATGGTTCTCACCCCCTTCCATAGACTAACACAGTATTCATGAAAACTTCCAGAGGACGTCCTCCAATCTATTAGAGCTCTTGCAGCATGAACTGACATGTTGTCCACCCAATCAAAGAATCAGAGAATTAATCTAGTAATGTAAACAAACTCACTTTTGTACATTACGCTGGTCCGTACAATTGACCTTATTTTAGCGCCCCAAAAAACTTAATACTTCCAGATCAACTGTAATATCAATACCATTGTAAAGCACAATTTCTCCCCTTTCCAACAAAATCAATGAAGAAAACCTTCATGATGCCCATCTCTGTATGATTCAAGAAGGCAATGAGCTCCGTCGGATCTTTTTAAAAACGACGGGAGGAAAGCGAAACCCATTGCGTGATAGTGAGAAGGAGAGATGTCGTGTGGGGAAACAGCTTTTTTTCACTCGATCTGTCCAACTTATCAACTTATCGCCTCTAAAATGTAAATAAAACACTATAAAGGGTTTATAGAATGTGTCATTACATACCTATTTGAAGGTTTGTGTCAAATTTGAATAGTTATTTTAGGGCGGTGCTAAAGTGATCGTCAGAAGTAAACAGTGGCTTTTGAGTCATGATAGCTTGCAGTGACTAGGTATCCCCCCTTACCCTGTCCCTTTCTTGTTTTTAAAAGGTGAGAGAAGTGCTACACCTGGTGGAGAGAGGCTGTAAGACAGAATTAGTTGCTTTATGCGTGCTGTGTGTTTACGCCATGACACGTCACAATGTAACAAACAGCGTCGGATGGGTCCGTTTTTTTCAACTTTTCTCCAATACTATAGAGCCATCAATCAACGCTTGAATAGAAACATAGTTCACACCCCAGATTTTGATGTCAACACAGTCACTACAGTCCCATTAGATTTCTTTGCAGCCTCGTTTGAATGTCGCGGTACGCACATTTGTACGGAATGGGTTTAGCGTACGTTACTGAAAGCATAAGCTACAGCTAGCTAGCACTGCTAGAAAGACAATTGTTGAACAGTTTTTAACAAATTATTTTCTTAAAAATTAAGGAGCAGCAAGTGAGAGAGCGCTAGCTATATTTCATTGTATTTTCCCCCCACTTACTTAGCTAGCGAATGCAGCTAGATAGTTTAGCATACTCAAACACCCAGCACAAACAGAGAGGGATAGCTGGCTTTGGCTATTCAACACTGGAACTCTTCCAAGTCAAGGTAAGCTTTTGGTTTTACTCATTTATTGCCACCGGGCCGGGGCCTGCCGGTGTAACTGCTAAACTGCTTGCTGTACACAATACTGAATGATTGTAGCAGGTTTAGTAACGCGTTAGTCCTAGTAGCTATGTAGGCTGTGTGTAGCAGTTACAGTGCCATGCGAAAGTATTCGCCCCCCTTGAACTTTGCGACCTTTTGCCACATTTCAGGCTTCAAACATAAAGATATAAAACTGTATTTTTTGTGAAGAATTAACAACAAGTGGGACACAATCATGAAGTGGAACGACATTTATTGGATATTTCAAACTTTTTTAACAAATCAAAAACAGAAAAATTGGGCATGCAAAATTATTCAGCCCCCTTAAGTTAATACTTTGTAGCGCCACCTTTTGCTGCGATTACAGCTGTAAGTCGCTGGGGTATGTCTCTATCAGTTTTGCACATCGAGAGACTGAAATTTTTTCCCATTCCTCCTTGCAAAACAGCTCGAGCTCAGTGAGGTTGGATGGAGAGCATTTGTGAACAGCAGTTTTCAGTTCTTTCCACAGATTCTCGATTGGATTCAGGTCTGGACTTTGACTTGGCCATTCTAACACCTGGATATGTTTATTTTTGAACCATTCCATTGTAGATTTTGCTTTATGTTTTGGATCATTGTCTTGTTGCAAGACAAATCTCCGTCCCAGTCTCAGGTCTTTTGCAGACTCCATCAGGTTTTCTTCCAGAATGGTCCTGTATTTGGCTCCATCCATCTTCCCATCAATTTTAACCATATTCCCTTTCCCTGCTGAAGAAAAGCAGGCCCAAACCATGATGCTGCCACCACCATGTTTGACAGTGGGGATGGTGTGTTCAGCTGTGTTGCTTTTACGCCAAACATAACGTTTTGCATTGTTGCCAAAAAGTTCAATTTTGGTTTCATCTGACCAGAGCACCTTCTTCCACATGTTTGGTGTGTCTCCCAGGTGGCAAACTTTAAACAACACTTTTTATGGATATCTTTAAGAAATGTCTTTCTTCTTGCCACTCTTCCATAAAGGCCAGATTTGTGCAATATACGACTGATTGTTGTCCTATGGACAGAGTCTCCCACCTCAGCTGTAGATCTCTGCAGTTCATCCAGAGTGATCATGGGCCTCTTGGCTGCATCTCTGATCAGTCTTCTCCTTGTATGAGCTGAAAGTTTAGAGGGACGGCCAGGTCTTGGTAGATTTGCAGTGGTCTGATACTCCTTCCATTTCAATATTATCGCTTGCACAGTGCTCCTTGGGATGTTTAAAGCTTGGGAAATCTTTTTGTATCCAAATCCGGCTTTCAACTTCTCCACAACAGTATCTCGGACCTGCCTGGTGTGTTCCTTGTTCTTCATGATGCTCTCTGCGCTTTTAACGGACCTCTGAGACTATCACAGTGCAGGTGCATTTATACGGAGACTTGATTACACACAGGTGGATTGTATTTATCATCATTAGTCATTTAGGTCAACATTGGATCATTCAGAGATCCTCACTGAACTTCTGGAGAGAGTTTGCTGCACTGAAAGTAAAGGGGCTGAATAATTTTGCACGCCCAATTTTTCAGTTTTTGAACTGTTAAAAAAGTTTGAAATATCCAATAAATGTCGTTCCACTTCATGATTGTGTCCCACTTGTTGTTGATTCTTCACAAAAAAATACAGTTTTATATCTTTATGTTTGAAGCCTGAAATGTGGCAAAAGGTCGCAAAGTTCAAGGGGGCCGAATACTTTCGCAAGGCACTGTAGCTGTTATGGTATGAAGGTTTGGCTTGGAAAGGTTTTATCGCCTAGTCACAGACAGCTGTTGTGATGTGCACTGAAGTCCACAAGCTAAGGGAAAATGTGAGAGGAGGAGAGCGCGTAGATGCAAGAAGGAGCTATACAACGAGCAAAGTGATCATGTTGTTTTTATGTGGCTGCTATGAAAGTGAACTGTGTTTGCGGATGATCAGGGGTGTATTCATTCCGCCAATTCTACTGATAAGCATTTCTTAACTGGTAGCGGAACGAAGCGGAACGTAGTAGCGGAACGGAACGAAAAGGTGATAAACATACCTGAATTTGTCCAATAGAAACTCTGTTCTGCAACTGTCTGTACTAATGATTACACCCCAGATAAGCTAGATGCAGGCAAAAGTGTGCAAGGCAGTATTGAATGTGTCACTGTTTGTCTACTTGGTTACTTAAATGTATCTCTCGACCTGTGCACCTACGTTGTAAACTTTTAATCGTAGGCTAGGTTGTTGCACTCTCATGGTGGGCATAGGGACAATTAGAGTATCATGTATTAGCCTAAACCTATCAATGTTACATTGAGCTGGGTGAATGGAATATGAATGACAGTCGTCCAATATGCTGTAATACAAATAAGGCCATGCTTATAAAAACAACATTGTCCTCCCTAATCTTAAACGGCATTGGCGACCACTGATATGCACAAACTCTACCAAACTGTTTCGGCTGAGAATAATGGGGACGCTATTACCCTGAGCCAGTGTATAGAAGGCACGGATGGTGGAGGTATTGGTGGTAATACTCATTTCCTCTTCAGTCAAGGAGCTCTCAATGTCCACAGTCAAGGCCTTGTAGATTTCGGTGTACAGGGTTTTCACTGTTCCCGTGGGGAATGTCACGTTCATTATCCTGCCTTCGCTGTCATACCTGAAAGATAAGAGGGAAAAGTTCATGTAAAGGTGATGATTGTGTCATTGTGTAATTTTGTCGAGAGTATCTAGGCAACAACATCACACACAGTGCCCACACGGTCTCTTTTCACGTAATTTAGTAGAATAACCTTTAAAAGGATCAAATTTGACACTGTAGGCAAACTTCAGAGTGTGTGTCAATGTGAAGGAAGTCACTGACTGCCACCAAATTAAAACATGAATATACATTCATTGTAAGTGCAAAGCAGCAACGGATTAGCTTATCTTATGATCAAGTATTTATCTAGTCAGGCTCTCAACACCCTAAAAAGTGAAGGTCTACTCTGCCATTGGAGAAATCAGTCCCTCCTACTTCTGTATACTCACTCGTAGAATGTGGTCCAGCCAATTTCAGAGGTCTTGGTAGCCAGTAGGCCAGTGTTACCATGGTAGGTGAGTAGCACCAGTTCCTGGCCCTGAGCAGTCAAGGTCTTTAGCCCACCGTTGGTTCCCATGATCAGCCAGATGACCTGGTTGTCCGGGGCGACTATGCGCACGGGCATGCGGTTGGGGTCTCGGCGGATCCTCAGGGTGTTCCCGTTGCTATCGGTCACAGCTGTAACGTCGTTCTCGATGCTGTAGCTGAAGGTGTACTTAAAGTCACCCGTCAGGAGGCTGGTGGTGTGTTGGTGGGTACCATTGGCGTCAAAGACATACACTTCCTGGGCATCAGGCGACGCCACCTCAAAGGTGTTGGTGTTAGAGGTAAACACTGGTCCGTTCCTACCGACAGCCCGGATGCGGATGTTGCCCAAGTCTGCCACGTACAGGGTGCCATCAGGCGCCACAACCAGAGAGGATGGGACGTTGAGACGAGCGTCTTTAGCGTAGCCCTCGCCGGTCTGGTAGCAGTCGCAGTTGACGTCGTTCTTACAATCACAGTCAGAGGGCGACCCTGCCAGATGGGTTATTTCACCGTCGATGGATATCGTTCGGATTCGACTAAGCTTCCGTTCGTCGGTTTCGGCGACGAAGATGGCACCGTAGTAGGACACAGCGATGGCAACGGCGGACTCCAGGGGCGTCAGCGCTGCCCTTTGACCTCCGGCCGCCCCGCGTTCCATCCCTGCCAACGGGCAGTGGATGGGCCGGCCCGCTGCAATGCTGACCTGGCCGTTCTCAGTGATTCGTAGGACCACATTGTTGTCCAGGATGTACAGCGAGTTATCCATGGGGCTGACCGCTAGGTCGGTGGGCCACTCCAGGAGCACCTGTAGATAGGGACATTGTTATAGGCACCACAGAGGTGTGGCATTAAGACATTCATTTCTCTCAGATATGTGGTATTAAGATATCCCTGTCTAAAGAAATTACATTGTCTACACATCATCAATGTGACATTGTCCCATCTCAGGGTGACATCAGTATTGTCAAAAAACTGTGGAAAAACACATACTTAATCATCCTTTCCAGACAGTGATTAATAACAAGGGATTTTGCCCTCAAGTCTGCACACAACTCATTACTGTCTGTCTCAGTGCCATTCATTAAGCCTGCCAGTCTGCCTTCTTATGGGACAATATGCCTCAGGTTACGATAGTCTATCCAAAAAGATATCGGTGTTGCGTCGCAACATCGAACTATCTTAATTAACTTAAGACATGTATCATTCTTGTCTGCCTGATGGCTTCAAGCCTCCCTTAGTGTACTGATAGCAGACACGGAACTATTATCTGGTATGTCCCCTTGGAGTAAAGGGCAGAAGTAAGGGACCCCAATCCAAGTTGAGTTTGACTCTCCACACCAATCCATTCCTGAAACGTCCCCTCCGGAGACCCTAAATGCGTAATGGAGGCCCGCCATTCCATGTTAATATGATACAAGCTTTTCTTTCTTTTTCTTTGCTTCATTATTCATTTGCATCACATCGGAGAGCGTACGTAATGGAAGAGGATGGCGTGGACATGGATATAAATGTTTAAGGGGAGAAGTTATATTATATTGTTATATTGAGTAAGTGTTTTGCCCTCATATGGCGGTAACTTTGTGTCTTTTGATAAGACACTATGTTCATGCTGTTAAGGGCAGATTTTTAGAGACGTGGAAAGTTGTTAGATAGAAAAGTGTTGAAATGTCATGCTGTTTGGTAGGAATGACCCCCCCCCCAAAAAAAAATAAAAATAAAAAATAATAATAATTCAGCTGCTGACTACACAAACTTCCATCACAACTGATTCAACTAATCAAGAGCTTGGTGATTATTTGACTGTATGGATCAGATGTGCTAGTGTGCTGAAACAAAAATATGCAGTCCTGTGGGTCCCTGAGGAACAGATTGGTACACACTGCTCTAGATACCCAACAATAAGCCTCAGCAACGTGAAAGTGCATAGGGGCTTTTAAACAAAAATATAATGCCACCTAATGACTTTCCTTCCACTGGAAAAAAAAACATATCCAAAAGTATATTATTTAACTATGTAAGTACTTTCATTATCAGTTTTTGTGAATGTTGCAGGGGAAAATGCTTGATTTTGCTGCGACAATTCTAACATTATGTATGGCAATATGCAATCATTTTGTCCAAATTGCCATGAAGATGCGCTGATGGGGGAAAAGGTTTGTCGACATGTGGCTTGATTGAACCATTTTAGGCGGTAAAAGTGCAGTGATTGGTTAAAATTGCGAGCTCTCTTTTTGTAGTGCAGTTATCAGACACTTTTATACACTAATACTGCAGAAAAAACTGTTGTATGCAGTAGTAGTGCAATGATTGGTCAAATTTGCAAGCCCTCAAATAATGTGCAGGGAATTGTTGATTTTGCTAAACAAATTGCGATTGCAGAATACTGGAGGGACTGCATTTTGTAACACTCCAAAGACTGAGCGACTCATAGATTGGCAAGAAGAGTACCACAGGGTGGCGCTGTGAGGTTAGCCCTATGGGACCTGACTTGAGGACAGAACAGGCTTGAGGGAGGCATGACTGGTACTCTGACAGCCACCTGATTGATTTCCATGCTGATGTCACAGGTAAGGGGGCGTGCCGACGTGAGGTCATTGGAGCCCAGGAGGGTGGATATGATGCCGTGTTGGTCAACTCTCCGGATTGTGGTGCCGTCCACAAAGTATATCAGTCCATTCTTGTCCACAGCGATACCTGTCGAGGCAAAAGGGGGAAGGGGGGGAATTAAAGAAATGCATAAGTGATAACAGATAGATAGATGTGTCAGACATGGGAGATGTTTGGTTTTCTCTGCTTGCATGACTCTGTGGAACGAAAAACACAACAGATACATGTGTCGAGTTTGGCTTCCCATTATTCAGGTCACTGCAAAAAGCACATCCTTCAATAATTAAACCGCCTGCTTTCCTGCTATTGAATAATTTCTCAGGGTAAAGTAGGAAAGGCTGTGTCCCTACTGTATGTGCGCCGGGCGCACTTGTTTCGCCACATCCCACCTTCAATAACAGAACTCAGAGGTGAAGTGTCAATGAGTGTTGCTCCTTCACCTCAAATTGCAGCTCGGACACCCAGCAATCATCAACCATCTTCACTCTAACTGTGAAATGGGTAGGCGGGGGGGAATGACAAATTTGGTAAATTTTAGACAAAAGGGATGAGCGACAGGCAGTTGCCATGGTTACGACAGCAGGCAAAAATTGCACGACTGATTGATTGTCGGCTAAGGGTTTTAGCGCAAGGAGAGAGTACTTGCCATAGACATTTGTCCCACATAGGGAAAATACATTAGCAACCGTGGCACGCTCCACATCTCTTCATGTCACTGTGCGCTCCTAATAGAGACCAGAGCCTAGGATTTCAATTAAACCTCACATACACATCCATTTCTTTTTTCGATCAGCGCTATAAATGCTGGTGTAAACACACGCGGTTTTTAAACTCAAAATAGTGATACAAGTTCATCACAAGAGGTGAGAAATTGGTATATATTCTGCATTTGACACATTTAATAGCTTCTAAATAAATCTGCAAAAAAAAAAATGGAATCAAGTGGTTAGAGGGGAGTGATTTGATTTGAACTTTGGCTAGATCTGCCCAAAACTTGCCTGGGTCCTGAAACATTAAAGAGCTGAGGGAGCATTCTGGGAGAGCCGGCTATTTGACACTCTGGGGAAAATTCAGACAGACGAAGAGTGCCACATTTGAGCATATTTCAGCAAACGTCTGGAAAACGTCTGGGGGATTTCAAGGCTGGCACACACCAGACAAACTAAGAATCCATGACTTAACTTCTTAACTTGAGAATATTCAGACGGTGGTGAGTTTTTAGACACAATATGGCTGCCATCCTACACCTAGGTTGGTGCTACAGTACACATGTATGGTGAATGATGCAAGTTGCCCTTATATAAGCATTTTCTGACCTGGTGAAAAGTGCTACCTAAATAGAATATATTAACACATTACTTCTAAAACATTTGTGCTGTGAACCACCAATCTTCTGAAAGCTTTGCAGGATTTAATTTCAGCCCTTCAGTAACACATCCAATTCAGCTAATTACTGTATGTTCGAATCAAATGTGTTACTGCAGGGCTGGACCAAAAGCCTGCAGGCCTGCACACCCAATAGCGCTCCAGTATGTTGGCTTGGCACCTACCTTTTGGCCCAGTGAGCAGGGCCTCTGTGGCCTTGGCCCCATCCCCACAGTGGGTCTCGTCAAATGGCAGACAGTGCTCCCCGGTCCCTGCCACCACCTCTGCGTTACTCTGAAGTTCCTTGATCCCCGTCAGGACCTTGGGCCGGTAGATCCTCCGTGAGTAGGTGTCTGACACATACAGCTGCCCAGTCACCGGGTCAGTGGCCAGGTAATAGCGGTGAGCAGGGTTGTTACTATGATCGAGGGAAAAATGTGGTTACTGCGACTGCCGCAATGAACAATCAGAAAATTTAAATTTAAACGAATTTGAACAATCCCAAGAGAACCTAGTTTGAAGGTATTTTTCCAAAATAACATAGTAAGAAAATGTGACATTCAGAATGATAATGACCACAGAAAAGACTGTATGTGCATGTAGTTCTGGTTATAGTGAATGCCCGATGAGGCTTGTGTTGTGTGAGGCTTTTTTCATAACAGACGGGTGGGGAAAAGCCCGAGACCAGGAGTCAAAGTGAATATAACAGAATTGAACAGGAAACGACTGGAGCAGATTTGTGTGTGACAACTTGAAGGGTGCCAGACCATTTCAATCGTTATCACTACCCTGTGAGGGGAAGCCAATGGAAATAATGGAATGATGTGCATATGTTAATGACAGTCATCAACTGATGGCATTTCGTTGGGTTGTGCTTATTGGCATTCATTTTAAAATGCCTCAAAATGTGGCGGGCTCCTTCAGAAGGAGTTAGCAGAGACATCGTCAAGGCTGGGCTTCCATTATGAACAAAAAAAAATCTGATGCAAAGACAGAATTAATCATCTTCTATGTAGGGTATACAGCAAGTATAGTAGTATTGACTTTGAATTTACATTTTGTTTTTTGTCAAAGGCAATTACATTCACATTTTTCTACGCTAGTTAACATTAATCCTCTTACACGACTAAACGACACAGACATATCACTGAATTTAAATTGCCAACTCTTTTCAAAGAAGAGATAACATCTGTGCTTGGAGGCCAATAATACACCAAATTATAAGCTGTTAAAGGTGAATAACACTTTTTAACTGTCTGGAAATAAAGATAGCCCAGTGAGTCTTCTCGTGTTTAATGGTACATTAGCCCATAGTGTAAGCCTGTGACACTTATGAATGTGAATAATGTGTGTTTCAAATAAATGTGAGAATGCAATAAACAGTGAAAAAAAAAAGGTTTATGAAAACGGACACCTTTATGAGCCAAAAAAAACCACACGATCAAATAACGCCTTAGAGGCTTATCATTTTTGCCATAGAAAGAGGTTCATATAAAAATATACAATATACATCAAGACAGTGAGAGAAACCGGCAAACATAACACACCTACCTGTGTCTAAAATCTTTATTTCTTAGGGTGGGATTAAAGGAAGGAAGCAGAAAAGAGAAAGATGCAGAGAGACTGTAAAAGTGTGTGACTTTAAAAGTCTAAGAAAAACACCATTAAAAATTTGTTTTTTGATTTGTTGAGCAGAAGGGAGGCAAAAAAGGAGAAGAGTGACTATGGCTTGGTTAAACCCTGCACCCATAACTAACAGAGGGGAGAATATAAAAACTCCCCCACCAGGCAATCCATTGGGCCATTTGTTCTCCATTTAACCACTGAGTATCGGAAATATTGATCCCGCCACTCATTATACAGCCCCATATCAAAACAAGGACTTTATATCCAAACCCCAAGTCATTGCATGCCAGGTTGACAAGCCAGGTTGGGACTTGCTTGTACTCTCACGGATGTACGTACACTTCCACACAAAAGGATTTGGACACCCTTTGAAATGAGTGGATTTGGCTACTTCACTGACCTCACTAATGCTCTTGTGGCTGAATGGAAGCAAGTCCCTTCAGCAATGTTCCAACATCTAGTGGGAAAGACTTCCCAGAAGAGTGGAGGCTGTTACAGCAGCAAAGGGGGGGACCAACTCCATAATAATGCCCATGATGTTGGAATCAGATGTAGTGTATGTGCATTTGACATGTTTTATAACGAGCAATCCAACCACGTGGGCTTAACTTTCCCCATCCCCTTCTGAACTGAAGACTTCACTGGTTTTTGCAATGGGAGGGCCAGTGGCCTGCAATTGATTTGAAAGATTTAATATGCTTTGTATTGAGTAGCCCTGGCTGTAAAATGGTGGTTTCTGAGTCTACCAATTGGCGGAATTAAGCTTATTGAGTGAAACCAACTTGACAAGACGGCCTAAATCGTCTCGATTACATGGTGTTTTTCTCTAATTGTGATGCAAGTAGGCCAACAGTTGTCTGACCACCCTGTGCATTGCTAAGACCGTCTCGGAAAACCACTGATTCACAGTTCAAAGAAGACCACGACACGTCAGACATCCACCCCTTTCACGTTTATGTAACAGAATGCATTTTGTTATGCCACCAGTGGGGCGTGAACTCACAACAACACATACCACTCAAAGCCAACCGTCTTAGCCAACCGTCTTAGCCAACCGAGCAAGAGACTAGTCAGTCACTCTTGAGTAAAAGTTTAAGGTTTTAAATATACTTAAGCATCAAAAGTATAAATAATTTCAAATTCCTTACATTAAGCAAACAAGATGGCACCTTTTTTTCTTCGTCGGGGGGGGGAATAGCCAGGGGCACACTTCAACATTCAGACCTCAATAACAAACAAAGCCTTTGTCTTTAGTGAGTCTGCCAGATCAGAGGCAGTAAATAAGACCAGGGATATTCTCTTGTGGAAATTGGACCATTTTCCTGTCTTGCTGAGCATTCAAAATGTAACAAGTGTCAGGGAAAATGTATGGACTAAAAAGTACATTATATTATTTAGGAATGTCGTGAAGTAAAAGTTGTCAAAAATATATTCTTAAAGTGCAGTACAGATATCCCCAAAAACTACTTAAGTAGTACTTTAAAGTCATTTTACTTAAGTACTTTACAACTCTTAAGTACTTGGCTAGGGGCGAATTTTACATCCATGCAACCCACTTTGTCCTAAACACCCACCAAAGGCCCAGACTTTAATTTGAGGGTCAAAAGGTCAGAACCAAACGACCATGCACCGCCATTACGGTTCCATGTAGAACCTGAACTAACCTGAGCTCCATGACGCTGGTGACATTGCCCGACGGGTAGACGCGTCGGATGTAGTTGAAATCGCCCACGTAGAGGCTGCCGTCGATGCCCCACGCCAAGGCCAGGGGCGCCAATAGCTTGTTGCCCAGGGCCTGGCCGTTGCAGCTGGGGCACGAGATGCTCCGGCGCCGACCGTTCCCCATCACTGTAGAGATGACGGGCGGCTGCAGCGAGATGAACTGGTTCTCACCGCTGCCTTTGTAGAGGATACCTGAGAAAACAGAAGATCTTGAGAGGAGCTTCTATGTAATCGATGATTGATGAGAATGAGGACTTTGAACTGTGCTAAAATCAAAAATTGTCTCTAAGATTTGTTAAATGTTGTTCAAAACAACCATTTCCCTAGGAAACACCTCTAAATTGAGATTTGATTAGCTGGGTAAGTAATAAATAGTGGTAACCAAATGGCTGAATAATCCTGAGGAATTGTGAACAAACCCGTTGAATTGCCTTGGTACATAATACCTCATTCATTAGTCATTGCAGAGTGCCTACCTATGTTCATACTGTATTTCAGTGTCTCGTGAATATTGACATTGTTGTGAGGAACCTGTTTCGTGGGATTCTGAAACGCATCAATTAATTGTAACCTCTTTACAGAACATGTTCTTTCAATCTCGTCAAGACCCTGTTTCATTTTCTCCCAGTAAGTCACAGTGAGGAAAGAAACATGAACTCGGCACACAATGTACAAGTAACTGACAAAATGAAGGCAAAACACCAAAATAACGTCTTAATAGGGCATTCGGCCATCATGAGATCCAGAACCACATCAATGCATCTTGGAATAGATTCTACAAGTGTCTGGAACTCCGATGTTGCATCCCTCTCATATTCTTCCATGAGAAATTCCATCATTTACTGTTTGTGGTGGGAAACCCTCTTAGGTGTCTCTCCAGAATCTCCCATAAGTGTTCAATTGGGTTGGGATCTGGGGACTGACACAGCCATGGCATATGGTTTACATCATTTTCATGCTCATCAAACAATTCAGTAACCTCTCGTGCCCTGCGGATGGGGGCATTGTCATCCAATGGGGGCATAGCAATGGTAACCAAAATGATGGCAAAAATAATAGTGTGCTCAGCATTTTAATACATGACACTAGGCATGATGGGATGTTAATTGCTCAATTAACTCAGGAACCACACCTGTGTGGAAGGACCTGCTTTCAATATACGGTGTATCCCTCATTTACTCAAGTGTTTCCATTATTTTGTCAGTTACCCAGTACCTTTCAAAAGTATCGAAACATCAATTGAACTGAGGAGTGACCAAATTCCGTGAGTCATTACATGAAAACATTTGAGCAAGGGGCAAATATAATTTCTTTAAAAAAAAAATGGGGGGGGGAGGGTTATGGTAGAGTAGACTTTAAAATGATGAAACATTTTTAAACATCAAAGGGGTGAATTGCATGCTGGGAGCACTTCATTATTCACACCCCGGCAACACGTTTAAATTGCGACACTCCCTCTGTCCTCATTACCGGATTGATGGTGGCGCTGAACGCCTGGTGTAGCACCCACTGTTTCCTCGACATTACCCCCGCATGTGTCACTGCACATCTCGATGTATGTGAAATCGAGTGTCGCCTCGCCGCCATTTGTCCCTCTCTGATTAGTTCCTTTCATTGATTAATTGATTTAAGGGGGAACTCGAATGAAGACAATCTGGGGGACCGCTGGCAGGACAATCCCACCGATCCATCTCATTCTAACGGAGAGCATTACAAATGCACGGCTAACAAAGATGAATGGGTCCAGGGGACGGCTTGTGCATGACGCCATCAAACGCACAACCTTGGAGCTTTAATTGCACTTCAATCCATCTGTCTGGTCGCTACGGAGACATGCTATGTGAGTGATCGGAGGCTGAACGAGGGCTGACTCGACAGCAAGCATCCCTGATGGCCTTGTTATAAAGCAATAACCAAGTCATTCTGTAATAACAAGCACAAGATGTCAAACATTATCTTCACTCTATCACAATGTTGAATTTAACCTAATTAACAATAGAATTACAGTTATTACATACCCAACATACAGTTGAGTATAAGGAGCTCAACGCATTACACCTTATTAGAAAGTTAGGTCAGGTCTTTAAAAAAAAAATCCCATTATCGATGAGGTCATTTTGGCAACCTTCCCCCAGTCCCCTACATTTACATTTCAATCACAGGTTATTGTGTAACGAAACGTCTTTCCATACGCCATTTGAAAGTCTAATGTCATGCATTCAACACACACATCAATTTCCAGCACACATTAACGCTCAAACCAACTCGACAGTCTCTCTCTGACAGAGTCTGTCTGACAAAACTACAATATGTTGCTGTACCAGGGCTAAGGCCACTGCACATCTGAACATGTTTATAAGGTTAGACAGCATTGTTTTAACAGAAGGCATATAGCCACTTTGCAGCAGGGAGAGTGGGGTCAGGGGAAGCATAGCTACAGCACAGACAGAACAGCTTTTGGCCTTATCTAGTCAGACAGGCCCCAGAGAAGAGAGAAGGAGAGAGCAAAAGAGAGAAGGAGAGAGCGAGAGAGAGAGAGAGAGAGAGAGAGACTGTTCGATTCCTCACCGGAGGATGAGAGGAAAACTCAAATACATCACAGTAGACTCCTCAGGCAAGGGAACATGGAGACAAAGTCACTGAGAAGAGAAGTGTGACTGTAGTGGACCACAACTTGCATGTTTTATCAAAGAAGGTGACATGTACAGCATTAGGGAATCAATACAGAGCTAGTTGTGAAGAAAAAGTGCTATTTATGTATCGGGACTGAATTTCTTAAGGGCTTCATCCTGCAGACTATAAAACTAACACGTGTCCCACGACTCTCCGAAATATGTCATGCCAACAACCAAGGCCGACAAGCACTTCAAATATTAACATGTGGTAAAGGGCATACATAATAGGTATAAGCTTTCCCCTGTAAGGCCATCTGCCATGGCATGTATTTGGGGAACGAACGAGGGGGAAAGATAAAGTTTGAAGACAGGGTTGTGCCACTGCCATCTGAGTGTCTGTTGACTGAGGAACCATTAATCATTTCACACACTTCACATGCTATCTGTGGGTGAAACTAATGGGATTGTGAAATGGAGGATAGATACCCTGCTGTCGGCAAATTGATTAACCTGCTGACAGGCAGGGAGAAGTTAAAGAGGAAATTGTCATTCTCAAATATATATATTTTTTTTTACCTTTTCTGATTTAGGAACATTTCAGGGCTTAGAAATAAATAAAAATAATGAAAATGGTGAAAACTCTTTAGAGTCCTGGTAGTCACGACGGCATCTGTGTAGGAATGTGTCTTTCCTTTCAGTCATTCGTGTCTCAATATCAAACTACACAAATCTTACAAAACAATTCTACTGAAACCTCATACCTAATAAACATAATTCACCACATTTTGTATGAAGACAAACGCACATTGATGCCCAATCTAATGCAAGAAAGTATTAGCATTTCATATGTCGAAGATGCAAAGCAAGCATCTACACATCTGTTGATCACGAAGCTTCACATCTAGAGACAGCGATCCCCCCCTACTGTGCGCTGGCACTGCTGTGTGAAGGCTTTGAGACGAGCTAGCTTTACCTTGAGACAGGTGGGATAAAACACAATGCTCCGGCAGCAGTCAGGCTGGAACAGATCTCAATGGGTTTTTTTCAAAGCTCTTTGCAAAACTTTGTGTGCTAGGGTGCTTTTGACAGATTTGGTTCAGCTAAACGCCAGCTATTTCTCATGTTTAATGAACAGCCATAGAAGAAATAGCATCGTGTGGTAAACACAAAAGATGCAGATTGACTTCTGTACACTAGTTCAATTAACATTTTTCTGAAGCATATTGTAACAAATAATCTGCTAAGAAAACCCAGTTTTGTGTATGGAGGAGATGGTTAGCATACATGGTTAGCATACATGGTTAGCATGGGTCCATGGCATAACTGGGTATGGCACGCGACAATCAAACAGACTTTTTACTAACATGAGTAAACATTGGTTATAGCCATAGCAACAATTTCAATAGAACCATGAAAGTGATATACAAACTATGGGCTCGATCGAGTGTCAAAAGGCAATGAGCAAATATTGCTGTAACCTCCTCAACGAAAGGGACAGTCAGTAGTGAAAGACTGTGCTCAGAAGTTGAGGGCCACAAATAGACGAAAGGGTGACACAAATTCCCCGAGACAACTGTGACAAAGATCGAGAGCTGGATGAGAGCTTACCGTCACACAAACCAGGGCTGAAAGAGAGAGGCCTAGTGCATTTTCATTCAAAAGAGGAGTTTGGATAATAAAAGTAAAGAATTGTATGAGAAACGTATCCCATCTTGGCCAGCAAAGGCCATCTTGTTGCATAAATAGCTGAGTAGGATGGAATCTCTGAGTAGGATGGGAGCTCTGCATTGTGTCTGATTTATTCCATCATTAATATGAATGATCGACCCGTCAAAACTCTCCTCTGTTCTCGGTAAATGAGATGATGAACCATATTTCATCTTGATCTGAGCAAATAATGCTGCATTTCAGGGTAGAGATCACCTGTCCATATCCTAGAACCGAACACACACAGGCATAACAGATCCATGTAAAAAAAAAAAATGAGGTCTTACCATTTTGAATGTCCAATACATGGTGCTTGTCCAACATCCATCCACCCATGTTAGAGGCATCCAGTTCATAACCTTGTAAAATGGCCGTCCTCTTCTCCCAGAGGATCACATCCAGGCAAGATTCATACTCATATCCCACAGACACTGGAAAGAACAACAGTGTCTAATAAATTACGTCTGTAAATCTACCAGGAGCCTTTAAAAGTAATGAGGCTTGTGGTGTATAAGCCTGAAAACTTGTAAAATCTCTTCATGATTGTAGAATTTTCTCAGTAGGTAGGAGGTATAATCTCAGATGAGTGTTCACTAGTATCCCAATAGGCACTGCTGCATTGCAAGCATATAAAGTAAGAGATACTGCTAGCTCACTGAACAGAGTGCATCTGGATATCAAATTACCATATAACCTGGAATAACTCAGGTTTGGGTAAGGACAAATGTATCAAAATGAGCATGACCTTAAAAACATATTTTTTTCCTGTGGTTCAACTGGTGAGTAATTACACACGAAAGTCAGCAGACTTTGTCTGCTAACCATACGAAACATGCTGACTGCCAAAACAATCAGGATGTTCAAAGGAAAGCAATACCAGGAGTTCATCCAAAATGTAACCTCCTAGACTACACCTGGACCTGACAACACTGTCAGATGATGTTTACATAACATCTCCAGACAGCTGTGTTTCAGTGTCGGCGGAAACTCACCTATTGCCTCTGACAAGCCATAGACCTTCTGGTTGTAGGCGTCTGTCTTGTCCCAGACGAATGTGTACGAAAGGTCTGGAAAGGCAGGTAACGATTTCTGGAACAATCTGCCCATGACAGCAACCTTCAGATGAACCTTCATTAGTCCGAACGGGAGTCGTTCTTGGGTCATGAGGACTTTGAGGATGGGCTTGTAGCCGGATGTGCGGGAGCTCAGGTAAACCAGATTGAGGTCACTTCCGGGTATGGCCACTTCCTCATGGAGGACCTATGATTTGAAGCAGAAACGATACTGAACATATTGTTGAGTGTGTTAAAAAAGTGACTTTAAAAATGTCTGTGGTGCAGCAATTGTACACCGTTAATGTGATAAACTCTTTCTCAGGGTGATGCAAACGTTACCTTCGTAATCGAACAATTACCTATGTAATTAAATACATTTGCGGAGACTGACAGTGCAGTTAAATTAACTTTGCAGTGTGTTTTTTTTTTTAACCTGGCTGCAGTGCAGGGAAACATTTAATGCACCCAAACGCACACTGCAACGACAGTCATATGCTGTGGGAAATAGGCACCTGGCAGTAGGTTTTAGACCAGAGCTAATCTCACCTGGGTCTCAGGGATGATGGGGCTGTCCTTGGGAGAACTCCTGTAGAAGGTGGACAGGGGGGAGGCCAGGATGAGGGGGCTGGGCCTGAGCAGTCCAATGAGGTGACAGCTGGGGATGTTGTTGTTCTCCCTCTTCATCATCACAGTGTCCATCACATGGAACACCTTCCAGGGCAACCAAACAGTGCGGTGCAGTGTGGGATAAGGATCACGCTTCAAACTCAGGGTCAGCGAGGCACCACCATTGGCCAACAAGTCAAACCTGGAGACGTCCCCATAAACGTGGAGAAGTGATTCAAAAAAAGAAGCTTTATATATTTACCCAGTGTGACTAACTTGAAGGCCAAATAACATTTGCTGCTCTCCGGAAGACAATGCATTCAGTGAAAACTCAAATATATATTCACAAACTTTGGCGGGCTACAAAACAGATTATATATTTTTTCAAAGAAACAAATAACTTGTTCTTATCAGTTGCCTTATTCCTTGGCAGCTCACATATTATTATCATTCACTGAATCTATTTTATTACTTTGGTTTATTCAGCCATGATGCACTGAGACACTTAAAAAGTGAGAATTTGGTTGAGAAGTCTTGGCTTAGCTTCTCTGGTGGGCCAGTTTTAATTAGTACCGCAGAGCGCTGAGAAGAGTTACTGGTTTGGAAATGAAGGGGGAGTCTTTGAAGTGGTGCTCTATATATTCAGCGAGGTTCACCACCCAGGGGTAAAGCATCGGCATGGTGACACTACACACAGTCGTCCCCCCCCCCCACCCCATCTTCTCTCCCTCTCTCCATCCACTTTGGGCAGTGGGGAGCTCACAGCCAAGCTTTGATGCTGTTTCTGCTCTCTTAAAACCCTGAGCGGATATGCTGGCTAACCAAGTGTGATTACCCCCTGCCATTTATCATGCTCTGTGTCAGAGGGGTTACAGGGAGGTATATCTGGAGACATCAGCTTATCCTTGGCGGTCACGACACCAGTCCCAGATATTACTAAACATTCAAAGCCTTCTATTCCAGACAAACATAATGCACATATTTTGTTGCCAATTTGAACAAGACAACAAACAGATTGTATGATGATAAACTTCCCGGTGGAGTTGAATGTTTTCCCTGAAATGTATGTATGACGTTGTTTTCTTTAAGAGTGAGAAAGTGCACCCCAACTCCGTGGTAATAGCCCAAGAAGATCAGACACTAATCCTGTGTTAGTCTACAATGCTGGCAGATTGATTCTGCCCTGGCTGATTCAATGCATTTTAAGCAGTCTTGTTCTAAATGGCCTCAACCACGGTGATATTTGCATGAGGTATTGTTGTGGGACACAATGCTTCGCTGTTTTGATTGAATAGCTCTTTTTCAATTGCTTTGGACACCGTGGATCTGGGATACACTTTAAGCATGCCAGACCTTAGCTGAACCTTGTTCTGAGGACGGTCTTCTAATCCGTGTTTATTACGTGTGTTATGTATGTGCGTGCATGAATGTGCATGTCCGTGCATGTTCATGAGTGTGTGTGTGTTCGTGTGGGTGGCACTCTTACATCCCGTCCTGGCGTGTCACGGTGTAGCCATACTCAGGGTAGTCCCGGAAGGACACGTTGACGCCGATGAGGGGCGTCCCGTCTCCCGTCAGCACTTGACCCCGGATAATTGACGCCAGGCTGTGCCGGTGAACAAACGCAAAGAGGATTAAGTAAACAAACAAACAAGCAGCATCTGTTAACATCTGTCCTCCCTCGGGCAAGTGTACCGGCAGTCTGATTTTACTGACCGTTAAAAACACACACGTCAGCGATTGTTATTCATGGAATGGCTTGCCCTGGCAACAGCCTTCTCTTTTTACCCCTTTTAACAGCCCATAACTCATTCCAAATAGGCTTTGCAGCCATTGAAGGCCTCTTACTTTTAGGAGTTTACCTGTGCAAGTGTTTAAGAATTGAAGGGGGAACCATTTGCATATCAATTTTTCCACTTAGCTCTTTCTTGGACACGCGGTGCATTCTTACATTCCTAAATGTGAGGTAATTTGTTTAAATTGGGCAACAGTGTGAAGGTGGCAAGATGATGTAGGGATGTTTCTTCATCAACATTGGTGGCAGAGCCGCGAGGCGTGACGTGTCTCGTTGGCAGGCTTTATCTTCAGGTCATTACGGACATGAGGTAGGGATCATCAACAGCTTTCTCCTATCTGTTTCCTCACTCCGACATGCCTCATTTAAAAAAAAAAGCGTTGCAGTCTAGAGGAAGAAGGAACCTTTAAGAGCTCTGTAGGTCCACTATTCTCTCCTTGTCATTAATCTTCTACAGGCTGGCTGACCCTACAAGAGCTAACCCCTAAATAAACATGAAGTCAAATCACCTAAGCAATGTTTAGTAATGTAATTCACACAGTCCCTCTCTGTCAATGTCTAACAGTGGTTTTCTCCGGGACATCATATAAAGCCCAGCGGAGGAATTCTAAGGGGACATCGAATATGGCTGTGGGACTCAACACAACAAATGTAAGGTATTAGTCTTTATGCCATACGAGAGAGGATCAGTTTTTAGAGCAATGGCATGGAATCCAATCAATGAAAACTGTTCAATTTTCCTTGGCTAGCCCTCTTGTTTTCCATGGGTTTAGGTGAGAATGGAAAGACCTCATAAAACATTTCCCCCCCTTGCCCTGCTAGACATTGGATACAGCAAACCGAGACAAAACAAACAATGCTACGGGTAGTATCCATCATGCTCTGGCACATTCAATGGACTTTTTCAGTTGCATTTTATGTTTCATATTTAGTTGGGATAGAGCAGAAATCTTCACTTTGAAACAAGACATGGTAAATAAAAAAAATGCCACAGTCAAATGAAGTTCAGATATTGCTAATGTGCTTACCATGAATCCCATTCACCTCATTTTGACCCCCCCCCCCAAAAAATCAAATCAAGTTCTATTTATTTTTCGTTGCTTCAGAAATGTAATTTAATTTTGACAAACTTTGCGGAATGTCTGTGCTTAAAGACAAGTGCCATAATGTCTGCGACTATGAAACCAACTTCAAAGAGCATTAAATGTAACATTTTCAGTGAGTGAACTAATATGCATCGGCCAAAAATTGGAATCAACAGTAAGCTGAACACAATGACGAGGCGGATTATCAGGGACCCGGCTCGGGGATTGCCTCATTCTATATTTGCGGTAAAGCATGCTATTTACATAAGGATTACTCCCAAACTATTCTGCGAGTTACAGGGAATATTATTGCCAAAGCACCATGCAGTTGCCAATAATGTCCCACTCCATCAGACTCAAAACAAATTCTACTTATGATTCAGAACAGACGATGCAAACATCTTTTTTGTCTGATGAGAAACTTGCTCACAAATTGATATCAGAGCCCCGGTGCGTAATTCATTGGTGATAGTCTTATGACATTTTGTTATTTCCATTACAAGGTTTCACATAAGGTTTGATACATCAAATCAGGTTGCTCAATCTGCAACTCAATTAAAAAAAATCCCCCCCCCCTTTACTCATCAAGTCAAGGTCCCTAAGAGAGCTAAGCCGCAGTTATTCCCACAGGGGCAACGCCAGGACAACACGATTCAATCGACTCAGTGTATTTCAACGATACAGTACTGACAACTCACGTTGGCTATCATTTCGACGCCCCACAGGACAATTGGATTTGATGAAGCTCACCTGCTGTTGAAAGGGTTGTCCCCAGGTATCACGTGACTACCGCCATGCCCAACCAGGAAGCTGATGCGCTCGTAGAAGCCCCTGGGGGCCGACTGAGTGGAGGAGGAGCCTTGACCTTGGCTCACGATGCTTGTGGGATCTGGGGATCCGCGGCAGTAGGGCTGGCCCTGGCAGGAGCTCTGCGAACAGCAGTCTGGGTCCATGCAGTCCACTAGTCCATCTGTCAAACAAAGATGCAACAGTGTTGACATGGGACAATACCCTAACTCGGTGCTCCTTCAGAATATCAATCCTGTGAACTAGACTGATCAAATAAAACACTTTGTAAACAGAATGCTGCCTCTATTTGGTTCAAACAGTCCACTATATGGACACAAAGTCATATCATTGGCAAAGAGTGAAGAATTATGGATGGCGTTCTTACCCCTCTCGTTGTCCTTTCCATCTGAGCAGAAGGTCTCCGTGGCAACATCACATCCTAGCCCTCTCCATCCTGATTGGCAGATGCAGCGCCACCCGGCTTGGTCCAGAATGCACCTCCCGTTGCTGTTGCACAGCCCAGGGCACCCATCTGCCAAAACAACCATGTAAATCACACAAGCTAGCCAATCAGAGAGAGGGAGACAGGTTGAAAGGAGAAGACAACACCTGGTCATTCAAGGACAGGAAAACAGGGACAAAATGAAAACGACAATACAAAGTGGACAGAAAGTACATAGATTTCTGACAGCACTTAGTGGTGGGGTATAAAGACACTGTAATTTCACATGGGTTTTTACTCTGAGTTGCATACCATTTCAGGGCCCTTTGAAATGGAAATTGTCTTGGCAAATTTTGGATATTAAGAATGCATGGAGGCCAACACACAGTTGGATAATAGTGGTTACTACTGCAAATAAACGTGCTCTTTTTTTTTTATTATACGCTGATTAGTCAATGTTCCTCTAATCCTATCTGAAGTATCAGCACCAACAAAAAAACAACAACACATGTATCTTGGCCTAAAACCAGCGCAACACCCATGTGAAGGTACTATCAAGGTAAAGACACGGGATAGATAGAGGTAGAGACAGAAGGCAGAGGGTCGATGTTGACGTAGTCTCAACATCTCCACTTGATACCAGGATATTGCTTTCCTTTTTTCCCCCCACAGGGTGGAAGATAGAAAAGAGCTTAAGTGTAAGTGACTGGCTACATCCGCTTAGTGCTTCTTCTGACAGACACACACAAGGATTCAGACAGGAAAAGGGGGGCCGAGAGTGTTTGACTAGTTAGAACAGACATGTATGAAGGTACCCCGGACCACAATACAAACAGTGATAGACTGGGACATAAGACATGTGTACGTCGTGCTAGGGGAAGAAAACAGAGAGCAGGCGAGTGATTGTTGGTGACAACTCTCTGGGGTAGTCATTCCGTTACCTTTATATCCTATCTTGACCGCTCCTATTACCATTGAAGAGAGGGGAAACATTTGCAAAAGGGGGGGTTGGTTTACATTTTCAGTCTGACGTTTTTTTGTTGTTGTTGTTGTTGTTGTTGTGTATTGAGACCAAACAGAAAGGAGCGAGAAAGACTGGAAAGTACATTACCTGATACTCTTGAATCCAGAGCTTGTCGGAGAAGAGGAAAGGAGAGGAGGGGCAGACCGAAAGACAGAGAAAGGTAAAAAGAGGTGTAGAGAAGTGTTATTACAGAGGTAACATGCACAGATAGCATGACAAGGAAACGACTAATTAGTTTGCACTATGAAGGTTTCATAGTTATGTGTGTTAAGGTGCTGTCGGGCAAACTTTCAGGCTTGCCTGATGAGCTACATTGCCATCCCAGGAGTGGCATGCTTTCCTTCATAACAACATACATCCATGTATTAAACCCTCCACATGAAGTAAATAAAATGTACAGTACACTCACATAGAACATCTAAAAAACAAAACTTGTTTATAACTGTATAGCTACAGCTGTTTACTGACAAACACACAAATAGCATTATAGTGTGAACTTGTGCACTCGGTTACACCATCTATCCAGCTACAGCTAACCACACCTTTCCCATTCAAGAGGCGTGTAGCTTCTTGTCCTTCAAGTACACATCCAGAAGTACTTCGGCTTATTGTCATCCCAGTACATCAGCTAAATATTACAACTATCAGTGTATTGGCCATTCAATTGTCATGTGCCTTATTGTCCTGCCAGTTGTCCTGCCACTGTATATCAGCAATTCAACCACTTCATCATTGGAGCAAACAAAGCATGTCAGTGAATTCCCAGGAACACTTGAATGAAAAGAAACACGTTGGTAGTAAACATCAAAAGAAGAGGGGGAAAAAAAAGAATGGAAAGTAAAGCAAGAGCGGTGCCTAAGCCTCCCAGATTAAAAACGGGATCGCAATGTGTCTGACAATAGCTCGTCCGGGGAAGCCGTCTATTCCAGCCCCTTCGTCAGAGTCTCGCCATGTAATGTGATTAAAGGTGCTTTGTGCGAATAGAAGTTATTCAGAAAGCCTTGGGGGGAAAAAAAGAATAAACTACTAGTTCCCACCAAGAATGCTTGCCTATTCATCCCAGGCGCATCGACGGCTAGGAAATGGTTTCCTGATGGGGGTCTTAAACAGGAAGATGTTGAAAGGGATGGGATCTTAGTTCTCATTAAGGAGGCAGAGATTAATAACATCAGGAATGCGACCCCTCCAATCACCCCGGCCCAATCTCATCTCTCTCTCCTCGTTTCTAAGCGCCAGTCAGCTTCATTCTCTGGATGGGATAACTGCTGACGAAAGTCTTGTTCATATGTAATTAGGGTTCAAGAGTTTGAAGAGTCGCGGGGTCTTTGTTTCCGAGTGGGTTTGGGTGACACAGGGTGGAACGGTACATGATGCGCCACGTCAACAGTTTAACTGTCCCCTTTTTGACAGGAGCAGCGTGTCCAGGAAGTTGAGGTCATAGGTCAAGGGGAAGCAACCTCACAGTGCTCATTATCTCGATTAATGCACAGCGAAGCTGTCATCTCGAACACGGGCTATTCCAGTGAGACAAAGCTGAATAAGACCATAGTCCTGGCTGGCCCTCATTTCCCTTAATACCTGCCCTTACTGTATAAGAGGTAGGATTCGATATGTAGATCGAAGAGCATGCCTAATCCATTGCCATTGGGAAAGAGAATAATGGGGATGTCAGGTGTCAAGGATAGTGAGAGTGAAATGGAATGGGAAAGAGGGTTAGCGGTACCAGGGACAGGGTCAGTTCCATCTAAGTCCCCTGGCAATTCATGAATCGAATTGAAGTTTAATTGGGAAATTCCATACTCAATTCAGCAGAGGAATTGACCCCATCTCTGTACAATACTATTTAAGCGGTAAATATATTTATAGTCAAACCTGTATGTTATGCAATAAATATAGCTTTAGAAAATGCTTACTTTATACTTCTTTATTACATAATGCAAAATTGGACTGAGAGGAGCCAAATTCCCACCAAGCTCATCAACTTTGATGACTGCATTCAAGATACTATTGGAAAAACTCTTGGGCATATTCAGGAGCATCAGTGGACATTTAATCGTTACATTACTGCCTCTTTATACTGGTTCTCTACTGAATGTGGGTAGAGGATAACTGCTAATCTGCATTGGGTAATTTACCAGTTATGAATGGCTTTACATGTCAGTACGACTTACCAATAGTGCAGTGCTCTCCTGTCCAGCCCTGGTGACAGTCACATTTGCCTTCTCGGCAGACGCCATGATCTGTACAGCGTGGGTGACAGTCCCTCTGGTCGCACTCTGAGCCTGCCGATCCTTCCTCACAGTGACACGTCCCACTGACACATGCTCCGTGGGGGCCGCAGTCCACCGTGCACATCTCTGACACACACGCAACCAAAAATAGAGTCGTCCATCATAGACTGGACAGACTAGTTCTATAGTTATGTACAGTAATTTATAGTACTTTCGAGTTCGACACGCGTAAATTGAACGCGATTCCTTTTTTTATGCTCTTTTCTCTCTACGCGTATTCTGACTTTAAACTTAAGTATGAGAATAGCATGCTATTCCCCTTCCTATTCTTTTGGGGGTGGAGATCAAATCAATTCTACAGATAGAATTAAGGAAAGGTCAGAATATGGTCTTTCTTTAAGCACGATGAATAAGGCCGAGGAGCCTGTCGGTTCCAAATGGAACAACATCTACTTTCCCCCCCTTTTTTTTTTTTAAACAAATTGTTAAGAGCTAGGTCAATGAGTAAGCTGTTTGAATAAGGGGATTGTAAATAGACCAGTCATATGGCAGCAAACTGAAGCATATCAACATATCACCTTTTCCACAGTTAAGTTCATCAAACGCCGGCCTTATGAGTTGCAGGGGTGGAATTTGGAGACCCAAGCTATAGGCTTCTGTAGCAATGTGCAACAGTATAGCACTAAACCTACCGAGTAGATTTATGATTTCTATAATGTTTTAATTATATCCCCAGACTTTCCACTGTACTTTTTTCAATTTGTATTGTGTTAAACATTTGCCACTATCGGTAGCCACTGTCAGTTACCCACACACATGTACAACGTCACTTTAGTGTTAGTTTCCTAACATTTTGCATCATTCCATTATATTGTTAGTTTACCTTTGTTTCCTCTGTCACATTCGTGTGGTTGTTCTGAAGATCGCTAGCAATAGTGGATCATATTAGGCTACGGTATTACAGGTTGTGCAATAATTTGGGATCATTATGGAACGGACCATACGTAGCAGTTTAAACCTGGAGTCTGGAGCACAGTTCACGACGACTAGACCATTGTCATCACACTTTCATGAGGAATATTAGTGTAGATTTATAGAGATACTATTCAAGCCCAATTATACACTTCCCATATTTAATGGATTGAATGATTGAATATGGCAACTTGCAGGATGAACCTGCATAAAGGTTTCCCAAACATTTTTTATTTGTTATTCATAAATACTTTCCTAACCCTAAATAATATACAACACCAGAGTATTTTTTAAATCTACCAGTTTGAGCTGAAAAGGAGATGAATGTGTGCATTTATATCACTTTATTTTTTTTGATATTTAGCCCTTTTTTCTCCCCAATTTCATGGTATCCAATTGTTAGTAGCTACTATCTTGTCTCATCGCTGCAACTCCCGTACGGGGTCGGGAGAGACGAAGGTTGAAAGTCATGCGTCCTCCGATACACAACCCAACCAAGCCGCACTGCTTCTTAACACAGCGCGCGTCCAACCCAGGAGCCAGCCACACCAATGTGTCGGAGGAAACACCGTGCACCTGGCCACCTTGGTTAGCGCACACTGCGCCCAGCCCGCCACAGGAGTCGCTGGTGCGCGATGAGACAAGGACACCCCTACCGACCAAGCCCTCCCTAACCCGGGCGACGCTAGGCCAATTGTGCGAGAGGCCAGAGTCCCTGGCGCGAACCCAGGGACTCTGATGACACAGCGCCCTTAACCACTGCGCCACCCGGGAGGCCCTGCTATTAGTTTTTTTATGTTACATAAATGTTTTATAAATGGACATTAAAATATTTTGTGTCGGAAGGCACTGTACAACATTTAAATGTTTTACTGTTGTTCGCTTACAAGCAAAACCATCTCTCCCACTCTCATTTGCACTTTTTTAAAGATATTAGTTTAATCTCCCTCTGATTGCAGTTTTCTTCGATTGAGAGACCTTGGTGGGTCTCTAATTAATGCTTAGACGACACTTCAGAATATTAACCATGCCTCTGGAGGGGGAGCATTCGATTACAAAGCCCCCACACCCCCAAAAAAAGAATCCATATAATCTATTTTTCATTAGCACAAATGTGTTTATCTGCTTTTAGCACGCCCCTGTCTCTGGCGTGATGTCGGAGTCGGTGGTCGATCTATGCCACACCGCTTGTTAATTAAAGTTCATTTAATTGGAGTCGAACTGCTGAGATAATTAAGAGAGAAACATCGATTACTACCCAAGTGGGCAAATAAGAGTTTGGACTTCTGCTTATGCTAAAATCGCTCCCTTCAAATGTATATATATATTTTTTACATTGACCAGCAATGGATGTTTCACATTGTGAAAGAGGGACTCTGTGTCCTGATATATTCTATAGCTTTTTTACAGTATAACAAATGGCTTTACTTTGAATGTTGTCTGAAAGTGAATACATTGAGACAAAACTTCCAGTTTCTCTAAACACCCTTTCCTATTTCCTCCCAGCAGTCCAGGTTCTCGGCTCATCCATCAATTCAGACTTACAGTAAACCCTCTTGTGCAAAAACCCTTTGGATTTCAATCGCACAATCAAGTTAATGTGTTGCTTAATTAATCTTACCTCTTACCTGGATTGTTAAAAACCCAATAGGTTCGAATTTGATGGAAATCAATTAGGGTCGCCAACTGTGGACTGCGGACTAATTCTGCACTGTGAATTAAACTGAACTAAATGACCCCATTCTAGAGAAAGACATTGAACATGAATCACCTGGTCCTTTAAGCAAAGGAACCGATTAATAAAACCAAAGCACAGCCCTCAAACTGGAAAAGTACCTACAAATAAATTGTTTAAAATGTTCCTCATATTATTGAGGACCATCATCCTTTTCCTCAATGGAGGAGCCTCCTCTACATCACACATACAAAACACAAAGCCAGACAGCTAAACCTAATGAGGAGTAAGAGAGTTGTCTGACCTACAGAGCAGTCGGAGCCTGTCCAGTTAGCCTCACAGATGCAGGTTCCCGTCTCGGTGTGGAAAGTTCCGTGGCTGGAGCACTGTTCAGGACACGTGCTTCTCAGGATCGCACAGTCCATTCCGCCCCAGCCCGGGTTACAGTGGCATTCACCGTGGTGGCAGGCTCCGTGGCCCGAGCAGGTCGGGTCCAGACAGTCCACTAGGGAAACATGGGGAAAACAGGGGAAAGGGAAGGAGATGGATCCAGTACTGTGTATGGGATGATTTTTTTATTTACATTTTTTAAACTAGACAAGTCAGTTAAGAACAAATTCTTATTTAAAATGACAGCCTACTGGGGCACAGTGGGTTAAATGCCTTGTTCATGGGAAGAACAAAGTTTTCTACCTTGTCAGTTCTGGGATTTGATCCAGCAACCTTTCAGTCACTGGCCCAACGGTCTAACCACTAGTCCTTGGTTGCAACACTCACTACAGAGATCCAAACTGCTTCTGGAAGCAACATCAGCACAATAACTATTAGTCGGGAGCTTCATGAAATGGGTTTCCATGGCTTAGCAGTCACACACAAGCACAAGATCACCATGCGCAATGCCAAGTGTCGGCTGGAGTGGTGTAAAGCTCGCTGCCATTGCACTCTGGAGCAGTGGAAACGCGTTGTCTGGAGTGATGAATCCCTCTTCACCATCTGGCATTCCAGATGGAATCTGGCTTTGGTGGATGCCAGGAGAACGCTTCCTCACCCAATGCATAGTGCCAACAGTTTGGTGGTGGAGCAATAATGGTCTGGAGCTGTTGTTCATGGTTCAGGCTAGGACCCTGAGTTCCAGTGAAGGGAAATCTTAATGCTACAGCATACAATGACATTCTAGACGATTCTGTGCTTCCAACTTTGTGGCAACAGTTTGGGGAAGTTCCTGTTTCAGCATGACAATGCCCCCATGCACAAAGCAAGGTTCATACAGAAATGTTTGTCGAGATCGGTTTGGAAGAACTTTACTGGCCTGCACCTCAACCTCATCGGACACCTTTGAATTGGAACGCCGACTGCGAGCCAGGCCTAATCGCCCAACATCAGTGCCCGTCCTCACTAATGCTCGTGGCTGAATGGAATCAAGTCCTCGCAGCAATGTTCCAACATCTAGTGGAAAGTCTTCGCAGAAGAATGGAGGCTGTTATAGCAGCAAAGGGGGGACCAACTCCATATTAATGCCCATGATTTTGGAATGACATTTTCGAGCAGGTGTCCACATACTTTTGGTCATGTAGTCTATATTGATCTCAGCGACTCATTGAGAATAATTTGGTGCTTATCAAATAAGGCAAGATAGTTAGTTCCACAATAGCACTAGTGTCCTTTCTCTCGAAATTCACTTCACAATGAGCGCAAAAAAATATTGAATTACTCCCGCGACTAAATAACATCTTACACGTCGGGTCACTGAGCTGCAGATGTAAATCTGACAAGTTAATTGCCTCTATGTCTGATTATGGATCAATGAAGTTAAAACTAATTGAACAGATGGAGGAAAAAGCAAGAGGTACTTGCGACAAAAAACGAGAAATGGACTCTCACAGGTTTTGTGTACTGGAGTGCACTGAACCAATCACATTGGATGGACAATTCAGAATCAATTCCAATCCATAGCTGTTGTACCTAAATGGTTAGAGGGAGCTAATGCATGCAAAGTATCAATGGGGAACACAATGAATTATCTGCTTGGTGAAGTTGAAAAGAGCAATTGTTTCAGCTGTCAATGTCGCTGGGAAATCAAACGGCGACACTACATATCCTTGTGGTGTACCTTGGTGACAGTTGCTTCCCTTGTGGCCGGCATTGCACACACAGTTACCCGTCACGCAGATCCCATGACCGCCACATTGGGGGTCCACACACTGAGTGGCAGGCACATCACACTCTGTGCCCTTCCATCCACTGTAGCATTGACAGCGCCCCCTTGTGTACTGGCCGTTGCCACTGCATAGGATGGGACAGGCAGCTGTGGTGGAAAGTAACAAGGTTATTAAAAAGTACATATGACAATTTCATGTAAAGTATATTAGTCAATTTTGTAGCTATAGTGTTGATACAACCATCAAATCAACACATCTATCATTATCTGGCCACGCAACAATGGCCATGAGTACAACACTTTCTCTCCAAAGATTTTATCCGAAACATTAGCCCTAACCCTGACCTTTAGCCTAAACCTAACCCTACATTAAGAACAAATATCACATGCACATGGTAATCAATTCTGACATTATAGCCCGTATTTGTCCTTTGAATCATGCCCATTTATTGATTGTGATATCATAACATGGATTAGGAATGTGATAAGAGAACATATATACCTCTTGAGCAGTATGGTCCACTGAACCTTGGGAAACAGTGACATGAGCCCGACACACATTCACCGTTTCCATAACAGTTGTGTGAGCACTCCATAACTGACTCTGTTGGGACAGACATTTTTTTTTTCTAGAATTACACCAGCAATTACTGAGAAATCATACCTCTAAAATGTATCCACCACATTTTTATTACATCATCCAATATGTACACAATGGATTCCTGGATTGGATTTCCTATCACTACTATGTTGTCACATACTAAGCCATCTTATACAGCTACTGTATACCACAATTCCACTCAGTCAATGTTATACATGTACGGCAGTGGAGGTTGCTGAGGAGAGGACAGCAAATAATAATGGCCAGAATGGAGTGAATGAAATGGTATCAAACATGGTTTTCACTTGTTTGATTCACTCCATTCCAGCCATTCAACTCCGTTTCAGCCATTATCAGCAGCCTCCATTGATATACAGTATATGTAGCTAGGTACAGTTGACATACACTTAGGTTGGAGTCATTAAAACTCATTTCTCAACCACTCCACAAATTTCTTGTTAACAACTATAGTTTTGGCAAGTCGGTTAGGACATCTACTTTGTGCATGACACAAGTAATTTTTCCCAAAATTGTTTACAGACAGATTATTTCACTTATAATTCACTGTAGCAGTTCCAGTGGGTCAGAAGTTTACATACACTAAGTTGACTGTGTCATTAAAAAGCTGGGAAAATTCCAGAAAATTATGTCATGGCTTTAGAAGCTTCTGATAGGCTAATTGACATAATTTGAGTCAATTGGAGGTGTACCTGTGGATGTTTTTCAAGGCCTACCTTCAAACTCAGTGCCTCTTGCTCGACATCATGGGAAAATCAAAAGAAATCAGCCAACATTTCAGAAAAAAAATTGGAGACCTCCACAAGTCTGGTTCATCCTTGGGAGCAATTTCCAAATGCCTGAAGGTACCACGTTCATCTGTACAAACAATAGTATGCAAGTATAAACACCATGGGACCACGCTCAAGTCGTGCCGCTCAGGAAGGAGACGCGTTCTGTCTCCTAAAGGTGAACATACACTTTGGTGCGAAAAGTGCACATCAATCCCAGAACAACAGCAAAGGACCTTGTGAAGATGCTGGAGGAAACAGGCACAAAAGTACATATATCCACAGTAAAACGAGGCCTATATCGACATAACCCGAAAGGCCGCTCAACAAGGAAGAAGCCACTGCTTCAAAACCGCCATATAAAAGGCAGACTACGGTTTGCAACTGCACATGGGGACAAAGATCGTACTTTTTGGAGAAATGTCCTCTGGTCTGATGAAACAAACATAGGACTGTTTGGCCATAATGACCCTTGTTATGTTTGGATAAAAAAGGGGGAGGATTGCAAGCCGAAGAACACCATCCCAACCGTGAAGCACGGGGGTGGCAGCATCATGTTGTGGGGTGCTTTGCTGCAGGAGGGGCTGGTGCACTTCACAAAATAGATGGCATCATGAGTAGGGAAAATGATGTGGATATATTGAAGCAAGACATCAGTCAGGAAGTTAAAGCTTGGTCGCAAATGGGTCTTCCAAATGGACAATGACCCCAAGCAAACTTCCAAAGTTGTGACAAAATGGCTTAAGGACAACAAAGTCAAGGTATTGGAGTGGCCATCACAAAGCCCTGACCTCAATCCTATTGAAAATGTGTGGGCAGAACTGAAAAAGCATGTGTGAACAAGGAGGCCTACAAACCTGACTCAGTTACACCAGCTCTGTCAGGAGGAATGGGCCAAAATTCACCCAACTTATTGTGGGAAGCTTGTGGAAGGCTACCCAGAACGTTTGACCCAAGTTAAACAATTTAAAGGCAATACTACCAAATACGAATTGAGTGTATGTAAACTTCTGACCCACTGGGAATGTGACGAAAGACATACAATCTGAAATAAATCATTCTCTCTACTATTATTCTGACATTTCACATTCTTAAAAATAAAGTGGGGATCCTAACTGACCTAAGACAGGGAATTTTCACGAGGATTAAATGTCAGGAATTGTGAAAAAACGGAGTTAAAATTAATTTGGCTAAGGTGTATGTAAACTTCCGACTTCAACTGTATAAGTTAAATAACCTGCCCGTAAACAATTTTTGGAAAAATGACTTGTGTCATGCACAAAGTAGATGTCCTAACCGACTTGCCAAAACTATAGTTCGTCAACAAGAAATTTGTGGAGTGGTTGAAAAACGAGTTTTAATGACTCCGACCTAAGTGTATGTAAACCTCCGACTTCAACTGTATGTGTATTTCTGATCTGCAAGCATGATATGCCATTCCCGAAATCCTCCCATGTCACGTGAAGGTTTAAGCTTCCATATCCAATTTGCTGTAGCCTGACTACTCCCATGCCATGTTGCCCATCTCGGTCCCAAACCATCTCGAACATTTTAAATCGCACAGTGGATTTCTTTATTCCTTGACACATTTTCTTTCTCATTTGGTAAAATCTTACTTGAATGACTGATCATGAACCACAACAGCAGCGGAATCTCTGAACTGTTTACAAGTAAATCCTCTGAGTTAATTGGAGATATCCACTGGCACATCTTGTATTCGTTCAAAAGACCAGCACTCGTAAAGGGACCTCCCTCTATGCTGGGGGCTCGTTTAGATTGCCATCGTAACACAAACTTTTTGTTTTTATTGCTTTTGAAGACTTGTATTGGATGTTCACTACCAGGATGTCAGTTTCAACCAGGGGTTGGAACTGGTTTCAGGGAACAGAACCGAAAAACGGAAAAGAATGATATTAAAAAAACAATTTCAGAACAGGATACAGGACCGGGAATGAACGTGATCTATACAGTTCCGGAACATAACCGTTATTTTAAAAGCATGGGAACTGGTTAATAACGTATTTTACTTTCCAGATATTTTTTTACTGTCCCACAAAAATTGTAACAAAGAGCCTATGCAAAGCCCATATTTTCCAGTGTGTGTGTGTAGGCTACCTGCCCCGCCGAATGATAGGCTACTGTAGCCCACTGATGTTACAAGAGTGACTCAGAAATTAGGGAGAGATTTTTTAATTAGAGAATAGATTAATCTCAGGGCACAAGTCTCCCCTTCTCCAAACATCATGTATTAATCAGAATCTGTAGCTAGTCATTGTTGTTCAATCTAAGTATTTTCTGTAGACTTAGGCTATGTGGTTGTTTTTGTCTGTCGACTTGGTGTTGTTTAGTAGACCTACTTTGTCTGTCCGTATAATTATTTAATTGTTGACGACGTCTTGTGATCTAAGCTCATGCTTCTTGCCATTATTTCTTCTCGCCCAGGCATGTTTACAGAGCGACAGAACATTCAACAATTTAATTACAAATGTAGATAGCTTATTTGGATTGCACAAATGTTGCAGGATAAGTGTCGGGAGAGAAAAGCTGTGCTTCACTCGAAAGTGAAACAATATTTGGGGCAAGGGAATTGGCCTAACATGGCGGCAGTAGTAACCAGCCACGCATTACGGTTTTTATTAGCCTATTTCATTGATAAGTAAATAGCCCTCATGTGTCATTTTCATCTGTCGGGGTCGTTTACCTTTGAACAATGTGTGTGAATGAGTGAAGGAATATAACGATGCGCTCTGAGATGCGATCTGAGAAATAGAGCAGTGATGCGCACTCCAGTTATAGGCTTTAAGGGCACTTAAGGCGCACTTCCGTGTTTCCGATCACAAGTAAATCCAATTAGGAGTACCAAGTGTGATAAAATTTATATAATTACCAGTGGTGTATAGAACTTAAGTCAAAATACTTTAAAAGTACTATTTGAGTTGATTTTTTTTTAGGTATCTGTACTTTACTATTTATATTTTGGACTACTTTTACTTCACTACATTCCTAAAGAAAATGATGTACTTTTTACGCCATACATTTTCCCTGACACCCAAAAGTACTCTGTATATTTTCTATGTTTAAGAGGACGGGAAAATGGTTCAATTCCCTCACTTATCAAGAGAACATCCCTGGTCAAAATAATGCTTGTCATAACAAGATGCCCAGCGTTTCAAGCCAAGCCTCCTCCACCACCTTCTCTTGCTCTCTCCCCACCTGCAAAATTTGTCACATCTCGCACCCTACACTTGTCAGTCCAATGCATGTAGTTAAAGAATTATAGCTTGCCCGCTCCATAGCAAGCAGCTCTATCTGCACTGATTGGTGAATTAATTTAATGTCAAGCTAAATAAAAGAAAACATCTATTTTAGATCCTTTAAAAAGGAACAGAAGGAATGATATAAACTGTTTTTGGGGGTTTGATCCAGTCCAGAACTTTATTTTGCAGATCGGAACAGTGGAACGGAACAAGAAAAATAATGGTTCTATTCAGTACGAAATGATTGGAAAATATTTTTGGTTCCAAACCCTGGTTTCAACAGATCCAGTCAATTTTGACATTGGTAATCGATAACTTCATATCTTAAGAAACGGATTGACGGAATTCCCCGATGCAAAACTCAGCCCGTTTTCTCTTTTCCCACAGCACAATTCCTGAGCCAGCACAAGGAGGCTGTCCTAAGGGATAGTGATGTTCATGCTCTGTAAAGGCGTAACATATGCATAAGACAATTCACACAGCCCAATCAACAAATTATGCTTGCACCATGTAGATGTAGTTTAAATTCTTGATTAGTGTATGTATGTGGTAATCTGGCCTGCCAGTGGCAACTATTCAGTCATTCTCTAAGAAGGAATGTTCACTCAATAACTTAGGGAAAAATAACCTCCAATAAGTACATTAACACAAATCTACAGTGACCTCCTCACCCATTTCTACAGAGGTGGTCCCTTACCTAGGATGATGGTGTTGTATGATACTGTCTCCGGGCTCTTCCCATCATTGTAGAAGGCCAGATGCCACACCCCAGAGTCCAGGTACTGAATGAAGCCAGCTTGTTGAAGGCTGACCTGGTGCTCCATCTGGCCCCTGGCTTCCGGCTCCGTGGAAGCCCGCCTCTCTTTGGCGATGAGTCTGCTGCCATCCAGCAGCTCCACAAAGTCATACTGAAGAAAGGTGAAACAGAGAAGTCAGTTGGGACTTATTCATTGGTCACTCGACATAAGATGATGAAGAAATCTGCCTTGACGTTCTTTGTAGTTCCAGGTGCATATAGGGAAAATATCTGTTAAAAAAATATATATATCATTTTACATTAAAGGAGCTATCCATGATTAAATTGAGTCAAAGTAAAGATTTTCCAGAAGAATGATCCATTTCAATCTGTATGTTAACAGTGTTTCAGTCACACAACCACAAATACAGGGTGTTGAAAGAAGTAAAAGGCACATAAAAAATGATTTAGTATGAGAAATGGGACATGCAGAGGACACAAACAAAGCAACTCTCCAACTGACTCCAACTGAAATAAAGCATTAAAACAAGGGTGAGCCAGGTCAACACTCAGTGGTTTTAACCCTTTTGAGAGGAGCTGAGTGGTGGATAAGAGTTATTACCCTGCTGATGGAGGCCATTTTGTGTTGGTGGCCAGGGGGCCAAGTAAGAAAAGTCCAAAACCCAAATATTAATTTACTCCCAGATCAGTGTGTACATATTGATTCCTTGGCAAAGGCTCATCTCAATCTAACAATAGGAGCAAATAATTATGGGCAAGAAGCCAAGCCTAGCTTGGCTACCAAATTAACCACAAAATAATTATTAGCTAGTACTTGGGAATTCAAACTATTGTTGATCATTTCTTCACAAAACCTAGTTTTAGACAATCGATGAATCATGCAGAGTAAAACAATAACACATTTAGTTATTATTCTTTTTTTAAGGGGTAGGTGACTTTAAAGTTGTTCCTCTCCTCAGGCTGTGAATGCAACCAACGGTCAATATCTCTCATTGTGGTCTTTCACGCTCAGTTAAGTAAACACATTGATTTTTCTCCCTGGCAATTTAACACACCGTTTCTAAGGCAGTGGTGGTTGACTTTGTGTCTATTAAATATTAAAGCATTAGACTTCTCACTAAAGGCTTCGGTCATACAAAAGTTATACTTAAATCCAAACTGGTTCTCCAGCAGACTGGTAAAAAATGTCTCACCCTTGTTCAAGAATGGCCTTTTTCCTTTTAGTCAGATCACTTTTGGTTATTTGAAAAGGAAATAACCTCCAAAATATCACTATTTTTAAAACAAGATACAGAAACTTGGTTGTGATATCAGTTTAATCCACCAGAAAAGACAGAACATATAATACAACAAAAATGGTGGTTAAAGTCAAATATACTATAATTGAAAAATAAATGTTTAAAACAGTTATAATCTTTGTAAATAATATCATAAATAGGACTGGTGGAGATATGTCACACATGCAGCAAACAAACATATATGGAAATGTCTGCTCTACCAAAAAATTACAACCAACTTCCATTACCGCAAAAATGGAAGAGGCAAGTAGAAGGGGGAAAAAAGTAAGAAACGTGTCTGTCGGCCCTGCATTTAAGTCCAAAATTGGTTAAAGAAAATTGTGATGAATAAAAAAAAAGTGTACCAGCTTCATTTAAGGACAACAAATATTGACAGCTGTGCCATATACCATCCATCATTCCTTCAATTCTGACCAGTTTCCCAGCCCCTGCCGATGAAAAACATCCCCACAGCATGATACTGCCACCACCATGGGGATGGTTTTCTCTGGGTAATGGGAGGTGTTGAGTTTGCGCCAGACATAGGGTTTTCTTGATGGCCAAAAAGCAACATTTTTGTTTCATCTGACCAGAGTACCTTCTTCATATGTTTGGGGAGTCTCCCACATGCCTTTTGGCGAACACCAAACATGTTTGTTAATTTTTTTCTTTAAGCAATGGCTTTTTTTCTGGCCACTCTTCTGGCTAGCCCAGCTCTGTGGAGTGTACGACTTAAAGTGTTCCTATGGACAGATACTCCAATCTCCACTGTGGAGCTTTGCAGCTCCTTCAGGGTTATCTTAGGTCTCTTTGTTGCCTCTCTGATTAATGCCCTCCTTGCTTGGTCCGTGAGTTTTGGTGGGCGGCCCTCTCTTGGCAGGTTTGTTGTGGTGCCATATTCTTTCCATTTTTTTTTATAATGGATTTAATGGTGCTCCGTGGGATGTTCCAAGTTTCAGATATTTTTTTATAACCCAGCCCTGATCTGTACTTCTCCACAACTTTGTCCCTGACCTGTTTGGGAGAGCTCCTTGGTCTTCATGGTTCCGCTTGCTTGGTGGTGTTGCAGACACTGGGGCCTTTCAGAACAGGTGTATATTTACTGGGATCATGTGACAGATCATGTCTCACTTAGATTGCACACAAATGGACTTTATTTAACTTATTATGTGACTTCTGAAGGTAATTAGTTGCACCAGATCTTATTTAGGGGCTTCATAGCAAAGGGGGTGAATACATATGCATGCAACACTTTTCCGTTTTTTTTTATTTATTACATTTTATGAAAAGTGATTTTTTAAATTTCACTTCACCAATTTGGACTATTTTGTGTATGTCCATTACATGAAATACAGATACAAATCCTTTTAAATTACAGGTTGTAATGCTACAAAATAGTAAAAACACGAAGGGGGATACATACTTTTGTAAGGCACTGTATATATACAAAAAATAAATAATAATAATTATATGTATATATATATATAGTACCAATTGAAGGTTTGGACACATCTACTCATTCAACGATTTATCTTTATTTTTTACTATTTTCTAAATTGTAGAATAATAAGGAAGACATCAAAACTATGAAATAACACATATGGAAATATGTAGTAACCAAAAAAAGTCTTAAACCAAATCAAAATGTATGTTATATTTGAGATTCTTCAACTCTTGGCATTCTCTTAACCAGCTTCACCTGGAATGCTTTTCCAACAGTCTTGAAGAAGTTCCCACATATGCTGAGCACTTGTTGGCTGCTTTCCTTCACTCTGCGGTCCATCTCATCTACACTTTTTTGGTTACTACATGATTCCATATGTGTTATTTCATAGTTTTGATGTCTTTATTATTCTACAATGTAGAAAATAGTAAAAATAAAGAAAAACTTTGAATGAGTAGGTGTGTCCAAACTTTTGACTGGTACTGTATATATTTACAAAGAACATATGTGGGATTGGAAATGATGCAGACAATTACATTGATGGAAGCTACAATCTATCTGCAATATTAAAGCTGATGTACCCCTAACAAATATTGTTAAAAATGATTAGCTAGTACTTGAGAATTCAAACTAGTGTTGATAATTTCTTCAAAAAAACTAGTTTTAAACAATTGATAATTCATGCAGAGTAAGACGCTCAATAACAAATTGAGTTTTTTTTTCTTTTCTTTTGAGGGGTAGGTGATGCACTTTAAAGTTGTTCCTCTCCTCAGGCTGTAAATGTAACCAACGGTCAATATCTCTCATTGGGGTCTTTCATGCTCAGTTAAGTAAACACATCGATTTATCTCCCTGGCAATTTAACAGACAGTTTTCTAAGGCAGTGGTGGTGGACTCTGTGTCTAGGCATTGACAGTTTCCTGCACAGCAATCGCTTTGGACATAAAAGGAGGCTTCTTTCTTTAGGACTCTGTTTATTGTCTTTGATTTTGTTGGGTTCCTTCCTTCTTTCATCTTGTAATCCCTTCTTTCCTGTTGTAATTTGTATTGAACATTTTTTTTTCTTTTGATAGTGGCCCAACTGAAAGAGGCTCCTCTTCAATAAGTCAAGTCAGAGAATGTCAAAAAGGTGAAGTTGGAAGCTTTTACTCGAGAGTGAAGTGGAAAATAGCAACTGCCTGGTCACAATCCTTTAAGTCAGGCTTCCCCAACTGGCAGCCAGCGAGCCATTTGGGGAACTCTGACAAAAAAGAAATATATATATATATATATAATTTTAATTGTTGGACATAAAATACCATAAAATACGAGGAAATGAGCTCCAATTGATTTTAATTTTGTAAATCTGTTCCCAAGTATTTCCACACATAATACGATGTGATGGTATACAAACGTAAGCAAGGTTTGAAATGATTATGCTTTAGTCAAATATTATATCTGTTTGGGCTTCTCGCGGTAAATTTGCATTCTACAAATGATTTGTAATTATGGTCCTGCCCCCCCCCCACCCCCAACCATCCGCTCAAGGATTCTAATCTGGTCGTTCAGTTGATGAACAGTTTTACAAATAAAACTTTGTCTTGGGACACTTCAAACACTTTACTTTGTGAAGATAAAAGTGAAAAGAGGAATATTGTAAGCATGGCAGTGGATTTGTTTTTCATTTTGCAAAATTCATACAGTCAGATTTCTACACCCGACTCAACAGATGTACCATTTACCTGTGTGTGAGATGGTGGGAGACCCTTCCTCCCGTAGACCCCAACCAGTGCGTTCTTCTGAACAGAGATGTTGAACTTGAGGAAGCGCGGCTGTTCCATAGCCAGCCGAGAGCGCCAGAACACCCCTGGCGGTATTCCCTGACCGACCCTCCTGCCCACCTCCACTTGCCCGGTGTCAACGGAGCTGTTTTCCTGATGGGCCGCACCATTCCTGCCTGGAAGGGTGAAAGAGAGAGCACTTACCGGTTCATCACCATATTCGAAAACTATACCTATACTGTGCAAGCTCTCTGAAACCACAATTACAGTTTTACAAACATATGTTCTTGTGTTCTGTGAACCCATTTTCGGCAAAATGATAACCTTTTCAATATCACCTTGATTGAAATAAAATGATGGAGAAGCAGCCTTTAGTCATTATGCCCCAGCCTCTGGAATAGCCTACCAGAGAACCCGGGGGGGGATCTTAAAAAAAAAAGAGATCTTAAAATCACATCTTTTTAACAACATAGAAATACAAGTCAGCTTCAGTAGTTACAGATATTTCTACTTCCTGGTACAATTCAAACTTCTTTATTCCCACTCAAATAAAACCTTGCTGAATGGAACAGATCGTTCCACCATCTGTTTCCCTATCTTTTTTTGTGCTACTGGTGATTCACTAATGTTAATGATCTAAATGTAATAGCTGATACACTACCTCATACAGTCCTGTAACAATACATCAAAAGGACGGGGATGTGAAGCTTTTAAAGGTTTATGTAGCTGCAAAGACACCCACTTAAACATGACTCCGCCTGAGTTACGATCAAACATGAATTTGCCGACGACACGACGGCGGTAGGCCTGATCACAAACGACAACGAGACAGGCTATAACAGGGTTCGGTATTTTGTTAGACATAAAACACTGCAAAAACACCAGGAAATCAGCTTCAAGTGACCTTAATTTTGGAAATCTGTTCCCAAGTAATCCCATGCATAATATGATGTGGTCATATTGCAAATGTAAGCAAGGTTTGAAATGATTATGCCGTCAATTTGCAGTCTACAAATGATTTGTAATTATGTTCACGGCCCCCTAACCAGCAGCTCAATATTTTTTTTAATCTAATTGATGATCCCTGGCCTACGGGAGGAGGACATAGACCTGGCAGTGTGGTGACAGGACAAGAGCCTCTCCCTCAACGTCAGCAAGATAAAGGAGGTGATCGTGGACTACAGGAAACGGAGGGCCGAGCACAACCCCATTCACATTGACGGGTCCGAAGTGGAGCTGGTCGTGAGCTTCACGTTCCTCGGTGTCCACGTCACTAAGGATCTATCATGGTCCAAACACATCAACACAGTCGTGAAAAGGGCACGACAAGGCCTCTTCCCCCTCAGGAGGCTGAAAAGATTTGTCATGGGCCCTCAGATCTTCAAAAAGTTCTACAGCTTCACCTTTAAGAGCATATTGGGTGGCTGCATCACCGCTTGGTATGTTGATTGCTTGGCATCCCACAGGAAGGCGCTACAGAGGATAGTGCATACCGCCCAGTACATCACTGGGGCGGAGCTTCCTGCCATCCAGGACCTCTATTTCAGGCTGTGCCAGAGGAAGGGCCCAAAAATTGTCAAAGACTCCAGCCACCCTAGTCATAGACTGTTCTCTCTGCTACCGCATGACAAGCGGTACTGATGCACCAAGTCTGGAACCAACAGGACCATGAACAGCTTCTCAAACCAAGCCATTAGACGGCTAAATATTTAACTCGTACCCTCCACATCAACTCGGTAGTGGTACCCCTTGTATATATAGACAAGTTATCATGACTCATTGTGTATTTATTATTACTGCCGGTTTTACATTTATATTATTTCTCTATTGTCTTTCTCGCTGCATTGTTTGGAAGTAAGCATTTCACTGTTAGTCCACACCTACGTGATGATTTTTGGGGGAATTTGACTTCTTCTCAAATGAAAAGCTAAATACCCTACTTCCGTGTCCAGTGATGTCATGATCAAAGCATTAATGTTCAAATCTGTTTGCCTGATAATTATTTCAAAAACCACTTAGAATAAACATATGAGTGGAACTAAAGCAGGACTATTGAAATTAAACGAAAATAAAAAATGATTTACATTTTTCTCACAATGGCCCTCTGGAGTTTAGATTATAACAGACAATATGAATCCAAAATTCTAGGTACGAATCCATCTATGTAGTTATGTCAGCTTCCCATTTCACAGTTTAAAAGCAAAGACCATAAAAACCAAGAGTGGTCCATTTGTGATTTCGGTGCTCCATTAATACCTGTGAAGGTCGTTAACGTCTTTGTTAACGCTTTCCATCTTTGTTTGTGGGTGTTTTTTGCATTAGGACCTTTCCTGTCACTTTACTTTGGCACCACAATGAAGACATACAGAGACACGTTTGCCTCCAGAGAGAAAATGGCCTACTACCGATTGCCTTTAAACAGTCACAAAACGAGCCTCCTGCTATCTTCATTAGCACTTCTAACGAGGTTTTAATTCTAGACCAGTGTAAATCACACTGAGTGTTGCAACGATTAAGTCACTGGCCTTTTGCTGTAAAGGGGAAGGAAGGTGGCACACGTGGCAGACATCGCATACAAAATTACCTCTACTGGTAAAGGCTGAATGGGGTACGGTATAATGATTAGGTTGTGCAAAGCGGTCTGGGCAATTCAGAAGGCATCTACAGTATAGGCAAGGCTACTTTTAGGACCATTTTTGTACTGAATCAAATGCATCACATTAGCAAGCCGGACGAACAAACAAACAAGCATCCAGTGCAATTTAGGGCTGCAAACATACTCAGAAACGTAGAAATGTGTTTTGCTCCTTCCCCAAATGTATGCTAAATATTTCGGTTAAAAGGGCTATCTGAATAGATTTAGCTAAGGTCCTTACCATAGTCAGCTGAGAGTACTGTCAGTATGCTCGGTTGAGTGGGCAAAGCCTTCACCTCTCCGTTCTCGAAGGCGGGTTGGTTTTCTGTTTCTTGAAGTTGCCAGTTGAGGCCGAAAAAGTGCATTGCTGTAATGTGAACAAAACAGTGGAATATACTACGGTTAGGGCAAACGATCAAATCGTTAAGACACAACACTTGCTGGACAGCAGGAAAAAGAGATCCGACAATAGATCATTTTGTGGCCTGGGGTGACCTTGTCCCCTCTGCATTAAATCCTTCTACATATGGCCCTACATCTTCAATGTCTAAGAAATACTAAAGATACTAAAGAGTGGGAATTGTTTTGTACTAGGTTAGCTTACTATGGGTGTTCCCCACGTAGGCTAAGTGCTCGACTGTAAAACTCTACAGGGCCCAGACACCGCAAGCACAATCAATACTGAGGAGAGGAGGAACACTGCTGTGCCTCTTTAGGCACACTAGAGTGTCGGGACACAAACAGCACTGCATCAAAGAGCACAGTGGGACGTTGTACTCAAACATTTGTCACCAAACTGACAGGAGGAGGCAGATGAGGGTCTACTCCTCAACTCCTCTAATACAAAGCAAGCAATTCAAAAACAAGCAACACAAGGACACCCCTGAATCAACAACAACAATACAAATCTGGAAACCGAATTGTTTCTATGTGTATTTGTGTGTCGCAGGGTAAGTATCTTCGAGCCTCAAACTATCTAGTTTTGCTAGTCCTGTATTGCGTAACCAACCAAAAATGCAATTTTATTCCTCCAACCCCTGTCTCTGAATAAGACGCTATCAAGCTGTGTCTTGTTGTTGGGGGAGACTTGGTCTTCTATGAACACAGTGAGAGGGGGAGACTCCTTCAAAAGATTGGCAGCTGTGGAGCCGTGCCGAGGAAGCCAAACTTCGCCGTTTCGGGTTTCTGAGTGGTTTGATGTGAATCAAAACTTTTTTCAAAACAGACTCCTTGCAGGGCAGCAGGGTATGGGGTCTCAACTGCAGAAAATACATAGCTAACCCCGCGAGGAGAAACAATGCAGCGGAATCAGAGAGAATGCCGAATGGGATCATGTTTTTGAAAAGTTGGGAGAAGTTGGATGGATGCAGCCTGGTGTCAGTTATACTGAACAGAAATATAAATGTAACGTGCAACAATTTCAAAGTTTCTGTGTTACAGTTCATATAAGGAAATAAGTCAATTGAGATACATTCATTAGGCCCTAATCTATGGATTTCAAATGATTGGGAAGCCAGTCCACTCAATGGGGAGCCAAGCCCCCCCCCCCCCTCAGACAATCCCGCAGGGGGAGAAGCCAGATGTGGAGGTCCTGGGCTGGCGTGGTCACATGTGGTCTGCAGTTGTGAGGCCAGTTGGAGCCACTGCCAAATTCTTTAAAACAATGTTGGAGTTAGCTTATGGTAGGGAAATTAACATTGAATTCCCTGGCAACAGCTCTGGTGGACATTACTGCAGTCATCATGACACTTGCACACTGCCTCAAAGCTTGAGACATCTGTGGCACTGTGTTGTGTGACAAAACTGCACATTTTAGAGTTGCCTTTTATTGTCCCCCGCAAAAGACACATCTGCGTAATGATCATGCCATTTAATCACCTTCTTGATATGCCACCGCTGTTAGGTGGATTGATTATCTTGACCAACACTTTACATTTTGCGTTTATATTATTATTCAGTATAGTTGTTTTTTGTTTACTGACTTGACTTGCTAATGTACAATATGTGTGTGTGCGTGTGTGTGCGTGCGTGCGTGTTAGAGTGCGAGAGAGCGAGAGATAGAGAGTGCGAGAGAGAGAGAGACCATGTGAGAGTGCATGCAAGTTTCCTTGTATGTTCTGCATGTGTGGGACTGGGTTTCTTATCTGGGGGCTGGCAGAGGCAAAGTATATGAGTGTATATTGAAGACATTTAAGACAGTGCACCTGGCAGGTGTTTTGGCTGCAGATGAAAGAGAGGAAGGCGGAAAAAAACTCAACCTGAGGCAACTGGCAAAGAACGCCTACATCTGTTGAACTCACACACTCACACCAATAGGAACTCCCACGTGGCAAACACACTCAGGCCCACACGAGCACTCATAAGCCGTAGAAGCGGAATCCAGACAAGACAACCCACAAAAAACACACATTAAAAACACATTATGCAAGTTATGATAGAGCACGATAAAAACATGAATCACGAAAAAACAGTGTCCAGATCATAAAGGGATAATGTACATGGATATCGATATGGCACTTTTATGTCCCTCTTCTATGGAGAGCACTCTCCCCGGTCCTCTCCGTTGCATCATTTCTACACAGACCTATTTCTCTCTATACGAGCATGTCATCCTGTCCTCCCTTCAGCACCATATGAATCCTATGGCAGTTCAGGAGAAAGTCACACAGACCAAGATTAAGAGTGTGCATCACTCAGGAAGACAGTTAGGACAGATAAAATCTCCACCTGTTTTATCGCTATGGTCAAGCCGCTAAAGGTTAGTGAGAAGTCATGCATGCTGTAAAAAACTGGCAAAGCCCATTCTGTGGGGGAATTATGTCCTATAGGGGAGAATGGTTCGCTAATGAAAGAGATGAAAGCACTTCCTGGAAGACATTTTGTTGCAAAGTCTTACAGCTCCTGACTCCTCGCATCCCCTCCCTCGCTTCTCCTCAAAACACTTTGGAGAGGAATGCTTTCAAGTTCTTAGGATATTTCCCTTTTTTGGGGGGTTATTCCCCATCAACACATGACGCTGTCACAATGTTGCAAATAGGTTGTGAGAAGGTCAGTCAAGACAAGTGACAACCTTGTGATAAACTAATATTGTCAGTAGGGTGCTGGGCGTGATGTTCTCTAGACAGTGTCATTGTAGGGTGTCGAGGTGAATTTAAACTGTCTGTCTTTCAGGGCTCCTATGGATAGGACTGGGTCATGTCAGTGAGCAGGTTGATGTTTATTGTCATGATTCTTGTCATGGAGGCAGAACTGAGCAATTTCCCCTTAGATAGCTTTATTTAACTAGGTAAGTCAGTTAAGAACAAATTCTTATTTTCAATGATGGCCTAGGAACAGTGGGTTAACTGCCTGTTCAGGGGCAGAACGACAGATTTGAGCTTGCAACCTTCCGGTTACTAGTCCAACGCTCTAACCACTAGGCTACCCTGCCGCCCCGGCTAGCTATAAAGTAAAAATTGGCTATATTATAAAAATGCATGAAAAAAAAATGCTTTTTGTTCTTAATTTAAGTTAAGGGTTAGGCATTAAGGTTAGCAGTCTGGTTAAGGTTACATTTAAAATGAGTTTTAATGACTTTGTGGCTATGCTAGCTAGTGACCACTCTGCAGAGCTGCCTCCAGAACAAGATTCATGACAAAAAAAAACACTAACCTGCTGTCAGTGATGCCACTCTGTTGGTGTTTTATCAGAATAGCAGGATGATGCAGAGCCCTTGTCAGTGGAACTGCCATGATCTGACAGATTCAAACACAACAGTGTCATCGGGACATGTCTCTGTATCCGACTGACATACGACGACTGGTGGAACAATATCCTAGAGTCTGCTATATCTGCTCAGCGAGATAATGCAAGATAATGCTGAAAAGAGCATTATCTTACCAATTATCTTACCAATGAGAAGATCCACTTTTAGCACAGCTTATAAAGTCGCCAGTCAACACTGATCGAGCTGACTTAAAGCCATTCAGTCAAGTCGACTTGTCTATCAGAAAGTCTATAGTTGAACCTATTGGAAAGGGTATAGTGTGTGTTATAGTGTGTCGGGTGCTGTCTGGAAGTCTCTCCTGAGAACTAAAGGCTGTTTCACCACTGAGGTTGAATGGCAAGCCATTTATATTTGCAATGATAATATCTTTGAAAGACCTTTGAAAGTAGTTGAAGTACCTGTAGTTGTCCATGTATGTGGGGATGATTGCTCTTATGCTCTACATAATACACAGTATGAACACAGTACAGTTCAAGCAGGAAGGGTCATGGTTAACTACGGACTAATTCAACAATGTCAATAAGGAGGGGCTATAGTTACCTATACAATAGCAGAGGATGATTGACAGCAGGACAGCCACGCCCACTGCACTCAGGGCAGTGCACCTCCAGGAACAGTGCTTGGGGGATTTTTTAAACTTGAAAGCCCCTCCAGAGAGGGTGTTTCTGGGTAGGGGACGTGCCGGTGTGGAGTACGCTGCCCCTGTTGCCATGGTGTAACCTGGGGTTGCTGTGCTAAAGAAAGGGGTTGTTTCTGTGCCAGTTTTAAAGAGGAAGTGTCTGGGGAAACAAAACAGAAAATGTATACACGAGTATTAGATAACAATGGAGACAGAAAAAATATATATATTTGGTTATGTATTCCTATTTAACCTGTATTTAATATAAAACATGCCATTTAGCACTTTTATACAATGGGTTTTAGTCATCAATGCAAGCACTTTTCATATATGTGGCCCCAGCGGGAATTGAACCCACAACCCTAGCATTGTAAGTACAACGCTCTACCAACTGAGCCACAGAATACCAAAGTATTTATTCAGGCTAATCTCTTTAAAAGGACATCTCTTTTGTAAGCGAAAACATGGACATGTCAGTATTCCAGTACGAATGGCCATTATGGGTAATTAAGGAGTTTTAATCACAAGCACTACCCTGGCTTTGTCTATTAACTTTTTAAACCCACGTGAACATCTCTGAAATTGGCAAATTATGCCTTGGTGCCTCTCATACAATCACATCGTCCGGCCCTCCACTAACTGTTGGTAAGAATCTTCCTGTTGTGCCACTAATCTTTCGGTGTGATTTTAGGTTTGATAAACAGAGCCATGAGTTTATGATGCCATCCTTACCGCCACTCCACAATATGTGTCACTATATTCACAACATTGACAGTTCGGGTAAGTCACTTTTTCTAAAAGCATCCGCTAAATGATTTAAAAAGCTACAGTATGTCACTCAGAATGATGTGTGGTATTCAAACAGGGGTATTCACAGATCTGGCACATTCAGCAGCTTGTTTGAAAAGTTGGAAGTAAAGCATATTCATGTGTATTATCAGTTCAGGGATCTGGAATTTGTCCGTTTTTCTTTTCTCCCAGGTTAATGGATTCATGGCACTGATTGGTCAGAAAAAGGGGTGGGCGGAATACTTATTTCTGATTTGTGCCGTGATATTGATTTGAGCATACCGTGAATACTGGGGCCTATTTACCTGCTGCTTGGCTACGAGAATGCAACAAATGGTGCCATTTCACACATAGTTGATAATGAATAAAATAGCCAATACAAAAGGTTTGTTCACACTAAATGGATTATTGCATATCAGGTCCCACTACTCATCTGCAGAATATAAAGCACTGTTGTGTTCTGAATACCAGTCTGGTGGACAGACGTAAAGTTGGATAGCAGACTGTGTGCAAACAGTGGTGGCTCAGAAGAAATGTTTTTGGAAATGATCACCAAACAGGGTGGCGGTATAAATGTCTGCAGCTATACACACTGGATGACCATACAATCGATTAGAAGGAGCGTGAGCAATGAAGCACACTACTATAGAAATTCGGGAAGCTCTATTGATGTGTGTGTGCGTTCGTGTCTGTGTGTGTGTGTGTGTGTGTGCGTGCGTAAGTCTCATTGAAATGGCCTTCACACAAAAGCGATAGCCAAGGCAGGTTCCCTTTGCTCAACTCACTTCCTTGTAATCAGTTTGACATTTGAAACACTCATGTGGAGGACAAAAGACAAAACATACAGTGGGCGGATTTGGACCTCAGCTAAACCCCTGCTGTAGGTGAGGGAGTACATTAGAAACAATGAGCACTAACGCCCTTTGACTATGTAATCTACCTATTAGCCACTGCATTGTGTTAGCATCAGCATTGGTGGAATAATCCGACTCTTTAAACCGTGACCCAGGCACTCTACCGATGTAGCGGAAACCTAAGTCCATCTCTCTCTTACCCTTTCACTGTCCCTCTCAGTCTTTACCTCTCTTCCTATCAGTAGTTCTCCCTTCTTCGCTCGCTTTCTCTCTCACCCCTTTAATCTTTCACCCTCTCTCCCTTTTTTCTCTCTCCCTATCGCTCTTTCACACTACCCCCCTCCCCCCAACCCATAGAACCACCAGCCCTCTCAGCAGGGGACCTGGTAGCAGGCCTAGCGCCCCAGAGCTGTGTGATGATATTTTCAGGGGGCAGTCCCTTGGTGTGTCTGGGCCATTGTGCATGCAAAGATCAGAGTGGCGCCATTTTGAGATGCTTCCCCGGTGCGCTCAGGCTGCTGCACATAACTAAGTCAATTTGTTTAATTAGCATTAAGACATGAAACATTGTCTTGAGAGATATGTTCATTGCGGACACAAATTACAATTACAAATTACGATAAATTGTTGTTGTGATTAAAAAAATAAAAATAAGATAATCATATAAGAAACCACAATCTTATTAAGTATTTACTAATGCAGTTCATCTACGCAAATTATATTTAAAAAAAACGTATCTACAAGAACAATTATCTTAATTTCCCATGGAAGACAGAGATATACTCTACACTATATTCTTTCAGGAGTGTGGCACTGATCGTGAAACTATCAATGCATGATTTTCTGACTCGAGACATCATTTCATTTTATGAGCCGACTCCCGACAAGCGAATCTGATGAGGACCGACCGACCATTTATAAAAGTAGAGTGTGGAACCGCAAACGTTGAATGTGTGTCATAATAGCTGTTTCAATTGCTCTTTATTAAATATGTGTGACAGAGTTTAACTGGATTCCACAGGACGTATGAGGCAGTCAATGTATAGCCTAACTGCACCTTATTGAGAACCGTATTTATGGTATAGAAAAAAATAAAAATGTTTTATTGTCACATACACTGGATAGGTGCAGTGAAATGTGTTGTTTTATAGGGGCAGCCAGAGTAGTACGGCGCCACTGGAGCAAATTAGGATTAAGTGCCTTGCTCACGAACACAGACCGATGTTTTTACCTTGTCAGCTCTGTATTTGAACCAGCAACCTTTGTCAATAAATCGTGGACTCCACAAGAATGTCGAAAGCGTTCCGCAGGGATGCTGGCCCATTTTGACTCCAATGCTTCCTACAGTTGTGTCACGTTGGCTGAATGTCCTTTGGGTGGTGGACATTCTTGATACACAAGGGAAACTGTTAAGCATGGAAAAACCCAGCAGCGTTGCAGTTCTTGACACAACCCGATGCGCCTGGCACCTACTACCATTCCCAGTTCTATAGGCACTTCAATCTTTTGTCTTGCCCAATCACCTTCTGATTGGCACAAATACACAATACATGTCTCAATGGTCTCAAGGCATAAAACTCCTTATTTAAACTGTCTACACTGATTGAATTGGATTTAACAAGTGGTATCAATAAGGGATAATAGCTTTCACCTGTATTCACCTGGTCAGTCTATGTCATGGAAAGAGCAGGTGTCTTTAAGGTTTTGAACACTCAGTGTATAGTGCACACTATATAGATATCGTAAAATTCATTTCACACATTTGGTTAACTTTTAATACTAAACTGATATGGGATTACATCACATATAAAGAATAATTACCCAGCAAAGTGTATGGGGTCAACTTTCCTTTTGAGGAGAAGAGTAAATCACACAATAACGGATTCAATAGCACCTTTATATATTGGTAATTGAAAATATCCGTATTTCTATAGAGCCGAGCGTTGAAAAGTGGAACCTGAGTGGTTGAAAGCCCTCCACACACGTATAAGATGTGAATGTGTCCATGGTGGTAAATAGTCTGGAACAGAACAGAGCAGGCAATAACAAAGTTATATTGGCAACTAATTGAGCACTTTAATGGAAGAGCTGGAGTGTTCTCAGAATGAACTGGAACAAAAGCTTGAGTGGAATCATTTCTGAAGAATATCTATTCGGTTAGGAAACCTGCGTTTCTCACTTTGAAAGTATTAATTGGATTTAATTCAATTTTAATTCAAACTCTTACGTATTTATTCGCTTTTGTGTAAAGTCAATACATTCATTAATTGTTCTAAGTCGGGTATTTGAGGAGGAAGAGTTAGACTTTGCTTGAGAGTCCGAGTATTTCCCGCCGTGTTTCGGACTGAGGTGGTTGAATCCCTAAAAATATCAACCACTTGAATACAAAGCAGGGATACTGAAAAATAATGTGGTGGTATAGAAATGGAGGGAAGCAGGTGACAGCTGATATCATTAAACATAAGCTGTTTAAAATAGTTATACATGTCTCCTAGTGAGAGAGAGAGAGAGAGAGACTTAACACACGGTTTAATGGGAGAGTCTAATAAAAACACAAATGGGGCCCACATGTTTCCTCTTGGATAAACACATTAGCAATTGAATGCAGCTATTCAATAAGCTAAAATAACAGTTTGTAATTAAAGCATTATGGAATGGTGCCAAATTTGAATGCAAAAGCTTTAAAGACCACGTCCTTAAATGGGGGCTATAATACGATGAATATATTATAATGAATCATAACATTAGCTAATGTGGTCAATCATTGTGCTTGTCCTAAAAAGCCATGCTAAAGTTATAGGAGAATGGAAAAGATAAAACCCCTAAGACTTTTTTTGGTCCCATTGCATTGGTTATCAATATGAGTTGAACAGAGAAAATAAGTTAAACCATTTCTGTCGGTATCTCTATGGGGGTTAACTGAACCAGAACCAGCATGCTGAAAGCCTAATGCATGTTATCTGGCGCTCTTGTTTACATTGAACAACCTAGTAGTTTACTGGACAAATACAGTTGTACGCAAAGCTATGGCCATCCCATAAGCCCCCTGATGTTACCATGGCACCCGATTCCCTCCCACGGCGAGGTACTTGCTTTAGAGTAAAGTGTGCAGATAGTGATTTCTACCCCGGGCTGATGACAGAGGTGTGCATATGGTTTTGTCAATACCGGCAAGGCAGTAAAGGTCACAGCGATGTTAGTATTCAATTACCGTGTCTTCCTCAGAATGGAAGAACAAATGCTACATAACCCAATTGATTTGGTCCTATCCTGAGAGCATCTTACTGCATGATGCTAAAGAACAATTCAAAAAATGTCCACATGTATCTAGATTGTGTAGGAGTACTTTGAGCAAGGGAAACGTCGAGCTGGAATGGATTCATCCACTTGTGTCCTCTCGAAGTAGAACGTAATATACTTTCCTGGAATGTTATGGACATTTTGATGCCCTTTATGGCTTGGGGAAAAAAAATAACACTGATGTTTTTTTCGGTGTGGGGAAATGCTGGGCAGAGGCACTTATGACAAAGTAGCTTCTTGTGTCGGACATCTTAAACTGAAAATGATCTATTTAGACCGAAGTGCCTTCTTGTAAGTTATATCAAGTTGAATTCATACTGGCAAGCCTCCGTAAACCTGTGCTATTCCATTACCGTATCGCTTTGGATCGTATCGAACGTTGCAAATCCATCTCCAGGTCATATTTCCTTTCACCTCAAACGTTTTCTGGTGCTCTAAACATAATAACTAAACCGAGGAGGCAGAGTCCTATCAGAGGCCGTCTAACCATCTCTTATTGTTGATAAGCACAATGCACAATTGTCCATTTGGTTTCTTTGAGAAATAGTGTGGCCCTACACAAAATAAAATACTCACCTAGTTGGCATGCAGTTGAAGTCGGAAGTTTACATACACCTTAGATAAATTCATTTGAACTCAGTTTTTCACAATTCCTGAATTTTAATCCTACTAAAAATTCCCTGTCTTTTAGGTCAGTTAGGATCACCACTTTATTTTAAAAATGTGAAATGGCAGAATAATAGTAGAGAGAAAGATTTATTTCAGCTTTAATTTCTTTCATCACATTCCCAGTGGGTCAGACGTTTACATACACTCAATTAGTATTTGGTAGCATTGCCTTTAAATCGTTTAACTTGAGTCAAACGTTTCGGGTAGCCTTCCACAAGCTTCCCACAATAAGTTGGGTGGATTTTGGCCCATTCCTCCTGACAGAGCTGGTGTAACTGAGTCAGGTTTGTAGGCCTCCTTGCTTGCACACACTTTTTCAGTTCTGCCCACAGATTTTCTATAGGATTGAGGTTAGGGCTTTGTGATGGCCACTCCAATACCTTGGCTTTGTTATCCTTAAGCCATTATGCCACAACTTTGGAAGTATACTTGGGGGTCATTGTCCATTTGGAAGACGCATTTGCGACTAAGCTTTAACTTCTTGACATGTTGGTTCAATATATCCACATAATTTTTCATCCTCATGATGACATCTATTTTGTGAAGTGCACCAGCCCCTCCTGCAGCAAAGCACCCCCACAACATGATGTTGCCACCCCCGTGCTTCACGGTAGGGATGGTGTTCTTCGGCTTGCAAGCCTCCACCTTTTTCATCGAAACATAACGATAGTCATTATGGCCAAACAATTCTACTGTTGTTTCATCAGACCAGAGGACATTGCTCAAAAAAGTATGATCTTTGTCCCCATGCGCAGTTGCAATCCATAGTCTGGCTTTTTATTGGCGGTTTTGGAGCAGTGGCTTCTTCCTTGCTGAGCGGCCTTTCAGGTTATGTCAATATAGGACTCGTTTTACTGTGGATATAGACACTTTTGTACCTGCTTCCTCCAGCATCTTGACAAGATCCTTTGCTGTTGTTCTGGGATTGATTTGCACTCGCATCAAAGCACGTTAATCTCTAGGAGACAGAACGCGTCTTCTTCCTGAGCGGTATGATGGCTGCCTGGTCCCATGGTGTTTATACTTGCGTACTATTGTTTGTACAGATGAACGTGGAACCTTCAGGAATTTGGAAATTGCTCCCAAGGATTAACCAGACTTGTGTTCTACAATTTCTTTTTCTGAGGTCTTGGCTGATTTCTTTTGATTTTTCTATGATGGCAAGCAAAGAGGCACTGAGTTTGAAGGTAGACCTTGAAATATATCCACAGGGACACCTCCAATTGATTCAAATTATGTCAATTAGCCTATCAGAAGCTTCTAAAGCCATGCCATCATTTTCTGGAATTTTCCAAGCTGTTTAAAGGCACATTCAACTCCAGTGTATGTAAACTTCTCACCCACTGGAATTGTGATACAGTGAAATAATCTGTCTGTAAACAATTGTTGGAAAAATGACTTGTGTCATGCACAAAGTAGATGTCCTAACCGACTTGCTAAAACTATTGTTTGTTTACAAGAAATTTGTGGAGTGGTTGAAAAATATGTTTTAATGACTCCAACCTAATTGTATGTAAACTTCCGACTTCAACTGTATTAAACATGGCAACAGTGGTGTGTATTCATGGGTGCCAACGGAAACCTGACTTCCCCAAAAATTTGACCAAGAAAGAATTATGTATCATTCGTCCCTTTGTTTTCCAAATTTTTCTTAAATTAAATTTAAATTTGCATCTCACCGGAGAAAGCATCCAAGCGAGGGAAACAGCGCCACTCTGTCTCTGTATGTGTAGGCCATCTATCTGATGCTGTCGGATTAAAACGATTTGCCACCCGTAGCATTGAATGCCTCCCTTGATAAAAAGCCAATCAGCCTTGAGCTTAAATGTGTGAACTCAACTGTGCATGGTCCTGGCGCACCAAAGGAAAGTGTCAAGGGAAGACAGTTTTTATTTGGCTTCATTCCTATCACATCGAGATAAATATGCAATTGACAGATACAACTTGGTGGCTAGCTAGGTACAATTGTCCCTTCCCTAAAATAGCCATGGGTTTGGACTTGTGGTTTTACTTAATTCTCCATACTGTCCATACGGCGATTCTGATACAACCATACATTCATTATTTGTGCCCCTGGACTGAGAGGATGGAAGTTCAATATGTAGCTAGATGTAAAAGGCTTATGTGAACTACCTATCTTTGCCCATGAAAGGAAGCTTTTTAGCCAGGTAGCCTAGCACAACAAAACATAAAAGGGTGTACTGTATGACAGAGTCCGTTTCATCAACTTGAAAGAGAGGAGGATGGCATTGACGTTTCTCTACAAGTAGGGTGAGTAAACATGTTTTTTCTACCTCAACGAACACGCACGCACGCGCACACCATGAACAGCCACATCATATTGAGCTTACTAAATAGTTTTAGGTTTCTTTTGTTGTCACTGTATAGTGACTGTATGGACTAAGTAGAGGTGATTTGATGATGTTGAAGTTGAAATGATGCTGGAATAGTGGCGGCATCTCCTGTTTTCTTTGTGACTTGCGGAAACTCTTTGGTTATAAATCAATAGTCGTTTAGTAGTCCAAACATGTCAGAAACATTCACTTCCTTAACCATATTGTGACTTTCTGTTACATTAAAAATAACAAGGAAAAGAGAGCACACTGCTGCTCATGCGCCCAGGTTATTTTATTATAACGTTTCGTCCCTGATATCTTCATCAGGCATCCTAAGAGTTGAAAGGTTATGATAAAATCACCTGAGAGCATGAGCAGCAAAGTGCAGTGTTTTCGTTTTTTTATTTTTCATGAATTCACCTACAACTCCAGCGCCTGCAAAAAAGTACTTGGGATGTGCAGATGTTATTCCGATTTTGTACCGTTTGTTACATGCAATATGCTTTGTGGTCTTCACCGAACAGAGGTGAAACAAAGGTGCGGTTGAATTTATTCTGCCACTGTGCCTTCTTATTGTCTCGGCCTTAGGCCTGTATATTATTGTCACAAGGCATATGAACTAACAGGTTGTAGAGCAAACCACGCAATTATCACAACACATAGGTTGTAATATGGATATTTTTTCTTCTCTGGCTTGGCTTCCCCAGTGATTTTACCCATGCACTGCTATTGCATGACAACGACCAACCGTTTCACTGAGATGCCAAGAAGGCTGCAATTACACAAAGCATCTTCAAGGCAACTTTGGTTGCTTTACAACGGACTTGCTTGATTGCTTTGTGAAACACCCTCCTGCAACTAATAAGCAACTCATCTGCAACTTGGTTAAATTCAATAGCAACGTTAACTTTCTGCAAATAGTTGCAAGCAACTGCCAATCAAAACAAATGCTTTTGTCACAATCTATTAGGTCATTCGGAATGCCGACTCAGCTGTCATGTCAACAACACAGTTGTCAGTGCTGCAGGAACCATGATCAAGGTGGACAGAATGGACATTTTCCGAAATGGGAGCGGTGTAATTCAATATTGGCATCAGGGCTAGTAAAGGTTTATGTAGAGTACATGGGTTGGCAGACAATAAATGAAGGGTTTTGCTACAAAATGCTTTATATCCATTTTCTGACATGTTGGTAAATTAGCTTTTATTGTTTAAAGAAATTGGTGTGTTTTTCACTATGTAATCATGACATTGGGTGGTTCAATGACACACGTACAGTATTCACACCCCTTGACTTTTTTTCCACATTTGGTTCTATTGCAAAGTGGGATTAAAATTGATTTCATTGTCATTTTTGGTCAACGATCTGCACAAAACACTCGAATGTCAAAGTGGACAAAAAATTTGAAAATGGATTTTTTTTAATGGGTGAAAAAAATGCATTATTAGATATGTTGTTACACGGCGCAAACCGAGGAACCCAAGAGCAGACTCAGATGCGGAAGCAAGGATGAATGAACCTACATGTTTATTGTACTCGAAATGTCCAAATGGTGTGTTAAACGCTGTTTTCCACTCGTCCCCTTCTGATGCGCACAAGGTGGTAGGCATTCCGGAGGTCCAGTTTAGTAAACACTATGGCATCATGGAGGGGGGCAAAAGCCAAACTGATAAGTGGCAAGGGATACTTGTTCCTGACAGTGATACTATTCAACCCACGGAAATCTATGCATGGCCTCAATGACTCATCCTTCTTGACAAAGAAAAAAACCAGCTCCCCCTGGAGAGTAAGAAGGCCTGATATGTCCGACAGCCAGGGAGTCCTGGATGTATTCTTCCATGGCTTCTTGCTCGGGGCGAAATAAATTATACAACCTGCTAATAGGGAGAGGAGCTCCAGGCTGAAGCTCGATAGCACAGTCGTATGGCCGATGAGGCGGCAGAGATGGGGTGTGGTGCTTAATGAATACAGGAGCTAGACCGTGATATTCTGGAGGAACAGAAGACAGGTCTGGGAGTTCTGGAATGGACTGGGGTGCAGACAAGGCAGGAGAAAGGGCAGAATGTAGACACTTAGAATGTCAAAAGGTACTCCAAGTATTAACCCTTCCAGGGGGCCAGTCAATCTGTGGGTTGTGTAGCTTTAACCATGGATGGCCCAGAGGTGGCCCAGAGGTGAGTGAGAACAGTCGATTATGTGGAAACTGATCTGTTCCTGGTGATTTCCAGAGAGACGCAGGATAACAGGAACTGTTCTCTCCAAAACACGGAAGAGTAACTTTCCATTGAGAGCGCGAGGTGAATGGAGCAAAACAGTGTCCATACCTAACTGAGTAACAACCCCTTGGCCCAGAAAACTCTCTCCAGTGCCTTATTCGACGAGAGCAGGCAGAGGAAAAGCCTGGCTCTGCCACACAAGGTTGGCCTCAAGTAGGGGTCTGGGAGATGATGGGCAGGCGATTTGGTGCAACAGTATATCTCCCAGTACCGCTGAGCCCGCTCTTTTGCTGGACGCAGGGAACAAGTGGAGACCAGGTGACCAACCTGGCCATAATATAGATAGTTCCTAGTACTGAGACGCCGCTACCATCAGGCTTCTCTCTGGTCACCAACTCGTCCTTGAGGGTCTCAGTGAGTCTCAGTGAATGCTCCCTGAAGGGCCACATCATTCCAGCCGCTCTCTGCAGCGAGGGTGCGGAACTCACATGCCATCACAGCCACACTCTGATAGCCTTGACGAAGGGACAGAAGTAGTTTGGCAGCATCCTTTCCACAGACCGGGTGGTCGAAGACCTTCCTCATCTCATCAGTGAATCCACTGTAGGAAAAGCAGATAGATGACTCTCTCCCAAACCGCAGTGGCTTAGGAGAGCACTGCTCCCCGAAGGCATCCAATCAAAAAATAAATATTGTCTCATTCACTAGCATAAGAGTAGGGCTGTTACTCAAATACTAGTGAACATTGTACAAGAAAGGCTCTGCAAACGCCAATATTGCCATCAAAACGCTAAAGAGTCGGAACAAAAGGCTCCCGGGTGGAGATGAGTAACTGGAGACAGGTTGTGAACCTGTAGGACCTGTAGATCAGACAGGTTCCGTGAAAACTCCTTGATGTTCTCCAGCAGGGTTTTCAGGGCTTGGTCATGATGCTCAAGAAGGGTGGCTTGACCAACAAGAATTTGGAGTAGGGGAGTCTGCTGGGTTCATCTCTTGGCCAGATCGTACTGTTACGCGGAGCGAACACAGGGGAACCCAAGAGCGGACTCAGATGTGGAGGCAGGGATGAATGAACCAAAATGTTTATTGTACACAGAGAGATATGGAGTGAAGAACCGGGGTAGCTCAGATGAGTTGCAGAAAAACCCAAAGTGTAGAGTGAGGTTGGAGTTGACTGAGTTGAACAGGGTAAACCAGTCCTAAGGGGAATCCAAGGTGGTGGTGAGTGAAATCCAGAGCAACGTGGTTGGGTGGTGAGATGTGGTACAGAAGACAGGAGCCAGAGACAGAGCGGTAACTGCAATGAGAGGACAAACCGGTCTAAGGCAGAGAAACAAGCACAGAAGAGCAACAGGATCTTGATGGAACGAACAAAAGGATAGGATAATAACTGACTGAGCAGAGATTACGATCTGGCAGAGTAGAAGAGGCAGAAATTAGTATTTGTAGAGGTCTTGATTTATGGAACGAGTTGCAGCTGATAGGGATCTGCTCTGACTCCAGCACACCTGTCTCCAACCACATAATCAAACAGAGCGAGAGCGAGTGAGAGTACAGGGGGAGAACTGCAGGTCAAGAAGACACCGGAAAAACACCAGAGGGCGTAGCAAGAGCAGGTGTGACATATGTATTCACCCCCATGAGACAATACATGTTAGAAAACACTTTGGCAGTGATTACAGCGGTGAGTCTTTATAGGTAAGTCTCTAACAGCTTTGCACACCTGGATTGTACAATATTTGCCTATTACTCTTTATAAAAGTCTTCAAGCTCTGTCAAGTTGATTGCTTGTCTTTGCTAAAAAGCCATTTCAAGTCTTGCCATAGATTTTCAAGATGATTTAAGACAAAACTGTAAATAGGCCACTCAGGAACATTCAATGTCGTCTTGGTAAGCAGTGTGGATTTGACCTTGTGTTTTTGGTTATAGTCCTGCTGTAACAGGTGAATTGGTCTCCCAGTGTCTGTTGAAAAGAAGATGGAAGGTTTTGCTCTAGGATTTCGCCAGTTCTTAACTGTATTATTTTCTGTTTCTTTTTATCATAGCAATACCCATAACATGATGCAGCCACCACTATGCCTGAAAATATGAAGAGCGGTACTCAGTGATGTGTTGTGTTGGATTTGCCCCAAACATAATGCTTTGTATTCAGGACAAAAAGTTAAATTCTTTGCCACATTTTTTGCAGTATTATTTAAGTGTTTTGTTTTCTGATACCACAACCATTAAACAAACTGGTGAAATCACTGAACAGTTTCCTTACTCTCCGGCAACAGAATTAGGAAGGATGACTATCTTGCAGTGACTGGGTATATTTATACAACATCCAATGCCTCATTAATAACTTCACCATGCTCAAAGGGATATTCAGCGTATGCTTTTTATTTTTACACATCTACGAAACAATGCTCTTCTTTGAGAGGCATTGAAAAACCTCCCTGGTCTTTGTGGTTGAATCTGTGCTTGGAATTCACTACTCGATTGTGGGACCTTAAAGATAATTGTATGTGTGGGGTACAATTATGGGGTAGTCATTCAAAAATCATGTTAACGACTCTTATTGCACACAGAATGAACCAATGCAATTTATTATGTGACTTGTTAAGCACATTTTCACCTCCTGAACTGAAGGGGATGAAACCTTATTGTACTTTGCTCTGTTCATCTTTGCCGCGATCCAGACTTTTCCAGACTTTTCTCCAGATGTGAAGCTTGGCATTCAGGTCAAAAGAGTTCAATATTGGCTTCATTAGACCAGAGAATCTTGTTTCTCATGGTCTGAGAATCTTTAGGTGTTTTTTTGGCAAACTCCAAGAAGTCTGTCATGTTCCTTTTACTGAGGAGTGGCTTCAGAGTGACCATAGTGTCCTTGGTCACCTCCCTGAACAAGGCCCTTCTTCCCCGATTGCTCAGTTTAGCTGGGCGGCCAGCTCTAGGAAGAGTCTTGGTGGTTCCATACTTCTTTCATTTAATAATGATGGAGGCCACTGTATTCTAGGGGATCTTCAATGCTGCAGACATTTTTTGGTACCCTTCAAAAGATCTGTGCCTCGACACAATCCCGTCTCGGAGGTCTACGGACAATTCCTTCGACCTCATGGCTTGGTTTTTGCTCTGACATGCACTGGCAACTGGAACCTTATATACACAGGTGTGTGCCTTTCCAAATCATGTCCAATCAATTGAATTTACCACAGCAGGACTCCAATGAAGTTGTAGAAACATCAAGGATAAATAATGGAAACAGGATGCACCTGAGCTCAATTTCAAGGCTCATAGCAAAGGGTCTGAATAGTTATGTAAATAAGATATTTCTGTTTTTTATTATAAAATCTGTTTTCACTTAGTCATTATGGGGTATTGTGTGTAGATTGTTGAGCATTTTATTTATTTAATCAATTTTATAATAAGGCTGTAATGTAACAAAATGTGGGGGTCTGAAAACATTCCGAAGGCACTCTTAGGTTTTACACAGTCAAATGTAACATGTACAAACAATACATGTGACATCAATATTAAAACAATGTAATCATAAATACAAATATACAGTAATGAAATGTATGTAAAACATTGACATTTTAGTCACATAAGAGCAGAGGCTCTTATCAACTGCTTAGGGCTACGCCCCTTTTTTTCTCAATTTCCTGAATGACGTTCCCAAAGTAAACTGCTCAGGCCCTGAAGCCAGGATATGCATATAATTACCGTTACCATTGGAAAGAAAACACTTTGACATTTGTAGAAATGTTAAAATAATGTAGGAGAATGTAACACAATAGATATGGTAGGAGACTATCCAAAAGAAAAAACAACCAGCATTTTTTTTCTGAGAGAGACCATCCTCTTCGAAATGCAAGAGAAAGGTCATATTGTAAAATAGCTCACTGGATGCAATTCCCATGGCTTCCACAGGATGTCTGTAGTCTATGTTCAAGGTTTCAGGCTTGTAACTTCAAAAACAAATAAGAAATAACAGTTTTTGTAAGAGGACACAGTCTTGGAAATCCTTGTTTTTGCATGCAAAGTGGCACAGCTGCTAAAATTTGTTTCCTATTGAACATACTTCTTTCCGAAATAAATATTATAGTTTGATTACATTTTAGGGTGTCTGAGGAGTAAATAGAAATACATTTTGACTTGTTGAAACAAAGTTTAGGGGTAGATTTTCGGATTCCTTTCTCTACAAGTTGAACGAGTGGATTATTCAAATCGATGGCACCAAATAAACAAACATTTTGGGATATAACAAATTATTTTATCTAACAAAACCACACTACATGTTATAGCTGGAACCCTTTGGATGACAAATCAGAGGAAGATTTTCAAAAAGTAAGTGAATATTTAATCTTTATATGTGAATGTATGAAACCTGTGCCGGTGGAATTGTTTTTTGATGTGGGGAACCGTCCTCAAACAATCGCATGGCATGTTTTCGCTGTAATAGCTACGGTAAATCGGATAGTGGAGTTAGATTAACAAGAATTTAAGCTTTCAGCCGATATCAGACACTTATATGACCTAAATGTTTAAAATCCATAATAACTATTAGAATTATTTGAATTATGAGCCCTCCAGTTACACAGGAAGATGTCCCGCTAGCTGGACACGATGCTTGTTATCAAGGACGACTGACTGGTAAGTGCATTCATCTTAAGAAAGATGGGTGTGTCAACCACATTTCACAGTCAAATATACAGGATACGAACATTCCATTCCAGCAAAACAATAGATATATAGAGTTTTGCAAAAAAACTAATTTTCACTCACACCTAAAACCTATGAATTAGAAAATCTGAGAACAGTAATATTATACTCACACATGAAGGTACCCATGAGAAATCATTTTTAATGAAAAAACTAACATGTAGAAAACTGGTGGATATAGAGTTATTATTCAAATGTATTTGTTTTGCAAACCCAGACCTTTCTGACCAGTTCCGACTGAAATTGTTAAACATGAACTGCACTAGCTTGATAAACAGTTCTACCTATTTTAATTTGGGCTAATTTGTCTAAATTGATCCTCATACAATAACCAAATGGTTGCATAAACCAATCATTTCTGAAATCATGAAGTTATGTAGCAGGTGACATTAGACCTATCCGCACAGGACTTGCATTACTTTAGAATGTTGGTTATGTAAAAAAACAGTAGGTTATTCTGCCTGGAATTATTACTCACCCCATGTCATCTGCTGCATTAAATTGTGATTTCACAAATTATTTGCTTGTCCAAACGTTTCGTTATTGTATAAGGATTGATTTAGATGAAATACTGTCTGTACAATTGAGCTAGCTAGACAAAATTAAATTGCCAGCACTGTTTGATCAAGTTAGCTAGCAATGAGGTAACCCAGCTAGCAACAAATTTGCTAGCTAGTGCAGCTCATGATGAACAAGGGGGCCCCCTCAGTGGAAATTGGTCAGAGAGGGGTCTGGATTCACTTAAAAAAAGTAAATCTATTGACTTCCAAACCATGTAGCTTAACTGACAGCTGTGTTGTTGATTGGCTGTTGCACAACGTTGCGATGTTTTAACTGAATGCAACCAAGTAGCAGATGAGTTGCTTATTCACAGAGCAATCAAGAAGCAACTCAGCTGCAAGCAAATACAACTATGTGTAAGTTGTGTTGTGTAACTGCAGCCTAAGGAGACATAAAAGAGAAGCACCCATGGCCGGCCTTAGCATTTTAGCGGGATTTGATTGGGTGGCAATTTTAAAGCTAATTTCCTGCAATTCTACACAGTTTGCCATGACTTATGCCATGTTAATGATATCTGAGTGAGCGTGACTAACAAAATCAATGGGGGCCCCCTGGAGGTCAGGGCCCCTTTAGACAGCTGGCTAGACTAACTTACCAATATTAAAATTGGCATATGGCTAATTGAGTGACTATCAGTGACTGACATAGCAAGAGAACATTTAGAACATACACCTTGTGTATTCTACTATTCTAACGCCCAAAAGTAAATTGAGACCCTGACAGGGGGTGGCTAATGATCTCGAACCAAGTAGACTGGTGGTTTGGTTACAAATGGCCATACTCAGCTTTCTACTCTTGTTCAGTCTCCATTGCTGCCCATGAACAAAAATGAAAAGGATGGCACAAAATAGTCTAACACCTCCATAGTTTAAAAATCGCTGTCGAATTACGTCATTGGTTGAAGTCTTAAAATCTCTAGCCGTTTTTCCGGGAAATGAAACCTAGTCCTTTTTTGGCAAATGGAAAACAAACAAGAACCAGCAAGGCTAGTTTGTGCTGGTTCCGGCACAACCTGGCATGGTTTGGTTATTCTAATGCAATTTCTTATGCCTGGGGCTGGCCCTGGATGCACCAGAAGATGCATAGAGAATCGTACACTCAAATTGCAGCGCACCAATCACATTCTTCATTAAACTTAGATATGAAGCTTTCCAGTGGGAATACGGATCCTGTAGAAGATTCATTCCCCAGAGGTGCAGTGGGTCGTCACATCCCCCATATTGTACTGGATGTCACAAACTGTTACAAATCAAATACAAATGCAAATACAAATGCATTGTGGGTCACTCACCTGCTCTCCAGGGCCACATTGCTGTCCAGGACCCAGCTGTCCTGTAGCTGGACACATTCAGCTGTGCTCTGCAACTCAGCCACCAGGCCAGCCGAGGGGGGCGGGCTCAGGCTCCGTTGATTGGCCAGCGAGCCGCGGCTCAACGATGTAATCGACGGGTGCTGTTTGTGGTGAGTGTGCGGAGCTGGTGGTAGAGGAGGCTGGCCTTGGTGACTGGACAGTTGGTCTCCTGTTGAAAGGGGAACAGAAAGGAGATTGTAAAGGAGACTGTAAGCACATGATGATAACACCTGAATGTAAAACTATAGTACAGCTGCCTGGCATTGCAATGGGTTGTTATTATCTTGTGGGGGAGCTGCCTGCAATAGCTTGGTGATTATGTTCGGTATAAAGCCGTGGCCATCTGACAGACAAAGAAAAAGTAAATACAACCTAAAAGTGCACATCAAATGGACGAGGTGACATCACAACATGAAATAAGAGCTTTTTATGGCCACACACATTTCAATTGTAGAAAACACAAAATGGGTGAAGGTTTGGTACTCTTTAAACCAGAAAGTCATTTTGAGAGGCAGCTGTTTCTTTTGGGGTGCTTAACAGAATGTTTCATGTTTGATTACAGCTCGAGGAGGCTCTCAAATAATTAATGACCAGAACATCCATTAGAGCGCTCAGAGAACATGTTTTCCAATTTCACACAAAGTTATGTAATTGTCCCCCAGAATGACATGCCATGATTATCCCTCCATCGTTGTCGTTAAGAGGTAAAATCTACAAAGCTGACATTTATGATTTATCCAGTAAATAAAAAATAAAAATGTTTCGATTGCGACCTGGCCAAGACAAAGCAAAGCAGTTCGACACATACAACACAGAGTTACACATGGAGTAAAACAAACATACAGTCAATAATACAGTAGAAAAATAAGTCTATATACAATGTGAGCAAGTGAGGTGAGATAAGGGAGGTAAAGGCAAAAAAGGCTATGGTGGCGAAGTAAATACAATATAGCAAGTAAAACACTGGAATGGTTGATTTGCAGTGGAAGAATGTGCAAAGTAGAGATATAAATAATGGGGTGCAAAGGAGCTAAATAAATAAATACAGTAGGGAAAGCGGTAGTTGTTTGGGCTAAATTATAGATGGGCTATGTACAGGTGCAGTAATCTGTGAGCTGCTCTGACAGCTGGTGCTTAAAGATAGTGAGGGAGATAAGTGTTTCCAGTTTCAGAGATTTTTGTAGTTCATTCCAGTCATTGGCAGCAGAGAACTGGAAGGAGAGGCGTCCAAAGGAAGAATTGGTTTTGGGGGTGACCAAATGGAGTTTGGTTTTAAGTGATTAGGGCAATCTTTCAGATGATTGACAAAGTCAGAACTTTGTTAATCATTAACAGTATGATTTTTTAAGTAAACAGCGGGAGTTGAGATTTTAGAACAATGCTTGGTCGCATGCTGGATGTTCTAATGGTCAGTTTATAGTCTTCTAATGGTTTCTGCTTGTTATGTTGCCAATTCCAGGCCTGCAGAAAGACCCAAGAACATTATGACAAGTTATGGCCAGCAACATGGACTGTGCTAAAATAATAACATGAGTGACGACCCCCCAAAAAAACAACTTTGTTTGAAGGACATGGTGCATTGTTTCGGTGTAGCTGCCCATTTTAGTGGTTATGCAATTTTTGTCCTTGTCGGTGTGCAGTTGCCTCACTGCGCCCGTAGACCCAACGTAAACCTTCAGCGGCTGAGCCACGTTGCTTCCGCAAGGCTGAGGAAACGCACGCAAGTCATTCAGAAATGATTTTGTACAGGAATTATTTCTATGCTGTAGAATTCATTATGGACTCTGGGCCTCTGGGAACGGCAGGGCAGGCAATAGTTGACGTGACAATGTTCTATTCCAGGGTTATAACCTATGTAGATTTTGCTATAATACCATGCACACTGAGCCACATTTATGAGTAATAAAGCCAAACTTTGAATGTTCCATTGTTTAGATGGGTAATAGCATTGTTAAAAGACATCAATAATGTTTGACATTTCAGTACACTGAAGTGATGGGAGGAAAGAAATCTATAGTTACACTCTGCGATAATATATCAATACTTTCACTCCAAATATCGATTTGTACAAAAAATATACACCGAGCAAAAGCATAAAATGCAACATGCAACAATTTCAAAGATTTCATTCAGGTACAGATCATATAAGGAAATCAGTCAATTGAAATAAATTCAATAGGCCCTAAATCGATGGATTTCACATGACTGGGAACACAGACGTACATCGGTTGGTCACAGATACAGGGCGTGGATCAGAAAACCAGTCAGTATCTGGAGTGACCACCATTTCCCTTATGCAGCGTGACACATGTCCTTCGAGTCGATCAGGCTGTTTTGTGGCCTGTGGAATGCTGTCCCACTCCTACAGTATTCAATGGCTGTCTGAAGATGTTGAATATTAGCAGGAACTGGAACACGCTGAACACAGAGAATCCCAAACATGCTCAATGGATGACATGTCTGGTGAGTATGCAGGCCATAGAACTGGGACATTTTCAACATCCAGGAATTGTGTAGAGATCCTTGCGATATGGGGCTGTGCATTATCATGCTGAAACATGAGGTGATGGAGGTGGATGAATGGCACTACAATGGACCTCAGGATCTCGTCACGGTATATCTGTGCAGTCAAATTGCCATCACTAAAATGTAATTGTGTTTGCTGTCTTTATGCCTGCCCATACCATAATCCCACCGCCGCCACGGGGCATGCAGATAAGCTTCCCTGAGATGGTTTCTGACAGTTTGTACAGAAAATCTTCTGTTGTGCAAACCCACAGTTTCATCAGCTGTCCGGGTGGCTGGTCTCCGACCATCCAGCAGGTGAAGAAGCCAGATGTGGAGGTCCTGGGCTGGAGTTACATGTTGTCTGTGCTTTTGAGGCCAATTGGACGTACTGCCAAATTCTCTAAAACGACATTAGAGGTGGCTTATGGTAGAGAAATGAACATTATTCGCTGGCAACCGCTCTGGTGGACAATCCTGCAGTCAACATGCCAATTGCACACTCCCTCAAAACTTGCGACATCTGTGGCATTGTGTTGTGCAATAAAACTGCACATTTTAGAGTGGCCTTTTATTGTCCCCATCACAAGCTGCACCTGTGTAATGATCATGTGATTTAATCAGCTTCTTGATATGCCACACCTGCCAGGTGGATGGATTATCTTGTCAAATGAGAAATGCTCACTAAAAGGGATGTAAACAAATTGTGCACACAATTTGCAATAAATAAGATTTTTGCGCATATAGAACAATTCTGGGAAAATTCGTAAAAATCCAAATAACTTAATTGTAAAGGGTTTTAACACTGTTTCCCATGCTTGTTCAATGAACCATAAACAATTAATGAACATGCACCTGTGGAACGGTCATTAAGACATTAACAGCTTACAGAGGTTGTCAATTACGGTCACAGTTATGAAAACTTAGGACACTAAAGAGGCCGTTCTACTGACTCTGAAAAACAGCAAAAGAAAGATGCCCAGGGTCCCTCATGTGCGTGAACATGCCTTAGGAATGCTGCAAGGAAGCATGAGGACTGCAGATGTGGCCAGGGAAAAAAATTGCAATGTCCGTAATGTGAGACGCCTAAGACAGCGCCACAGGGAGACAGGAAGGACAGTCTATCGTCCTCGCAGTGGCAGACCACGTGTAACAACACCTGCACAGGATCGGTACATCCGAACATCACACCTGAGGGACAGGTACAGGATGGCAACAACAACTGCCTAAGTTACACCAGGAACGCACAATCCCTCCATCCGTGCTCATACTGTCCGCAATAGGTTGAGATGGGCTGGACTGAGGGCTTGTAGGCCTGTTGTAAGGCAGGTCCTCACCAGACATAACTGGCAACAATGTTGCCTATGTGCACAAACCCACTGTCTCTGGACAAGACAGGACTGGCAAAAAGTACTCTTCACTGACGAGTCGCGGTTTTGTCTCACCAGGGGTGATTGTCAGATTCACGTTTATCGTCGAAGGAATGAGCGTTACACCGAGGCCTGTACTCTGGAGCGGGATCGATTTGGAGGTGGAGGGTCCGTCATGGTCTGGGGCGGTGTGTCACAGCATCATTGGATTGAGCCTGTTGTCATTGCAGGCAATCTCAACACTGTGCGTTACAGGGAAGACATCCTCCTCCCTCATGTGGTACCCTTCCTGCAGGCTCATCCTGACAGGACTCTCCAGCATGAAAATGCCACCAGCTATACTGCTCGTTCTGTTGCGTGATTTCCTGCAAGACAGGAATGTCAGTGTTCTGCCATGGCCAGTGAAGAGCCCGGATCTCCACCCCATTGAGCACGTCTGGGACCTGTTGGATCGGAGGGTGAGGGCTATTCCCCCCAGAAATGCCGGGGAACTTGCAGGTGCCTTGGTGGAAGAGTGGGGTAACATCTCACAGCAAGAACTGGCAAATTTGGTGCAGTCCATGAGGAGGAGATGCACTGCAGTACTTAATGCAGCTGGTGGCCACACCAGATACTGACTGTTACTTTTGATTTCGACCCCCCTTTGTTCAGGGACACATTATTCCATTTCTGTTAGTAACATGTCTGTGGAACTTGTTCAGTTTATGTCTCAGTTGCTTATGTTCATAGCGTGGTGTGAGACAGTGCCTTTCTTATGTGCTCACACGTGCGTGTGAGAGGAAGGGCACACGATTGCATGTGTTGAAGTCTGTGAAACAGTCTTGGAGGCAGCTTGGCATTCTCTTACACCAACACACTCAGCAAATTATCCTGGTCTTTTAAGAGTGCGGAGCGCTGGGATGGGGAATACAGATGAAAAAGCTATGCTTTGAAATCAGATCAAGACCGATGACTCTCCTCCATAATTTGTCAATGTCGGTCTTGTCATCGTCTCATTCAGACGAGATGCTTTAAAGGCCTTTTTTGATTAAATACTGCAATGCTGGCTGCTGAAACGACAACCTCATTCAGATCTTAATGGCGCTTGCGATATCTATCAAACGGCGGGTTTATGAAGCGTCTGTACTTTCGCAAGAATGTGCCTTGTTTTTTTTAGAAGAATATGTTCTGGGAACATTTTGAAGTAAAATATTTTCTCTTCTTCACAGGGCCATAAAGACGATTACCATTAACCTCTAGTTGTTGTTCGATGTCTGATCCATTCTCAACAGCTACACTGACGAAAAATATACACACAACATGTGAAGTGTTGGACCTATGTTTCATGAGCTGAAATAAAAGATCCCAGAAATGTTCCATATGCACAAAAAGCTTATTTCTCTCAAAGGTTGTGCAAACGTTGTTTACATCACTGTTAGTGAGCATTTCTCCTTTGCCAAGATAATCCATCCACCTGACAGGTACGGCATATCAAGAAGCTGATTAAACCGCATTATCATTAGACAGGTGCACCTTGTGCTGGGGTAAAAGGCCACTCTAAAATGAGCAGTTTTGTCACACAGCACAATGCCACAGATGTCTCAAGTTGTGAGGGAGCATGCAATTGGCATGTTGACTGCAGGAATGTCCAACAGAGCAATTGCCAGATAATTTAATGCTAATTTCTATACCATAAGCCGCCTACGATGTTGTACATCCAACCGGCCTCACAACCGCAGACCACGTGCATGCCTTCATGTGGGTGTTTGGTTTGCTGATTTCAACGTTGTGAACAGAGAGCCCCATGGTGGCGGTGGGGTTATGATATGGGCAGGCATAAGCTACGGACAATGAACACAATTGCATTTTATTGATGGAAATTTGAATGCACAGAGATACCGTGATGAGATCCTGAGGCCCATTGTTGTGCCACTCATCCACCGTCATCACCTTATGTTTCAGCATGATAATCCACAGTCCCATGTGGCAAGGATCTGTACACAATTCCTGAAAGCTGAAAATGTCCCAGTTATTCCATGGCCTGCAGACATGTCACCAATGAGCATGTTTGGGATGCTCTGGACCTGGACAGCGTGTTCCAGTTCCTGCTTTTTTTATTTTATTTTATTTCGCCATTATTTAACCAGGTAGGCCAGTTGAGAGCAAGTTCTCTTTCACAACTGTGACCTGGACAAGATAAAGCAAAGCAGTACAATAAAAACAGCACAGAGTTACACATAAACAAACGTACAGTCAATAAAACAATAGAAAATATTTACAGTGTGTGCAAATGTAGAAGAGTAGGGAGGTAAGGCAATAAATAGGCCATAGAGGTGAAATAATTACAATTTAGCATTAACACCGGAGTGATAGATGTGCAGATGCTGATGTGCAAGTAGAGATGCTGGGGTGAAAAAGAGCAAGAGGGTAAGTAATAATATGGGGATGAGGTAGTTGGGTGTGCTATTTACAGATTGGCTGTGTACAGGTACAGTGATCAGTAAACTGCTCTGACAGCTGATGCTTAAAGTTAGAGAGGGAGATATAAGACTCCAGCTTCAGGGATTTTTGCAATTCATCCAGTAATTGGCAGCAGAGAACTGGAAGGAAAGGCAGCCAAAGGAAGTGTTGGCTTTGGGGATGACCAGTGAAATATACCTGCTAGAGCGCGTGCTACGGGTGGGTGTTGCTATGGTGACCAGTGAGCTAAGGCGGGGCTTTGCCTAGCAAAGAGTTATAGATGACTTGGAGCCAGTGGGTTTGGCGATGGTGACAAAACGGATGGCACTGTGATAGACTACATCCAGTTTGCTGAGTAGTGTGATGGAGGCTATTTTGTAAATGACATCGCCGAAGTCAAGGATCGGTAGGATGGTCAGTTTTACGAGGGTGTCTTTGGCAGCTTGAGTGAAGGAGGCTTTGTTGCGAAATAGGAAGCCAATTCTAGATTTAATTATGGATTGGAAATGCTTAATCTGAGTCTGGAAGGCGAGTTTACAGTCTAACGAGACACCTAGGTATTTGTCGTTGGCCACATATTCTAAGTCAGAACCGTCCAGAGTAGTGAAGCTCGTTTGGAGGTTTGTTAGCACATTGTCCACTATACAGTGAAAGGTCTACACCTGTTGTAGTCGGCGCATGTGACAAATAACATTTGATTTGATTATAGGAACTGGAACTCAGTAAAATCTTTGAAATTGTTGCATGTTGCATTTATATTTTTGTTCAGTGTAATAGTGGGTTTTCTGGGATTTGTTTTGATCTTGTTCTTGCGGTAACCATTAAAGCAGACTTTCAAGGTTTCTCCGATTTTCCCTCTTCTGAAATATCTCTTTTTGATTATTCCATTTGTTCTGAATACAAAGCACACTATTTAACACAGAATCAGGACACAATTAAAAGTTGTTTTGCCCTAGACAAACCTGAGGACTATAAGCTTGGGCCAGCATGGTAAAAGGCTTTCAAAAAGGACTGCAAATGTTTTAAGGCACTTAAGAGTCCATTAAGTGACAGCAGCAACTGATAATGGCTATGAAATGGCATTTACTATGACTATTTTGCCCTTCACTATTATGCACATTGTAGGATATTATCACCATTCCATTCAAATGAATAAAACCAGGATGTCCCATTGTGACCATTGAGGGCTTATAGTCTACCAATTTGTAGCTGGTGAATAATTATGAACATCTCCGGACCCCAAGCAAGCCTAATCTTTTAACCTTTGACCTAGCCTAGTCTTCAGTTGTAGTCACTAGAGGCACTATTGTGTCAATTAAGGCTTTTACGTGTGTTACCAGGCCATGTATATTACAATGACCATCTCTGGTTGGATTATGGGAACTAGTCTATAGTATTCTATAGTATTAGCAGTGCTCTATAGTGGAGGGGGCAACTTGGAGTCATATTGGAGAGCCTGGGGGAGTGAACTGAACCCCGGTGGAATCCAGAAACATTAGAAGCACCTTGCCCCGGATGAGTTTTCGGGGATTTCTTCTGCAAAGAGAAGGGTTGGCGCTTTCAACTATATGGGCCTGAGGTTTTCGAGAGCTCCTTTTGAATTCCATCATACTTCATACATACATCATACCTTACCCTGTTAAACACACCCACACGACTTTACCTTACCCTGTTAAACACACCCACACGACTTTACCTTACCCTGTTAAACACACCCACACGACTTTACCTTACCCTGTTAAACACACCCACACGACTTTACCTTACCCTGTTAAACACACCCACACGACTTTACCTTACCCTGTTAAACACACCCACACGACTTTACCTTACCCTGTTAAACACACCCACACGACTTTACCTTACCCTGTTAAACACACACACACACGACTTTACCTTACCCTGTTAAACACACACACGACTTTACCTTACCTTGTTAAACACACAGACACACGACTTTACCTTACCCTGTTAAACACACACACACGACTTTACCTTACCCTGTTAAACACACACACACGACTTTACCTTACCCTGTTAAACACACCCACACGACTTTACCTTACCCTGTTAAACACACACACAGCTTTACCTTACCCTGTTAAACACACCCACACGACTTTACCTTACCCTGTTAAACACACACACACGGCTTTACCTTACCCTGTTAAACACACCCACACGACTTTACCTTACCCTGTTAAACACACACACACGGCTTTACCTTACCCTGTTAAACACACACACGACTTTACCTTACCCTGTTAAACACACACACAACTTTACCTACCCTGTTAAACACACACACGGCTTTACCTTACCCTGTTAAACACACACACGACTTTACCTACCCTGTTAAACACACAAGCCCTCGCATTACCCAGCTTCCCTTCCCATAACATCACATTACTCCCCCCCCCCAATTAATTTAACTACAGGAAGTCACCGTGTAACCAGTGTTTCAAATATGATAGAATTATGGCATCAGTATGAAAGTATAAAGAAAAAACCCTTAACACAGTGGTTTGATCAAATATGACAAATTACAGATCACCAAATCAAGGATCACTACTTAGCTGTTGCTACTGACATGTATAGTTATTCATAAGTAGCTGGGATAAGCCTATTAGCAAGCTGTTCAATGTTGACAGATATGATCTCATTGCCATAAAAAAAAAAAAGTAGATTATGCGTTTCATTTTAGCTGACCGCACCCCCCAAAAAATTATAATATCATTCAGTTCATCCTAATAAGATAACACTGGACTAAAACTTTAACTTCCATCTGTCCACTGGTACGTACTCAGTTAATGTGCCACGTGACGGACGGGAGAAGGAAAACAGCTCTAGGTGTCATTACCCAACCATTAGACTGGCAATTTGTCCTGCCAGCATTATGGGTTCAACCAGGTGCTCGATGCACAGGTCTCTTCTTCATTGAGGTGCCGTCAGGACCTGGATCAGTCGTGCCATTACTCAGTATAGCCGCCTCGGGTTGTCATGGTGATGGACAGATGGAAGCAGGAAATTAATCCTTGTCGAGAGTTCGGGACGAGTGGAGGCTGGCAAAGGAGTGGCTCGACAAAATTAAAGTCAGCTCCAAATGTATTAGGACAGTGACACACTCCAGCACTTTTGGATTTCAAATGATACAATGACCATGGAGGTCAAAGTAACGACTGTCACCTTTCATTTGAGAGGGTGTTTTCATCCATAAATCAGGTGAACCATTTAGAAATTACAGCACTTTTTGTACATAGTCCCCCCATTTTAGGGGACCAAAAGTATTGGGACAAATTCACTTATATGTGTATTAAAGTAGTCAAACGTTTAGTACTTGGTCCCATATTCATAGCACACAATGATTACATCAAGCGTGTGACTCTACAAAACTTGTTGGATGCATTTGCTGTTCAATTTGGTTGCGTTTCTGATTATTTTGTACCCAATAGAAATGAACAGTAAATAATGTATTCTGTCATTTTGGAGTCACTTTTATCGTAAATAAGAATATAATATGTCTCTACACTAACACTTCTAAACTAATGTGGATGCTACAATGATTACGGACAGTCCTGAATGACGAGTGAATAATGACGAGTGAGAAAGTTGGATACATAAATATCATAACCCCAAGACATGCTAAACTCTCACTATTACAATAACAAATGATTCATTGCAGCACTGCCCCCCGTTTGAACAAATGTTATACTGTCCATTTTGTAGGCTTATTTTCCACATCACCGTCAGGCCATTATTTTCTGGTCGCTTCAAAGGCCGCCTGTCTGGATTACGTGCAGATACAATAATTGATTTCCAAACTGTAAACACCATCAGAACAATCAGTAATTTCATGCACTGTATCTGTGAGCTGTTGGCTAGAGCACACATGCCAATACCAGAGTGGGCACATTGGTTATACCATTGCAAAAAAAAAAAAATTGTGACAAAACTATCATTAGGCCTAAGAGTTGAAAATGCAATGGAAACCCATTTAACTTGTATATTTTTAATCCGGTACATGGGAATTTAACTGCACAAGTTTTTACGTGCACTATGCATTTACGTACAGATTTTTATCCACAACAAGGCAATTTGATGGAAACACAACACTGATGGGAAAGTGCGCATACTCATTTTATGCATATTTTAGAATATTCTTATGAAAATAGCCAATTGGATGGATACCTAGCTATTCACACCCTAAAGACCAGTGTCACTTTGATTATCAAATCCCAAAAAATATTTTATTTGTCACATGCACTGAATACACTAAATACAAGCCCTTAACCAACCATTAAGTTTTAAGAAAAACATTGTTAAGAAAGTATTTACTAAAATAAACGGAATTGTCACACCCTGATCTGTTTCACCTGTCTTTGTGCTTGTCTCCACCCCCCTCCAGGTGTCGCCCATCTTCCCAATTATCCCCAGTGTATTTAAACCTGTGTTCCCTGTTTGTCTGTTGCCAGTTTGTTTTGTTTCGTGAAACCTACCAGCGTTTGTCCCCTTGTTCTTGTTCTTGTTTTCTAGTCTTTCCCAGTTTTGACCTTTCTACCTACCTGCCCTGACCCTGCCTGCCATTCTATACCTTGCCACACCTCTATGGATTATTGACCCCTGCCTGCCCTGACCCTGACCCTGCCTGCCTCTGGACCTGTTGCACCCTTTCTGAATTACTGACCTCTGCCTGCCCTTGACCTGTTGTTTGCCTGCCCCTGTACTAGATAAAAACTTTTGTTACTTCAACACTGTCTGCATCTGGATCATACCTGAAACCTGATACCGAAGAAAAAATAAAAATAACAAATGATTAAGGAGCAACAATAAAATAACAGTAGCAAGGCTATATGCAGGGGGTACCGGTACAGAGTCAATGTGCAGGGGCACCGGTTAGTTGAGGTAATATGTACAGTGGGGCAAAAGTGGGGCAAAAAAGTATTTAGTCAGCCACCAATTGTGCAAGTTCTCCCACTTAAAAAGATGAGAGGCCTGTAATTTTCATCATAGGTACACTTCAACTATGAGGACAAAATTAGGGAAAAAAAACAATGTAGGATTTTTAATGAATTTATCTGCAAATTATGTTGGAAAATAAGTATTGGTAAAACTGTACATGTAGGTAGAGGTATAGTGACTATCCATTGATAATAAACAGAGAGTAGCAGCAACGTAAAATTGTGGGTTGGGGGGACAACGCAAATAGTCCAGGAAGCCATTTGATTAGCTGTTCAGGAGACTTATGGCATGGGAGTAGAAGCTGTTTAGAAGCCTTTTGGACCTAGACTTGGTGCTCCAGTACCACTTGCCATGCGGTAGCAGAGGGAACAATCTATGACTAGGGTGACTGGAGTCTTTGGAAATGTTTTAGGCCTTCTTCTGACACCGCATGGTATAGAGGTCCTGGAAAGCTTGGCCCCAGTGATGTACTGGGCCGTACGCACTACCCTCTATAGTACCTTGCGGTCGGAGGCCGACCATGATAGTTGCCATATCAGGCGGTGATGCAACCAGTCAGGATGCTCTCAAAGGTGCAGCTGTAGAACATTTTGAGGAGCAGAGGATCCGTGCCATATATTTTCAGTCTCCTGTCATGCACTCTTCACGACTGTCTTGGTCTGTTTGGACCATGATAGTTTGTTGGTGATGTGGACACCAAGGAACTTGAAGCTCTAAACCTGCTCCACTACAGTCCCGTTGATGAGAATGGGTGCATGCTCTGTCCTTTTGCTGTAGTCCACAATCATGTCCTTAGTCTTGATCACGTTGAGGGAGAAGTTGTTATCCTGGCACCACACTGCCATGTCTCTGACCTCCTCCCTATAGGCTGTCTCATCGTTGTCGGTGATTGGCCTACCACACGGCCAAGGCAACAAATGAGTGGCTCAAGAAGAAGCACATTAAGGTCCTGGAGAGGAGTGGGACAAAATCCCTCCTGAGATGTGTGCAAACCTGGTGGCCAACTACAAGAAACGTCTTGACCTCTGTTTGCCAACAAGGGTTTTGCCACCAAGTACTTAGTCATGTTTTGCAGAGGGGTCAAATACTTATTTCCCTCATTAAAATGCAAATAAATGTATAACATTTTTGACATGCGTTTTTCTGGATTTTGTTGTTGTTATTCTGTCTCTCACTGTTCAAATAAACCTACCATTAAAATTATAGATGGATCATTTCTTTGTCAGTGGGCAAACGTACAACATCAGCAGGGGATCAAACACTTTTTTCCCTCACTGTATATTCTTTTTTTCGTATTACTTCATCTTGGTCTTGTCGACAGAATTATAAAAGGACTCATTCCATCAATGTATCATTTGTTAGAGACGTCCACCAGCATAATACCAGAGCCAGGGACTGTAATATTCAATGTTTTAAATATGAGTCTAAAAACACATTTGTATATACCGGTGCTGTATACACACTACTATTCAAAAGTTTGGGGTCACTTGGAAATGTTCACACCTTGATCTGTTTCACCTGTCCTTGGGACTGTCTCCACCCCACTCCAGGTGCCACCCATCTTCCTCATTATCCTCTGTGTATTTACACCTGTGTTCTCTGTCTGTCTGTTGCCAGTTCGCCTTGTTTGTTCGAGTCAACCAGCTTTCTGTGTATCAGCTCCTGCTTTTCTAGTCTCTCTTTTCTTGCCCTCCCGGTTTTGACCTTTGCCTGTCCTGACTCTGCGCCCGCCTGCCTGACCACTCTGCCTGTCCCTGACTCTGCCTGCCGATCTGTACCTCTGCCCCCCTCTGGATTACCGACCTCTGCCTGCCTTGAGCCGTCTACTGCTTGCCTATGTTGGAACATTAAACCATTGTTTATTCAACATGGTCTGCATCTGGGTCTTCCCTTCATACCTGATAGAAATGTCCTTGTTTTTGAAAGAAAAGCTTCTTTTTTATGTCCATTAAAATAACATCAAATTGATCAGAAATACAGTGTAGACATTGTTAATGTTGTAAATGACTATTGTAGCTGGAAACGACTGATTTGTTTAATGGAATATCTATTGCAACCATCACTCTTGTGTTCCAATGACACGTTGTGTTAGCTAATCCAAGTTTATAATTTTAGAAGGCTAATTGATCATTAGAAAACCCATTTGCAATTATGTTAGAACTGCTGAAAACTGTTGTGCTTGATTAAAGAAGCAATAAAACTGGCTCAGTATTTGTGGGTTCGATTACATGGCCAGAAACAAAGAACTTTCTTCTGAGACTCGTCATTTATTTTTTTTGTTAAACTGACAAATCAAATAAATCAATCCAAACTGTGTGGTGGCCATTTGATGAATGGAAAGAGACACGTTACAAACATTTAATGACATTCGGAGATTGTCATGCCAAGCCATAATAAGAATGGCGCCAGAGGCCATGGCTGCTGTTTTATTGGCTCCTAAGCAATTGTGCAATTTGTGTGGTTTTTCGCATTGTTTGTAACTTATTTTGTACGCAATGTTGATATTACCAGCTCTTCTAAATGAAAAGAGCTTCTGGATATCAGAACAGAGATTACTCACCTCGAACTGGACAAAAAAACATTTCTTTAATGTGTCTGACATGAAGAATATAATGTTGTTCCCAGACAAGGCCCAAATCGCCTTCATTCACATGAAGAAAATAAGGAAATACAGGTGGCAGAGATCAGGGTGCCTTACGAGAATTAGTTGGCGAGAAGGTAAGCCACCTGTACCATATGTTCTATTGGCCAACGTGCAATCACTGGAGAATAAACTGGATGAGCTCCGTTCGAGACTATCCTACCAACGGGACATTAAAAACTGTAATACCTTATGTTTCACAGAGTCGTGGCTGACCGACGACATGGATAATATACATTTGGCTGGGTTTTCCATCGGCAGGACAGAACAGCTACGTCCGAATAGACGAGGGGTGGGGGTGTGTGTCTACTTATCAATAACAGCTGGTGCGCGATTTCCAATATTAAGGTAGTCTCGATGTATTGCTCGACTGAGTTAGAGTACCTCATGATAAGCTGACCACTTCAATACGGAAGTGGTCAGATGACGCGAATGCTACGGTACAGGACTATCTTGCAAGCACAGACTGGAATATGTTCCGGGATTCATCCAATGGCATTGATGAGTATATCACTTCAGTCACCGGCTGCATCAGTAAGTGCATCGACAACACAGCGACACAATAGTGGTAGGCCTGATCACAGACAATAATGAGAGCCTATAGGGAGGAGGTCAGAGACCTGGCAGTGTGATGCTAGGTCAACAACCTCTTCCTCAACATGAGCAAGAGAAAGGATTATTGTGGACTACAGGAAAAGGAGGGCCGAACACGCCCCCATTCACATCGATGGGGCTGTAGTGGAGCGGGTTTCAAGTTCCTTGGTGTCAAGGAACTCACCAACAAACTATCATAGTCCAAACACACCAAGCAAGCCATGGAGATGGCACGACAACACCTTTCCCCCCTCAGGGGACTGAAAAGATTTGGCATGGGTCGTCAGATCCTCAAAAAGTTCTACAGCTGCACATCGAGAGCATCCTGACCGGTTGCATCACCGCCTGGTATGGCAACTGCTCGGCATCCGACTGTAAGGCGCTACAGAGGGTAGTGCGTAAAGTCCAGTACATCACTGGGGCCAAGCTTCCTGCCATCCAGGACCTATATACTAGGCGTGTCAGAGGAAGCCCCAAAAAATGGAAAAGACTCCAGTCACCCAGGGCATATATTGTTCTCTCTGCTACCGCACGGCAAGCGGTACTGGAGCGCCAGGTCTAGGTCCAAAAGGCTTAACAGCTTCTAACAGCTATAAGACCGCTGAAAAATTAACAAATGGCTTCCCAGACTACTTGCATTGACCCACCCCCCATGTTTTTACACTGTTGCTACTCACTGTTTATTATCTATGCAGTCACTTTACCCCTACCTATGTGTACAAATTACCTCAACTAATCTGTACCCCCAGACATTGACTTGGTACCGGTACCCCTGCATATAGCCTCATTATTGTTATTTTATTGTGTTAGGTTTTTTTTGGAGGGGGGAGTCAACAACGGTATAGCTGCAATCACTATCTACAGTCAATGCTGAGACAACGATTCTAAAGACTAACGATAAATGACAGCTATGAGGTTGAAACATAATCTGACAGTGTTATAGAGGGATACATGAGAGGAAATCAAAACTTTTCTTGAACCAGTGCTTCCCAAAAGATGACACCCCACTGTCCTGTATAATCCCCAGTTGTATTGTGACATTGTAGTGGCTGACATCCTGCCTTCTAAGGGAAGGTTTACAAGGCCAAGGCTATAAAATGCTATCCTACTATTACAGGGCTGTTGGACAGGGACCAGGGTATACTTGAAGAATTCCAAGCATGGGATATGGCTCTTCCAGGCGAGTCAGTTCTTATCCACGATATTGATCTGCTCCCCCACATTCATACACCTCTACACATAAGCACACAGGCTCACACACAAAGGCACACACACACACACATCAAAAGACTCTCCGAACCAGAGGTTTTCCAATCTTCCTTCATACCAACTCTCTCCCTATCCCTCTCTCCACATCCCCCTCTCAGCATCCCATGTACAGCAACCTGTGTACCCTCTAATGCTCCAGCCTGCAAAAACAGCATTATGATATGGCCCCAGGCTCCATGCGGAGCACACAGTCAAGTCAGAGTCTTGAACATTGCATATGCTTGGGACTAGAAACAAAATAAGACAGTGTTGGTTTGCTGAGGCAACAGAGCTAACTGAGCAACTCCAACTGGTCAATATAATGAATAGAACCTTCTCGGGTTGAAGCATACAATCAAAGCTATGCGTTATATGGGGATTATATAGATTGTTAAAACATTTATAAAATTACATGTTTGTATGCTTCATATTATAGGAAGACAGTTGGCCTCTTTCTTAATTGGGCGTAGTCAGAAACATATGAATCCTATTTTGAAATCTGGGCACGCAACATGAATTTTTCAAATACATTTCCCACCGTTATCATTGTAAGGTTTATGCATCAAAGTCAGATTAGTGTGTGTATCTCAATTTTGGATTTAGCCATTTGTCTTTGAGACTTAGTCAAGCACACAATACACTCACAATGATCCCACAATCCACTTTGTGAATCCCTTCCGTGGCAGTAGGCTTTAGTACCACAATTCATTAGTGAAATTGTCCGGTAAGTTTTATGCTGCTGCGTAAACAGCCTTTGATTCTGAAAATGTGTTTCCTTTCATGTCGGACCTTACCACATGTTGGGTACAACTGGAAACTCAACTTACTTTCCTTCAAATGTGTCGAATGCAGCTTTAACTTACAACAGCAGACATGCATGGTCTGTTTTTTCAGCCTTGATTCACCAAAGACAATATTAGTCTAGGCCTCATCTGTCATGTATCAAACCAAACCTAACATTTCACTTTGCTTGTCAGCCATTGATTTTTCACCTCAATGTTTTCTCCAAGAGGCATCCCACTCATACGTACAAGACATCCACTAGATTCTGGAGAATTGTGGAAACAGCATAGGTTGTAGACAGATGTTTTTCCTCATGTACAGTGGTTTGCGAAAGTATTTACCCCCCCATGTCATGTTTCCTACTTTGTTGCCTTACAACCTGGAATTAAAATAGATTTGTGGGGGGGTTGTGTCATTTGATTTACATAACATGTCTATCACTTTGAAGATGCAAACTATGTCTTATTGTGAAACAAACAAGAAATAAGACAAAAAAACGGAAAACTTGAGCATGCATAACTATTCACCCCCTCAAAGTCAATACTTTGTAGAGCTACCTTTTGCAGCAAATACAGCTACAAGTCTATTGGTGTATGTCTCTACAAGCTTGGCACATCTAGCCACTGGGATTGTTGCACATTCATCAAGGCAAAACAGCTCCAGCTCCTTCAAGTTGGATAAGTTCCACTGGTGTACAGCAATCCTTAAGTCACACCAGATATTCTCAATTGGATTGAGGTCTGGGCTTTGACTAGGCCATTCCAAGACATTTAAATGTTTCCCCTTAAACCACTCAAGTGTTGCTTTACCAGTATGCTTAGGGTCATTGTCCTGCTGGAAGGTGAAACTCCATACCTCCATCCCAGTCTCAAATCTCTGGAAGACTGAAACAGGTTTCCCTCAAGAATTTCCCTGTATTTAGTACCATCCATCATTCCCTCAATTCTCACCAGTTTCCCAGTCCCTGCAAATAAAAAACATCCCCACGGCGTGATGCTGCCACAACCATGCTTCCCGGTCGGGATGGTGTTCTCCAGGTGATGACAGGCGTTTGGTTCGGACCAGACATAGCTTTTTCCTTGATGGCCAAAAAGCTCAATTTTAGTCTCATCTGATCAGAGTACCTTCTTCCATATGTTTGGGGAGTCTCCCACATGCCTTTTGGCGAACACCAAACATGTTTGCAAATTTTTTTCTGGACACTCTTCCATAAAGACCAGCTCCATAGAGTGTATGGCTTAAAGTGGTCCTATGGACAGATACTCCAATCTACGCTGTGGAGCTTTGCAGCTCCTTCAGGGGAATCATTGATCTCTTTGTTGCCTCTGATTAATGCCCTCTTTGCTGGTGCGTGAGTTTTGGTGGGCGGCCCTTTCTTGGCAGGTTTGTTGTGGTGCCATATTCTTTCAATTTTGTTACAATGGATTTAATGTACTCCGTGGGATGTTTAAAGTTTTGGATATTTTTTAATCACCCAACACTGATCTGAACTTCTCCACAACGTTGTCCCTGACCTGTTTGGAGACCTCCTTGGTCTTCATAGTGCCGCTTGCTTGGTGGTGCCCCTTGCTTAGTGGTGTTGCAGACTCTGGGGTCTTTCAGAACAGGTGTATATATACTGAGATCATGTGACAGATCATGTGACACTTAGATTGCACACACGTGGAATTTATTTAACGAATTATGTTACTTCTGAAGGTAATTGGTTGTACCAGATCTTATTTTGGGGCTCCATAGAAAAGGGGGTGAATACATATGCATGCACCAATTTTCTTATTTTTTTTGTTTGGTTTGTTATTTTTTTCATTTCACTTCACCAATTTGACCTAGTTTGTGTACAGTTGAAGTCGGAAGTTTACATACACTTAGGTTGGAGTGAGTAAAACTCGTTTTTCAACCACTACACAAATGTCTTGTTAACAAACTATAGTTTTGGCAAGTCAGTTAGGACATTACTGTGTGCATGACAAGTAATTTTTCCAACAACTGTTTACAGACAGATTATTTCACTTATAATTCACTGTATCACAATTCCAGTGGGTCATACGTTTACATACACTAAGTTGACTGTGCCTCTATACCACTTGGAAAATTACAGAAGATTATGTCATGGCTTTAGAAGTGTCTGATTGACATCATTTGAGTCAATTGGAGGTGTACCTGTGGATGTATTTCAAGGCCTACCTTCAAACTCAGTGACTCTTTGCTTGACATCATGGGGAAATCAAAAGAAATCAACCAAGACCTGAAAAAAAAAATGTAGACCTCCACAAGTCTGGTTCATCCTTGGGAGCAATTTCCAAACGCCTGAAGGTACCATGTTCATCTGTACAAACAATAGTATGCAAGTATAAACACCATCTGACCACGCAGCCATCATACCACTCAGGAAGGAGACGCATTCTGTCTCCTAGAGATGAACATACTTTGGTGCGAAAAGTGCAAATCAATCCCAGAACAGCAGCAAAGGACCTTGTGAAGATGCTGGAAGAAACAGGTACAAAAGTATCTATATCCACAGTAAAACAAGTCCTATATTGACATAACCTGAAAGTCCGCCCAGCAAGAGAGGAGCCACTGCTTCATAACCGCCATATAAAAGCCAGACTACGGTTTGCAACTGCACGTGGGGAAAAATATCATACTTTTTGGAGAAATGTCCTCTGGTCTGATGAAACAAACATAGGACTGTTTGGCCATAATGGGGTGAAAAAAGGGGGAGGCTTGCAAGCCAAAGAACACCATCCCAACCGTGAAGCATGGGGGTGGCAGCATCATGTTGTGGGGGTGCTTTGCTGCAGGAGGGGCTGGTGCACCTCACAAAATAGATTGCATCATGAAGTAGGAAAATTATGTGGATATATTGAAGCAACATCTCAAAACATCAGTCAGAAAGTTAAAGCTTGGTCGCAAATGGGTCTTCCAAATGGACAATGACCCCAAGCATACTTACAAATTTGTGGCTAAATGGCTTTTACCTCTTATGGCTGCGATCCCCGAACAGGGATCAACATCAGGGGAAATTTTAGAGTGACTAAAAATACAACGTCGTAACATTAAACATTCTTGAAAATGCAAGTGTCTTACATCCTTCAAAAGATTCGAATCTTGGTCATCAAACTACGTTTTCCGATTTAAAATAGCTATTACAGAGAACAAATACCATACTTTTGTTTGAGAAGAGCGATCAACAACAAAAACATTTTCCGCCATGACAGTTTTTACACATTCACATCTGAAGGTAAAATTATGACTTACATTCTGATATCTTGCTCTTATTTCTCTTCCTGAGGGTCCCAGTGATCAAATGAAGTACCGTTTTCTTTGATAAAATCCATTTTTATAGCCTAAATCGAAACATTTTGTAAACCGTTTGTGCCGTGAATTCCATCTCTATCAATTTTTTACGGAGCATTCGACGTAATTACACACCGTAAACAATCATTTATCTAGTCATGGTTGGTTTCAGTGCATTCCTCTGGATGTTTGCAATACAGCCAAACTTGATTGTTTTTTTTGCGGGGAGTATTGACCGAAGTGAACTGATTTGAAGACAACGAGCAATGACTTCCTTGCGCACCAATAATTTTAGCGAAGCTTCATTGATTTACTTTATTTCTGCCCAATGACCACTGATATTCTTGAAATCTAGCTGGGTAGATAGCCAATGAGCTGAGGTAAACGCCAGTATGTGATGGTTATGGGTTGGACCACCATTCCTTGTTTGTAAACGCATGCAAAACGAACTCCATTCTCGCCTTGACCATCAGAGTAGTTTCAGTGACGCTTGTTACGCACAGCAGTATTTTGGAAAGTAGTATTTTCAACGATTTCATTGAAGACATCACAGTGAATAAATCAGGAAAAGCGAAGTCCAAGTCTAAGTATACAGATTTGCACCAGATTATAGAAGAGATTAATCGGGAAAGTGAGACAGATTTTTTGTTTGAGAAATCTTTGAACAGCTGAGGAGCTGTTTCTACAAGGACAGGACGTACTTCTGGATGGGTAACTGCTAATACCGTTATATGAAATATAAATAAATAAATAAATAAATAAATATATATATATATATATATATATATATATATATATATATATATATATATATAAATATATATATATTTGCAAAAAAAAAAATTGGTGTGTGTGTGTGTGTGTGTGTGTGTGTGTGTGTGTGTGTGACAATTACAACACTACTGCATGAACACTTATTTAAACTTAATATAATACATCAATAAAATCAATTTAGCCTCAAATAAATAATGAAACATGTTCCATTTGGTTTAAATAATGCAAAAACAAAGTGTTGGAGAAGAAAGTAAAAGTGCAATCAATATGTGCCATGTAACAAAGCTAACGTTTATGTTCTCTGCTCAGAACATGAGAACATATGAAAGCTGGTGGTTCCTTTTAACATGAGTCTTCAATATTCCCAGGTAAGAAGTTTTTGGTAGTTATTATAGGAATAATAGGATTATGTCTCTCTGTACGATTTGTATTTCATATACCTTTGACTATTGGATGTTCTTATATGCACTTTAGTATTGCCAGTGTAACAGTATAGGTTCCGTCCCTCTCCTTTCTCCTACCTGGGCTCGAACCAGGAACACATCGACAACAGCCACCCTCGAAGCAGCGTTACCCATGCAGAGCAAGGGGAATAACTACTCCAAGTCTCAGAGCGAGTGACGTTTGAAACGCTATTAGCGCGCACCCCGCTAACTAGCTAGCCATTTCACATCGGTTACACCAGCCTAATATCGGGAGTTGATAGGCTTGAAGTCATAAACAGCGCAATGCTTGAAGCATTGCGAAGAGCTGCTGGCAAAACGCAGGAAAGTGCTGTTTGAATGAATGCTTACGAGCCTTCTGTTGCCTACCACCGCTCAGTCAGACTGCTCTATCAAATCATAGACTTAATTATAACATAATAACACACAGAAATACGAGCCTTAGGTCATTAATATGGTTGAATCCGGAAACTATCACAAAACGTATTTTATCTAACGGGTGGTATCCATAAGTCTAAATATTCCTTTTACATTGCACAACCTTCACTGTTATGTCATAATTACGTAAAATTCTGGCAAATTAGTTCGCAACGAGCCAGGCAGCCCAAACTGCTGCATATATCCTGACTCTGTTGCAAGAGAAGTGACACAATTTCCTAGTTAAAAGAAATTGATGTTAGCAGGCAATATTAACTAAATATGCAGGTATAAAAATATATTATTGTTTATTGATTTTAAGAAAGGCATTGGTGTTTATTGTTAGGTACACATTTGAGCAACGCAGGACACGCTAGATAAACTAGTAATATCATCAACCATGTATAGTTAACTAGTTATTATGATTGATTGTTTGATTGATTTTATAAAATACGTTTAATGCTAGCTAGCAACTTACCTTGGCTTCTTACTGCATTCGCGTAACAGGAAGGCTCCTCGTGGAGTGCAATGTAAGGCAGGTGGTTACAGCGTTGGACTAGTTAACTGTAAGGTTGCAAGATTGAATCCCCGAGCTGCCAAGGTAAAAATCTGTCGTTCTGCCCCTGAACAAGGCAGTTAACCCACCGTTCCATGGCCGTCATTGAAAATAAGATTGTGCTCTTAACTGACTTGCCTAGTTAAATAAAGGTGTTGGCCAAAAAATGTAGTATTTTTATTTATTTAACTAGGCAAGTCAGTTAAGAACACATTTTTACTTACAATGACAGCCTAGGAACAGTGGGTTAATTGCTTTGTTCAGGGGCAGAACGACAGATTTTTACGTTGTCAGTTCGGGGATTTGATCTAGCAACCTTTTGGTTAGTGGCCCAACGCTCTTACCACTAGGCCACCTGCCGCCCCCAGTATAAGGACTAAGATATGAACTAAATGTGTATAAAATGTTCTACTGTAAATATTTTCAATTAAACACCTAATGATACTGGATCACTAGAAGAGCAGTAGTTTAGAACTGTTGTACGGGATTTGGTCAATCCTCTATCCTCCATCCATGTGCTTCAAGTATTGTATGATCTATGAATTTGAAAGTGGTCACATTTCCCAAGCCCCATTCCTCATCTACCACAAAGTGTCAGGAAATTACATTTTGTGCATTTAAACAGGAATGAATACAGCCAGAAGTGACTCTCAGCGGTATGGACAGTTTGCCTGCTGGTGCAGTAAAGCCTATGTGTGGGTGGTAGGAGAGTGCTAACAGAATGGGTACAACGAGAATGATAAACAGATAAGCAAGTGGGCTGAAAAACACTGCATATTATGTCCATGGCCTCCATACACTTATTGAGCTTATATGCAGAAACAAACGGCTCTATTATTTACCATGTCTGTCTTTGTTCTTGTTTGTTGAAAAATAAGATCAAATCTCGCCCTGGCCCGATGCAGCATTATTCTCCACTTTTCCACAATGCCATTAGCTATAAATCATACTGGCAGAAATCTATTAGCATTTTAGAAAGCCATCATGGCCTTGCCACCTCTCCCATTTCTCATCCTGGTGCATCGCAAATTGCATATCAAGCTCTGACCTGCTGATAATATAATGGAGTCTTTTGAATTTGCCATGAGTGTCAAGAAAGGGAGGAGTATTGTGCAGGCCGCAACCTACTCGAAACAATTCACTGCAGAACAAAAGAGTACAACATTTATTTTACCATTCATCTCACTTCATTTTTCCATCTTTATACACTGTGTAAATTATTTATTTAAAACCATATTTGCAATTCAAGACACTTTGCTTGTTCTTCACCCCGGGCTAATCTGGTTTGATTTCTCCAATTAGATAAGGAAATCACGTAATTAACACATGGTATTTCAAGTCAGCTATAACAATCTGCTCCACGCACTCTTCCTGTTTCACCAAACGCTAGCAGTGGGAAGTGAGGCTTGGGACATGTGGTCCCTGCTGTGTTCCTTAACACTGAAATACAAGACTCATCTGAATCTCGCTCATTAGGACATGAAATACATCATGCAAAGTGAGGAAAGTGAGGAGAAGGCTCACAGGAGAAAATATGAATAGAAAAGGACATTTGTGACATATGGTTCTGTGAAATGATGAGTTATCGGCTTTGAGAGGAGCCGCTGGACGTTTCCTAAATATTATATGGCTATAGTGCACGTTATATTATGTCAGCAAAAGCGTTACTAGTATAACCAACACTTCTAGAGCCACTTCTTTGGACCAGGGGTTTAATTTGACCTTGACCAATGATGCCAATAAAAGCCATTCCAAATTAGCCTCTTTTCCCTCAACTTTCTTGGAAAACTCCTGGCTGGTATTGTAGGTGAGAGCACTGGGTGATGGGATGGACCTTTTCAACACAAGAGTGAGCGAGCTATGAGTGACGGGGGAGGAGGATCAAATAAATATTTTGGAACAAAAAAACAGGACACATAACGAACCAGGTTCAGGATGCTGTGGAGAGGAGAGATGCACCACACCTCATGTGAGTGTCAATATCTCATCAATGCCTGCAGAGACAAGTAAATAAAACCATGTGACCCGTTTTTTTCCAATTATGTTCATCCAAGCACAATATTGATAATATGTCATGTCTCTATGATGATGAGGATTGGTTGTAATGAAATCTGGGTTTACGTTGCTCAATATGCAGGATTGGTTGATGGCCAAATATGAAAGTTCAAGATTTTATTAGACATTTGAGAGCCTATTCAATCCAAACTCTTAGTAACCAGACCTTGATTTGAAGTGCTCTTGGTTTCCTGAGCCTTTCTGAAGTGTAACTACATCGGGGACTAGAAAACCTGGGAAAGCCTTGGCATCTGTTCAAAAAGATTTGCAGAATCCACGCTTCCATTTCAATTAATTCAGTATGTTGTGTCTACAGTACACCTTGTGGCAGAGCAACCTGATGACAGTGCACTCTTGTAGAGGTCAATAACAGTGGTGGGACACTTTTACCCAGTGTATTTGTGTTCCCCTTAGTGACAGCATCTCATTGTCAGGTGTTTAGCATGATAAGGTATTTAGCCTGATAAGGTCACCACACCCAGAGGGGATTACTGGCTGATTCTCATCAATGCAATGCTTTAAAAACAGGTTTATCCAACGTTGTAGCCTGGATCAACCAATCTAAATGCTAAGTCTCTCTCTCAGGAGAATGGAGGCCTGGCTGCTAACACATATGGATAAAGAAATCAAAATCAGCCATAAGGATTTGGATGGATGAGTTAAAACACAATTAAATGACCCTTGCACCTTTTTATTTGTCATGAGGACCTGGGAAATACATTGATATTGCTAACAAAGTCAGGTAAAAGTGTCTAATAGCTGCTCTTTTAGTGTGACAAGTATTCTGATTACATTTGTTGGTATTCCTAGGAAGACGGAGGTATTCGCAGAAAAAAAATGCAAGCGTAGCAATTGAGCTTAACTGATAAGGCAACAATGGTTCTAGAATGACACTGGTTTCTGCACTGGGTGGACATTAACACCCAGTAGCAAGGCTACACCTTGTGCCATGCCACCATCATCATTCCTTTTCAGCAAGTACAGAGCTAGCAGTAGTTAAATTGGGAGCTCACTGGCTCGTACTGGGAGGCCATGTTCCTCTTTGAGAGCGGCATAAGGATTGCTGTCAATCTCCTCCACGTCGAGTCAAGTTAGAGAACTATGAGGGAGGAGAGCTGGCAAGGAGTGGGAGAGGTCTCTCTCAAGGCAAACAGAAAATAAAGCATGTATACATATGGGGATGCATCTGGAATGATTTTATTTAGAAAAAAAAAGAAAAAAAAACTTTTAATAACCAGGTAGGTCATCTGAATAATCAGCTTTTAAAAAGTGTCTGGTTGTAATTGACAAGTCCAGTTTCGATACTGTTCTCTGACATAATGGAAATCATTTTTGACATACTGTATCAAGCTTGTGACTGGATGCATTTGCTGTTTGTTTTGGTTGTGTTTCAAATGATTGTGTTCCCAATATAAATTAATGGTAAATAATGTCATTTTGGAGTCACTTTTATTGTAAATAAGTATATAATATGTTTCAAAACACTTCTACATGAATGTGGATGCTACCATGACTACGAATAATCCTGAATGAATCATGAATAACGATGAGAGAGAAAGTTGAACGCATAAATTTCAAACCCCCCAAAAATGCTAACCTGCCTTGTTATTGTAATGGTGAGAGGTTAGCATGTCTTGGTGGGTATGATATTCGTGCGTCTAACTTTCTCACTCATTAGTGCTAGCTGCAAGTTGCTACAAGTAGGCCTGCTTTCAATCTACAAGCGCAACTTTTTCTCTCTTACTGTCTACCATAGTGGCACACGTCACAGTCCCGCTCCCCTACTGCCATCTAAATAATGAATACTCTGCCACTTGCGGTAATCCTCCGGTAGAGCTAGCCCATAAATAGCACGGATCCAGACAGAAAACACTTGACTTCCCCATTCACCTTTCAAAACACATAAAAACACTTTTTAAAAATGGTCCCCTCTGGTATTGCAAGTTAGTGACATGTACTGTACATGATTTGCTTCAAGTGTTGAGTGATTGTGATCATTTAATGTCTCTGCACTATATCTGGTTTGGGAGTTGAACGTTTGCTCAGCATCCATTTGAAGACGACATCAAAGTAAGCCAACTACTTTAAAAGGCAGCAAAATCTCAGTGAAAAAGGTACAGTAATGGCAAAAGGCACCTCTGGGCTTCCTGTGATGGATATGTGAGTGAGTGAGTGAGTGAGTGAGTGAGTGAGTGAGTGAGAGACAAACAAACAAACAAACAAACAAAGAGGCAGAAAGAGAGAGGCAGAGACAGAGGGGTGAAAGTGAGAATATATAAAAGGTAGTTAGTTAGCTGGAATGTTTGCCCTCTTCCAGGAACTCCTTAATGTTACGCCAGAGAAACACCAAAGCAGACGAACCTGAGAAGAAATATCCTCTTAAGTGGCCTTTCACAGGAGGACTCAAAAGCTTCTCCCGCTCCCCCCCCCCCCCCCATTCCTGTGTCCCCGATTAATGCAAAGGGTACAGACGGCCGTGAGGGGGTGCCAGTGATATCTGACATGTCCTATTGTATGCAGATGCGTTGACAGGCCTGGCATTTGGCGTGCAGCATTGGAAATGCCTTTCGGTGGCAAGCTCTCAGCCAATTACCAGGCAATTATTGTATTTATATGTACATACGACTTGACGTTAAGAATTAGGTCTAGACATATTAATCTATGTCAACAGCTTTGCAGAATATAGACTTCACCGATGTGACTAAAAGTGGAAAATGTTTCTCTAAATGTTTAACAAGCGGAAATGAGTAGAACAAATCGGTATCTAGGTCATTCCATAGCTAGCTTAATAAACATGGTTACAGACGAAAATATCAAAAATATGTAATGTTTTTTGTTGCTGTATCAGTGCCATGTTTTCTCATCGGCTCCCGGGTAGTAGTTGTTGGGGGTGGGGTTAACCGCCTTGCTCAAGGACAGAACTGCCCCCATTTATGTATTAATACAAGTAGCAAATTAGAGCTGTGACACCGGGGGTGGGGGGTTAGTGTCACTGATAATCATAAACGTTAAAAACCAAGTAGCTAAATGGTCTTTTCTACCTACAGAGATGGCACCCACCCGCTGGCTTTACAGTTGGGATAATGATTGCCATAACTATACAGGTGAACAATTTGAGAGAAGGACAATGCCCTCTGCGAGTATCATTAAAATGAGTCATTGTACAATATTTGCAGAATGATCAAAACGCTAACAGGTTCATGTCTCACAATTATTTCCAAAATGAAAGAGAAACTAATGGGTTATTCTCAAATCATTTCCAGGAGAGAAATACTGATACATACAACGTTTAATTATGAAACAAAACAATACACTTCAACGCTGGTTTGCAAGGACTGCGTGGGACAATAATATGTGCCCATGTTACGTTGCGCACCCATGGTACTGCGTACCAAATTATGTCAATTGTAAATGTAATTTACCAAATTCTGAAGAATCACAAAACTGCACCATTTAATTCACTGGATTATATCATACTGTGTCATAACATCGAGAAACTTTAGGACATCTTTAGGAAATCTTCCATAAGAGTTTGGACCTTTTTTTATTTTATTGTGTGTATTTTGTCACTTAGGTACACTATTTAGAGGCGTAAGTACACTATTTCGAAGTGTAAGTACACTATTTAGATTAATTCCATTAAAAAACATCCAGCACTAAAAAGGCACAATCTGTAACTCATATCCAGTCAACAGTTTGGCCCCTACGCATCTTTACAAACTGTGAGGGTGGGTTCTGGAACATTTAACATTTAATTTGGGTGATTAGGATTCTGTGATGACCACTTCCAAAACCACTCCTTTTCTTTGGTTTTGGTGGGCTTTTACAAAATAATTCCACAATGTCATAGAAATGTCAGTCACAGTTACATTGTCAAGTCCCAACACCATAGTCAACGAGCAGGTGCAGGGGCAGTCCTTTTGGCAGGACATTTAAATTAGAGATTGTCTCTTAAGGACATAAAGTGATATTACAGTTGACACTGGAAATAGCAATAAAAAAAACTGAAATAATTAAACTGCATAATGTATATGGGCATCATGGATATTATAAACAACTAGGATAAAATCAGACTTGAACAATCAAAACGTCATGAATTGAATCAAATGAATATGTGAGCAGCGTAATTTAACCATATCCCTCTTATTCAGGTAACAGCTACAAATACAGTTACCTTGCTCCACCTTTTGGCCTTGGCAATAAATCATAGCTGTAGCTCCAGGGCAAGACCTCATATGACGCAATACCCACAGAGAAAAGCTTGTTGAGTTGGCCCACTTGTATTTACCTGTCATCTGTAAATATATGTGGATTGCAACTGTATGGCCCGGTTTGACACCCTAGCTTATTTATCTGTGATGAATCTCTACTGCTTATTGTTGGTCGCCACTTTCTACACACCTATTACTCTGTCTTTACGACTAGTGCTCTGCTAAGCACTTCAATCTGTCACTGTCTCCAAGGTCATGACGTAGACCCCACAATGGTTAAATCAAAGGAGTAAAGACCCAGGAAGCAATATCTACCATCCATGCAAGATTTGTCATAGCGATTACCAAACCACATTGAAGGAGAGTTTCGATTGCATTGGCAATGTGCAAGTAGTGCAGACTGCAGAGAAACATAAGAGTAGAAGTTTCTGGAAGACGACAGGCCTAATAATACCTATTATCGGTCACTTCCAATATGAAACGACTCCAAAAGGCTTAAAGCCACCTAAAATGTCCATTCAACATTTTATTTACTTCTTTTTCATTTGTAGAGAATAGGCCAACAAAACAAAATCCAGATTCATTCCATGAGAAAATGCATCGGACTGAACATTGCCCATTGAATAATAGGCTACGTCAGAGGCTGGAAAATGTTGCACAAAACCTCTGCTAAAAATGGTTCTGGGCATGTGTATAGTAACTTGAGTCTGTAGAATTCCAAACTGCAATCTGTTTCCAATTGACTTGCAATGTAAATATTCCCAGCTTCAGTGGACATGGTTCTAGCTAAGTGCATATGAATGAGAATGTGGTATTATCAATTTAAAAGTGTAAAGCTGGTGTCTGGTATTGACAAGAATCCAACAAGCAAAAATAACCTTGATATTTTGACAAAAACAATAAAAATTGAGGGCTCTATTTTTACAAACCTAAAGCAATGGAAAATCTAAGGTTTGCCAGTAGCGCTATAGGCCCGGGGCTGTGTCAGAAGTATTTTCTATTTTAACTGCAGGACTTATGAGCACAATGGCGCGAAGGGGCTGGGTTTTGAGGAATACATGTATTAATTATAGGTGTGAAGAGGGCTTGGCCACTCACTGGCCAAGCCCTCGTCACAGAATATTCTCTTTCTAGTCCATTGTGGATAGATACACTGTATTTTACTGAACAAAAATACAAACGCAGCAAAAGTGTTGGTTCCATGTTTCATGAGTTGAAATAAAAGATCCCAGAAATGTTCCATATGCACAAAAAGCTTATTTCTCTACATCCCTGTTAGTGAGCATTTCTCCTTTGCCAAAGACAATGCATCCACCTGACAGGTGTGACATCTCAAGAAGCTGTGCAGTTTTGTCACACAACACAATGCGACAGATGTCTCAAATTTTTTATTCCGATTGACTGGGCTTGCCTCCCCAGTGGGTGTGCCTATGCCCTCCCAGACCCACCCACAGATTGCCCCTGCCCAGTCATGTGAAATCCATAGGTTAGGGCCTAATTAATTCATTTCAATTGACTGATTTCCTTATGTGAACTGTAACTCAGTAAAATCTTTGAAATTGTTGCATGTTGCATAATTATTTTTTGTTCAGTATAAAAATTCTACAGTAATGAGTAATAGCAATAGTAAAGAAAAAAAACATCCAGTGTTTGCTTAATATGTTTGGAGTGTTGACAGTCAACATTGTTGTAACTGGCTTCAAACAATATAGGGCCTTTACGCCAGGGGTTGGAATCACTGTTCCGACCGACTAGCAAAATAAAGTTCTGAACCGGTTCGAACCCCGCAAAATGTCTGGTTTCTATAGCTCCTTTCTGTTCCTATTTAAACCTCAAACATTTAGCTCGACATGAAATTACATGACCAATCAGTGGGGATAGAGCAGCTTGCTATGGAGCGGGTAAGCAATTGAACCTGTACAGGAAAGTCTAAGAGCAAATTGTATTTTGACGTAACAGCGTAGATTAATCATAATGAAAGAAACACACACACTGTGCTTCCAGGCACAGTATAGGGCGCGAGATGAAACTGACATTTTGCAGATGAAGAGAGAGCAAGAGAGGATGGAGGAAGGTCGCCTTAAACCACTGGGCATTTTGTTATGATACGCATTATCTGAATTAGGGCCACAGAATTATACCTATGGAGGAGCAGCTTCTATGGAGGAGCTTTGAATGTCATCCGAGTTAGTTTAACATCAGACCGGAGCAAACGTTAGCTAGCTAGATGGCTAACATACGTCTGTGTGCTGAGCAGCACTATAAAAAAAATATGTCTTACCTTTTTGTAGCTAATAAATCCATTGTGAATCCTGATAACTATAGTATCTTTAACTAGCAGTGAAAAGCACTAGCATGCTTTTAAAATAACGGTTCTGTTCCAGAACAGCATAGATCACTTTCGTTTTCGGTTTGGGTTCCTTTCCTAAAATAATTTCATTATTTTACCGGTTTTCGGGTTCTGTTCCTTGAGCCGGTTCCAACCCTTGCTATACCCAGCACACTCAAACAACAAATACCAGGCTCCTGTGCATTTTATTGTATGTGTAAGACACATTCTCAAAAAGCAAGATATAGCCTTGTCCTGCCATTGATACGGCGTTATAGGACTGAATAACTTGGTGAATGCATTGGGCAGTTCATTATGAAGAGGAGAGGCTTTGCTTGGTTTTTAGTCAAATTAAACTAAAAGCGAAAAAAATATTTATGTTTCTAAATACGAGGTTTATGGGCACAAAAAGCACATTTCTATTGTTCCATGTGCATATGGGGACTGTGCATCGTGGGTTGGATAGGCTGCGCTTCGGTTGTCAAAATCAATGCCATAACCAACCTCGTTACTGCTAAAACCAGCTTTCGGTCTTAAATATCCCCATCAGTGCATACTGAAATTGGCCCTTTTGGCATACGTTTTTAAGGACACACCTCAGATATTGCCACCCCTCCCACCTCAGCGCAAGCAAGCTCATATAAGACAGGTCAATTACCAATCCTGTCGCTATGGTTTGACAGTAGAAGAGCGCCGGCTTTAACAGGTCAAAGTAGCAAACAAGCACGCATTTGACAATTGTCAGACGAATTTAGAGCCCGGAGTCTCCTTAATAACTCGATGATCAGTGAAAGGATTGGGAGGGATATACAGAGCTGCAGTCCAACTAAGGCCCAAGCCAATGGTTGAACAGTTACATTCACATACACGCTGACAGGATATGCATGCCTTTCACAAACTAAACCATACAGTATTGTTCCACATGAGTTAAAAATGGCTCTTTTCTTGCATAACGTATCCAACAAATTAGTTAAGATAGAGAAAACTAAGCCGTATAATGTAAAGTACAATAAAATACAAGAATCATCTTTCATGCTTTTCTCATCAACATTTGAAAGCATATCCAGTGCCAAAGTACAGGCTTTACCTTTGGCAATGACTGTGGCTACTCCCTCAAGAGTTCCTAAGGAGCTCCACTTCTTAGAGTATTTCTGGCTTTGTAGCAGATGTAAAAATGCCTTGGATATCCTCTTCGCTCGAGTTTTGATAGATACTACAGTCACAAAGTACACTGGAACGCTTTCGTTTGCCTCATTGACGCATTCAGTCGCTGGCTGCCACAAGGGTTAAAACCTACTGGACCGGGAAGTCACACACAGACACACAAGCATCGTTCTAGTAGCCAACCTCTCTCCTGCTGCCTTGCATCCTTTCTCCTCCTCCTCTTACTCAATGCTGTACATCTCTCGCTTCTCTCCTTTACGTAAGACAGTAGAGAGAGTGCTGAAAGATTTGCACCGCTCCATCACGGATCGTGTTACAGTGTCTGGCTCTAGCTGCACTCACAGACAATAGGCTGAGCGTGTGTGTGTTTACCCCGCATAAGTATAGAGATGGAAAGGAGAGAAAGAAAGGGAAGGAGAGGGGATGGAGACTGACACCAGCTAAAGCTAAACCCTAGGGGGGGGGGGGGGGGGGGGGGGGAATAGTGTGTTTGCCCTAGAAAAGCATCTCCAAGACATCTCGATGGGTGACATACATTGACAATAGAGAAACAGTGACATGAATTCACATGGGGGACGGTGTAGTAGTCACTCAAGTGTTCCTGACCTAAAAGTGTCACCTTGTGCACTTGTTTAAGCACTGTTTTGATATTAACTTATCCATCAGGGTGACATCACTGCCACAATAGCCCCAAACAATTATAGATGGGATGTCTCTTTGTCCTAACGCGTTGTTAATTACGCCATAAGCAGTTAAAGAGCTAATACAAAACACTAACGTGCTGAGATATACACAAACATCATTAGTTAGTTAATTTGCATTATAAATGAACTCAAAATCAAACCAACTATACTGTAGGCTGCATACTCTGTGAATTTGATCATAGACTTTCTAGGGAAACAAGAGCAATTCATTCCCATCACGAAAGAGACAAACATTTATTGATTCGACTCTTTCTTTGTCACTATGGACAGTCTACATAGAACAAAACAACAACAACAAAATAGTCTGAGTATTTATTAGTTGCTTTGTTGTTTGTTTACTTGTTTGATTTCGGATGTCACTTGAGTCTTGACAAAATAGGATATTGATGTGACTTGGTCAAATTAATATTGTTTATTTAACTTTTAACATGCCGTGAAGGGGACATAAATGTCCTCAATCTCTAATTGGGCTGCAAAATGTATTTGGGAATGTTTATTATTGCCTCTAAAATCATTCAAGAAAATCTACAAACTGTCAATGTGACCTCTTAACACATCTGCATAAAAATGTTGAGCAAAAACAAGGAATTAGATTAAGCTTTAAAAAGGCACACTTAGTAGTTTTGTTGGGCTACGTCAGCCGATGTAGGCTCCAACAATTGCAGCGGTGTATTTGATCTGCCCATGTGCCAGCAGCAGCTGCTCAAGCCTCTCTCTCTATGCTTATGTGCGACAAGAGGTGAGTTCGTAAAAGCTGAAAGGATGCATCTTAGAAACGGTTTTCACATACAAAGTAACATGGTCGCTGCGGTAGAATGTTTCTTTTGATTTCAGATGTGTCATTTAAATAAGATTATTAGGGAAATTGTTCTTCTTGCACAGCATGTACACGTTTAAATCAAACTATTATATTCATCTGACTATTCACATGAATCATATTATTGTGTGCCTACTCAGTGCCGGCCGTGTTCCAATTGGTCAGTCACTGGGATCGGCTCGTAACACCAGCCACACTACACAATAAATTGTTGGAGCCTATGACCTAAGACCTAGACCCTGTCACACTGTATGAGCCAAGACGTCCGACAATTGTTTATAACCTAAGAATTAGCCCACGGCGTGGACATTATCATGACATAAGACATCTAAAATTGTCTAAAAAGGGCTTAAATCAAGCCTGGTTAGTTGTTTGTCTATGAAATGCAATGAGCAACCACAGCTGACCACAGATTACCGTTGTGTCCTCTATTGTAGTAGTTCCCAAGCTATGGGTTGAGACCAACTCGTGTGCTGGGGCAGGGGTCCAGGTGGGTCACGGGATGGCATGTTTCGTGCATTGCAAAAAATAATAATAAATAAATAGGTGGAATACATTTTCAGGATGGAAAAACGGTTTCAGTTTAAACTTAAACAACTAAAACCAAATGTTTTGAAAATAAGAACACAGCATTAGTGATGTAAAAATGCGTAGAATAGCATAGAAATTTGCTTAAAAACGGAAACATTTTCTATTAGCTTCCATGGCAAAATGTGTAGAATTGTAGGAAATTAGCTTTTATACTGCGACATTTTCTCTCCGCAACCAAGATGATATTTTCTGGTGTGTCACGAAGCAACAAAAAAACTGTTTGGGAACTCCCGCTATTGTACATGTAAATTCCTTGAAAAATACCAAAAAAGACCACACAAAGGAAATCTATTTGCAATAAATTGCTCTTGCAAATATGTGTGGTGGATGGAAAAAATTGGTCTAGATTCCATTGTTGCTATCAGTCGTGCACTTCAGTAGTACGCCCACGCATATCCTTTTCCCAATGGCAAACATTCTATTGCATTGAATGTGTTTTAATTTTTTTATACATTTCATGGTCTGAGGACAAACTATTCGTTCGAAAGAACGCATAATATAAAAACATGTCAAGACAAGCAAGCCAAAATGGATGCCTGAAGGGAAGTCTTAAAGGGTGCACTATCGATATTATAATCATTTGACAAAATCGGGGCTGAATCAAAAGTCAAGGAATTAATTCCCCCCCTGTTGTTATGGCTAAACAAATGTCATTTTAGGTTGTTTTTCACCCAATGCTGTAGCCTATTTGCAAAAGGAGGAATGCATTTCACAACTTCATTTCAATGTATGTGTTTGCGTGTTATGGCCAAGCATATTTTTTGGGGGGGGTAATGTTTCTGTCTAGAAGATTGAGAACATCAAATTATACCGGATTATATTCATAGCTCATTTAAAAAAAAAATATTGGGCATGTCATTACTCATGATAATCAATGTAGAAGAGGTGGATGATATTTCTCCTTCAGCGATCCTCCACTAATAACTTGTACTTATTTGCAGGTGTATTTGAAATGCGTACTCAGAGATATTGCTCAAAGTACAGGGCTCAAGGTAGAAGTTGCATCTATACACAGACCTAGGATCAGATTACCCAACCCAAATCTTAAGCCCTGACCATTAGGAGAATGAAAATATACAAACCCTGGACAAGCAATTACAGGCAATGTCTACCGAATCCTAGAACTACTACGTTAAAAAGAGAGCACGATGATGATTGGATGGTTAAGGAATACTAAAATGGGTCAAAGGCATGTGCAAGTTAATGTCCAGGTCCCTCAAGACCCTGTTCAATGTAAATGTACATATACAGTAATGTGTTAACACGTGTCGTTGACCTAGGTCGTGGAGTATGGATATGAAAAATACTGCCTAATGACATCATATTTCAAAGCAACAACTGGATGCTTATGCCAAGGCTAACTTGCCTTCAAAATGACTTGTGAGGATATAAAATTAATTTGGTCACATACACATGGTTAGCAGGTGTTATTGCGAGTGTAGCGAAATGCTTGTGCTTCTAGTTCAGACAGTGCAGCAATATCTAACAAGTAATCTAACAATTCCGCAACAACTACCTAATAGACACAAATCTAAGTAAAGGGATGGATAAATAATATGTACATATAAAAATATGGATGAGCCATGACCGACCGGCATAGGCAAGATGCAATAGATGGTATAAAATACAGTATATACAAATGGGATGAGTAATGCAAAATGTGTAAACATAATTATTAAAGTGGCATTAATAAAGTGACTAGTGATCCATTTGTTAGAGTGGCCAATCATTTCAAGTCTATGTAGGCAGCAGCCTCTCTGATATAATGGATAAGCCTACATTGAGGGCGCTTAGTTAGGGGAAATTGTATAATTGGGACCTTTGAGGAGGGAGAGGTGGTGGGCTTGGGCCTGGATGGTTTGTCGAGAGAATAAATATGAATCTGGTTAGAATGTCTTGCCTTTGACAGTCACCCGCCGCTATTGATCCACCCTCTGTCAAATCAGGCGTATCTCCAAAGCCCTAGGATAAACAGCAACCTATACAGTCAAGTAGCTCATTTTCACAATAGCTGTATGTACAAACAAGAAAGAAAAAAGTGTCTGCACTGGCCAAGATACGGCAACGAATTCAGGAAACAGTACCAGAAACTAGCCTGAATTTTCTTACTTATCGTCCCTCCTTCTAAAAGCAAAAGAGATTAAGAGGGGGAGAAATAATACAAAATATAATCGTCAAAATGGCGGGTATTCAGTTGGGGTTTGACAGGTTCTCACTCTGGGTTTTGGAGTTTGGAATTTGACATGCAGAGTGTGTCTGTTGCAGACACAGACGTTTGTTATGGAGAAACGGCTCATAAAAAGAGAGGACGCCTCAGTGCTGTTGTGGTTCTTTGGTGTTTACTCCTCCAGCTGCCCTTTAGAATATGGATTATGTGATGAGGCAGTGGCAAGGGACCACTCCATTGGGGGGGGGGGGGGTTCCTGGCTCCCGCAGACAGCCTGCGGGAGGGGGACGCGGAGACTAGCAGAGAGCCCCCCAGTTCTCAAGGCCGACCTCATTGAGATCCCACGGACGGATGCTTCTCACACTAGCCCATACGCTAGTGTCTGAAAGAAAGGGAGCGAAAAGAAGAGCTTGAGAGAAAAAGGGAGGGAGGGGGCCACAGACTCACAGTCAAAGCAGAACAGAAAATGGGTTTGCAGCGAATGCTGTCCGCTGTCGCCGATCATGCCATTCCACTAACTATTGCGCTGTAAAAATAAGAACATTAACCTCCCAGCAGGTGTAGCTATTGCTGATTTACTGCTCAAACAGTCGGATGTAACAATAACGATGTGACAGCTATGCTGCAGCGCGGCCCCCGCCGACTGAAGTTAACCAGAGGTCCTGGCGTTGAGCGCCGGACTCAGACACAATGGTCTGAACAGTAGGGCGCCGGGCCTGTGGCCGCTGGCGTGGCATGGCTAAATGGAGCAGGTGATTATCCATCTCCTTCCGGTGCCTTGAGGCACAGCCAATCACGACCGAGCAACCGTGTCCCCCAACGACCTGCGAGGGAGGAAAGAGAGGGATCTGACATCATGCATTATTTACTCGCACCGCTACGGCGCATAGACCTTGACAAAGGGTAGGGCTTCTGAGGTTCCATCGCCGCCGACTTCTTTCCCGATCCATTATTGATGGCAACAGTATGCCGTATACCTTTCCCTGATTTACTGCATTCTGTTCTTGTTCCTTTAATAAAGGTTATTTCCAGTAAAGTAATTCACCATGCTCTCTAATATTGCAACAGTATTTCTTCCAAATTGAAAACTTTAGCATGAAAGCTCTGGGAGGACACACTTATTTTACGGTTCTGTTTCCACTATTTCAATTGCTACCTAGAATTGAATAGGTCTCCCCACCACCCCACAACTTGGGATACGGGAACGTAAACTCAAAGGGGGCCTGAGGTATGGATCCCATTACCAATTACCATGTTATGAACGTTACATATAGTAACTGTATATTCCAAATGCAGTTGCAATCACGACCTCTGACAATGAGCCAAATTAGGGAATGCACATCCAAATATGCATGAACCCCCCGGGGATGATGGCTCCTTGGCTTTTAACTTGAAGGCAATTGCTTTGCATTTCATGGTGTCCAATCCAAGATTATTACCAGGCGCACTTCAAAAGATTTCCCCTCAATCTCCCCGGGAAAACAATCAATCTGCTAATTATACATGGTTGGGACAGTCGGCAATGTTCCCTTTGAGGATCCACACGTCTTTGACTGATCTGCAGTCGATCCCCAGATTGTGACTAATCGTCATTACTGGCTGCTGAAACAATGACTTCCTTTCAGTCATTGAAGCTTCAGGAAAGACACCGGGGATCTAGGAGTTTTCATAATGGTGGTTTGGGGCTTGAGTCTGGATTTATAGGAATAAAGGCTGCGACTCGCAGGGGTCAAAAATGCTTTTTAAAGCAAAAAAATGAAATCCAACTCCTCATTTACAACTGCGGCCTAGCCAAGATAAAGCAAAGCAGTGAGACAAAGACAACGACACAGATTTAGACATAAACATAAACAAACGTACAGTCAACAACACAATCGAAAAATCTGTATACAGTGTGTGCAAATGAAGTAATGAGGTAAGGCAATAAATAGGCCAATAGTATCAAAGTAATTACAATTTAGAAATTTACACTGGAGTGATATATGTGCAGATGAGGATTTGCAAGTAGAGATGATGGTGTGCAAAAGAACAGAAAAAAAAAAAACAAATATGGGGATGAGGTAGGTAGTTGGTTGGATGGATGGGCTATTTACAGATGGGCTGTGTACAGCTGCAGCGACCGGGAAGCTACTCTGACAGCTGACAATTAAATTTAGTGAGGGAGATATAAGTCTCCAACTTCAGTGATTTTTGCAATTCGTTCCAGTAATTGGCAGCAAAGAACTGGAAGGAAAGGCGGCCAAAGAGGTGTTGGCTTAGGGGATGACCAGTGAAATATACCTGCTGGAGCGCGTGCTACGGGTGGGTATAGCTATGGTGACCAGTGAGCTGAGATAAGGTGGAGCTATGCCTAGCAAAGACCTGGAGCCAGTGGGTTTGGCAACAAATATGTAGCGAGGACCAGCCAACGAGAGCATATAGGTCGCAGTGGTGGGTAGTATACGGGGCTTTGGTGACAAAACGGATGGCACTGTGATAGACTGCATCCAATTTGCTGAGTAGAGTGTTGGAGGCTAATTTGTAAATGACATCGTCGAAGTCAAGGATCGGTAGGATAGTCAGTTTTACGAGCATAAGTTTGGCAGCATGAGTGAAGGAGCCTTTGTTGCGAAATAGGACGCAAATTCTAGATTTAACTTTGGATTGGAGATGCTTAATGTGAGTCTGGAAGGAGAGTTTACAGTCTAGCCAGACACCTAGGTATTTATAGTTATCCACATATTCTAAGTCAGAGCCATCCAGAGTAGTGATGCTAGTTGGGCGGGCTTGCCCTTTATACCAACTTAAATTGATCTAGATGGTACACTGTTCTTCTCTCAGCACATATCAAAGCTGCAGGCTAAGGTTAAACCTAGACTTGGTTTCCTCTATCGTAATCACTCCTCTTTCACCCCAGCTGCCAAACTAACCCTTATTCAGATGACCATCCTACCCATACCATTCAGCCATCAGATTTGCCACCGATGCTCCTTATAGGACCCATCACTGCACTCTATACTCCTCTGTAAACTGGTCATCTCTGTATACCCATCGCAAGACCCACGAGTTGATGATTATTTATAAAACCCTTAGGCCTCACTCCCCCCTATCTGTTCCATTCTGCCAGTCACATTCTGTTAAAGGTCTTCCAAAGCACACACATCCCTGGGGTCGCTCGTCTTTTCAGTTCACTGCAGCTAGTGACTGGAACGAGCTACAAAAAACACTCAAACTGAACAGTTTTATCTCTATCTCTTCATTCAAAGACTCAATCATGGACACTTACTGACAGTTGTGGCTGCTTCGCCTGATGTATTGATGTCCCAACCTCTTGCACTTTATGCCATTGTCTTTGCCCAATAATGTTTGCACCATGTTTTATGCTGCTACCATGCTGTGCCATGTTGTGTTGGTACCATGTAGTTTTCATGTTGTGTTGATACTATGCTATGTTGTCATGTGTTGCTGCCATGCTATGTTGTTGTCTTATAGGTCTCTTTATGTAGTGTTGTACTGTTGTGGGGTCTCTTTATGTAGTGTTGTGGGGTCTCTCTTGTTGTGATAAGCACACCTGCTTCCATCACGCACATCAGCGATTTATTGGACTCACCTGGACTCAATTACTTGTGTTATTACCTCCTCTATATCTGTCTGTTCCCCAGCTCTGTTCCCCGCTTCTGCATTAATTGTCGTATGTCTTTGTATTACCCGGTTCTGACACTGTTCCTGTCCTGTTCCGGGGGTGCCTTAGCTGGCTCGTCGGGCTTCCACGCCCTAGCTGACTCGAGAGGTTTCCTTTCCCCGGTTGGCTCGGCAAGCGCCAATCCCACGTCAGGCCTCAGCCGGATCGTCAGTTTTTTACGCCTCCGCCGGATCACCGGGCTCCCACGCCTCCGCCGGATCACCGGGCTCCCACGCCTCCGCCGGTTTGTCTGGATATTATGCCCAGCCGGCTTGTCCAGTGCGGGCATAATAGGGGGCGCTCAAGGGCACCAGGCCACCACCATCATTACACACGCCTGCTTCCCTCGTCACACACACATCAGCGATTCATTGGACTCACCTGGACTCAATCACCTGTGTTATTACCTCCCCTATATCTGTCTGTTCCCTGCTTCTGCATTAATTGTTGTATGTTGTTGTGTTACCAGGTTCTGACGCTGTTCTTGTCCTGTTCCATGTCTGTACAAAATTAAAATGTTCACTCTCCGTACCTGCTTCTCTACTCCAGCGTCAGTTCTTACACATTGTAAATAAGAATTTGTTTTTAACTGACTTGCCTAGTTAAATAAAGGTCAAATAAAATAAATTAAGTGAGTTTGACAAAAATCCAGTCCGTCGCTTTTATGTAGAAGGCTTGAATATCAGTTCTGGTGACATTCTACTCCAAAATGAATTTAAATAAAAATGCTGACACCATCTAAAATACAATTTCCACCTCCAGAAATGAGCCCAAAAACATATTGGTATTTTTTATTTATTTTTTTATCATAATGTTAAAATAATTTAAGATTTTTTAAAAATTTTTATTATTTGTATTATTGAATATCCGAAACGTACAATATACTTGCAATGAAGCCACTCAACAACGACATCATACCAGTCATCCAACAGACTCCCATTGAGAGCGACACACAGAAGCATCCAGGGTCAATGCCCTGCTCAAGGGCACGTTGACAGATCTCCCACCGGGCCAAAAAACGAGAACACGAACCCCCCCCCCCCCAAGATCCCCCCACAGTTCCCCAATCGCTGTCCCTCAACCATCCTAGACCCCGCCCACAGTCCCCTCCGAAGAAGAAAAATCCAAAATACAATTCTATTCCCCACCCCCTCAAACACCCCAAACAGCCAAGATAATGACCTAAAGAGAAAAAATAAAAAAGGCTGAAGAAAACAGCAAACAATGCAAAACAAAACAACAAAAGAAAAAAAACAAACAAAGGACAACTAAAATCATCACAGCAATGCAAACTGTACATGTTTGAGTGCATGTCTGGCACTATTAGATGTGTGTGTGTCCGTGTATTTGAATGAGAGTGTGATGCATGTGTACAAACACCTGCACGGCATCAGCCTCAGGCAAACCGGCATTAGCTGTAAAAACACTGCCCATCGGTGTCATTCAAACACATTTTGTATTATGTTTTATTTAGACTTGATTTTTTTACTTTTATCTTTGACCAACAATCTATCTCCCGCACAGCAACTCCACTCCCACTTGTCTCCAATTACACATCCCAACCCTCAGCTTCCTTCAGCCCATCCCACCTATCCATGCTGGCCACCCTCTTCAGATTTCTATAGAACATATACATATCTTTCAACTATGCTGTGATGTTTAACGTACTATTTCAATCTATTTAATTGAATATAATCCATAGATTGCGAGTTGAAGATAAATACTTTAACTAAGAGTATTAGTAATTGACTGACCCGGTCTCTCCAGATCTCCTGACAGTACTATCTCTAGGGTCAATTTTAGATCAATGCTATGCATTTTCAGCCATTCCTGAACCTGAAACCAGAAACAGGCTACCTGGGGGCAATACCAAAATAAATGGTCTATAGATTCTGTATCCTCACAACATAATCTGCAGAGCTTCGATGATTTTATGCTCCAAATATTCAACATCTTGTTGGTGGCAAGAATTCCATATAATAATTTCTGCTGAAACGCACATCTTGCATTTTGCTTCGTTTTATATATCAACTCATACATACAGTACATACATACCCGTACCATGAAATCGTTACATCAAAAATCTCTTCCCAACTATTTTGCAATCTGTATGGCACAGTTGTCAACATCATGGTCCTCAAATGAAACTGGTATACTTTCCTATTTATGCTCCTTTTATTCCTCCGCCAGTTTTGATCCTTTATATTGGGCAGACAGACCAGTTTCCTCCCGCTGCCACCCGCCTCCTCCATTTTTGGGGCAATGCTGTAATCAATTGGTTGTACTCTTGGATTGAGCAGACGTTCCCGTACAATTCTGATAACTCCATGAAGGACATAACTCTACCTTTCCAATTTACAATATAATTTAAGAACAAAATACACTTTTCAAATAAATACAAGTATTTTATCAACCAGCACATTTGAGTTCAGCCATAATATGTGTTCTGTCTTTTCAGGGGGATGAAATTGAAATAGTAGCCAGCTCTGCAATGCGTGTATGAAAAAGAGATATTTTGCAAGAAGTATAACTTTCAATTAATCGAAAGTGAGACATGGCAATCAGCACAAAGGCAAAAAGGCCATTTTTAAACAATGGATGAGCTTTTCTTAGTAATCTACATTAGGGTTCAAGTAAAACTTTTGAATAAGTGAAGCTTTTAGAGAAAAGTTTAGTGCTTCTATATTTAATAATCTCAACCCACCCAATTCATATATTCAATTCAATCCAATTCAATAGGCACACTTTATTTTGTCTGGTTTAGAGTCCCAGATAAAGCTGATATGATTTGAAAAACGAATAATCAGGAGTAGGCAGCGCCATAAGTAAGTGAGTCAACTGAGATATGACTAAGAACATCATTTTTACCAATATGGCATATAGCCTATGCATGGTCCATATTATCAGGTATACTACTAGCAATAAGCATTATCATCTGTAGCCCAACTGATGCAGCATAGTGGCTATAAATACATATAAATGTATGTTGTTTGTCCATCTGCATTTACCCCATTGGGCATAACATCCTGATCGTCATTATTATTTTGGGGGTTTCTATTACAACTCCAGTTGTAACTGCATTTTTTGAATGATGAAGTAGATAAATAAACATGGGAAGTCTTCCTTTTTCACGATTGCGTTAACAATATTGTTGTGCATTGACTGCTTGTCGGAATACATCTTTCTCTCCCAACTTAAATGTGCATTGACAGGAATGTTTATCTTGCATAGAACACATAACAACAAGCCAAACCAGTTAAAAAAAAAAATTCTTATTTACAATGCCAGCCTAGGAACAGTGGGTTAACTGCCTTGTTCAGGGGCAGAACAACAGATTTTTACCTTGTCTGCTCTGGGATTTGATCTAGCAACAAATGCAGAGTAGTGTGCTACTGCACAACGGGCCCAACGCTCTAACCACTAGGCTACTTGCCACCCCCAATAACATTACAAAAATAGAAGCACAGGCAATGTACATCCTGAGTGATAAAAATATAGGATTTGAATTACTTCGCCAGCAGTTACAATAGGCTACACACCTCTGAGTTGAGCACCGTGAGACAGTTTGATTCCCTTCATCTGAGCATTGTGTCAGCAACAATCATTATTTCATAGAACAGACGTGCTTCTATATTAGGCTATGCCATCTTCAAACAAGCCCTCCCACTAGAGATTTTGCGGTCTACACTGATCTCAAAAACGACCCCTCCAGATCCGTATGATGGAAATCCATCGCAATGACAGCGAACTTTAACCCCTGGACTCAGACCTGACCAAATGTGTACTCTGGTTGCCCAATCAAAATTAAATTCACTTCAATAAGTACGGTAAGGGAATGAGACAGGTTAAAGAAGGATTTTTAAGCTTTGAGACAATTGAGACATGGATTGTGTATGTGTGCGATTCAGAGGGCAAATGGGCAAGACAAAATCTTGAAGTGCCTTTGAATGGTGCAATGTGGTATGTGCCAGGTGGTTTGTGCAGCTGAATTTTAGGAAGATGTTCTTAATGGTTGTATACTCAGTAGACTAGATTTTGAGTAAATACGTCCAGCCAAATACACTGTGTAGCAACTAAATGTAGATAGTTGCCAAGAAATAGGTAGTAGTTGGCTAAATGCAAACAAAGGAAGCATGATTAAAATATACTAGGTGGAGGATAATTCATTACCACAGCACATTACAAGGGGAGGCAAAATATAGAGGCATGAGGGGACAGTTAGACCCATCATTGGACACACAGCTTTAAAAATGGTGGCCAGATTATGAAAAATGACTTGTTCCATGCAGTGATTAAAGGTCAGGTCTGTATTACACGCAGAGCCAAATGTCAGCAGTATCCCCTGAAAGAGTGGACTCCAATATTAATGGAGAGTACAGGGAATCAGCTTCCCCTCCCAGAGTTTCCCCTTTCCTCCAGATACATAATTCATTAAGTTGTCAGCCAGCACCTGGGTGCACGTAAAACCTACATCTACAAACTAAAAGATGTGGCTAAAATGAATGTGGCTCACAGACACAGGACTTAGATCATGGAATATCAACAGACTAGTGCTAGGAAATGCAGAGTAGTGTGCTACTGCACAACTGAAGTTGTCTCCCTGGACACATTAGCATAATGCTACGTTTTCTTGCTAATATGTCACCCTTGTCTTGCTTCTTAGCGACCTCTGTTGCTCTCTCCCCCGCAGTCCAAAATGAAGCACCCATCCAGCATCATAAAAGTATTGTTATCTACAAGCTACTTGTGCTCGTTCATGTTCACAAGGACGTAAGCAACTGCCATTATCTCACTCTGAAAAAGGGCAACACCTCCAGTGCATCCATTTTGCCAGAGGATCTTGTTCAGACCACGGGGAAATGCAAGGAATTCATTATACTGGACTCCCACTACAACACTGTATTAAACGTGTGGACAGCTAGCCCACGAAACAGTGTGTATGGGTTTCTATAGTCTAGCATGACGTTCACATTGGTGCGAAAACACATTGGTGCGAAAACAGGAATAGCGCAGCAGGCTATATGACAAAAAAGGGAAGATGATACATTGTAACAGAATGCTAGGATGATGAAACGTATTATGTCACACGTTATCAGTCCCGCCACCAAAAGCTTCATCTGAAGTGAACCAGGCTTCTGTTGTGAGGCCGACTACGCATTCTATTATTCGGGAGTAATGTTGTTCAACCACAGTAAATATCTTGTGTCATGCAGCAGAGGGGTGGAAGAAATATTCTCTCTGCAAACATTATAATGAAGTCCCAAATGTCATCCTCATTCTTATTCCAAGAGAACACATAGACAAACTACTCCAGAAACATCACGCTATCCCTTGGTGCAGCTTTTAAAAAGCGGCATTCAGCAGTAGAAACAATAGAAAAATTATTCTCTCTGCCGTTGTTTCGATAAAAAGATGAGGGATGGGGCTAGGGATATGTAACCATTGTCAAATTCATAGCCAGAGCTCTGGATGCAAGTACTGACCATCTATGATATCAAAATACATTTTGAACCATGTTTTGTTTTATTTATTTTGTTAACCAACAGAGTAAAACAAGCTTATACCCCGAGTGTACAAAACATGATGAACACCTGCTCTATCCATGACATAGACTGACCAGGTGAAAGCTATGATCCCTTATTGATGTCAAATCAGTGTAGATGAAGGGGATGAGACAGGTTATGTAAGGATTTTTAAGCCTAGAGACAAGAGGGTGAATGGCTAAGACAAAATATTCAAGTGCCATTGAACAGGGTATGGTTGTAGGTTCCAGGACCACCGGTTTGTGTCAAGAACTGCAGCGCTGCTGGATTTTTCACGCTCCAGAATGGTCCACCACCCAAAGGACATCCAGCCAACTTGACAGAACTGTAGGAAGCATTGGAGTCAACATGGACCAGCTTCCCTGTTGAACGCTTTCGACACCTTGTAGTCCATGAGGGCAAAAGGGGTACAACTCAATATTATGAAGGTGTTCCTAATGTTTTGAACACTCAGTGTATTTTGGGTTCGGAAGGGGTACAACATTTTGAAATAAGCTCATGAGGCATTTACAAGTTATATTCTTCAAGAATCCATGGGTATATCATTCATTTAAAGTAAAAAATATATATATGTAGCAACCGCTGATTGCCCATAAGTGATTGGAAAACAAACAGCTTGATTAAGAAGGAGCCTGGACAGACAAAGTATTTATACTTTTTTTGTAGGTATTTTTCTTAAAGCTGCATTGTTGGTAAAGGGCTTGTAAGTAAACATTTCACTGTAAGGTGTATGTGACAAATACAATTGATTTGATAAACATTGGGCGTGGGGAGAACCAATGATTCCCATTTATTGCATCTTTACCACCAGCCAATGTGATTACATCACACCAGAGAATCTCTCGCTATTCAAACTTCCCTGCCAGTTCATTGAGAACACTGTAAGCTATTTTATATCCAGCAAGCAAGAGCAAGGTGCTTCTTTACTTGAATATACAGTGGGGCAAAAAAGTATTTAGTCAGCCCCCAATTGTTTGTAGGTGACCAAATACTTATTTTCCACCATAATTTGCAAATAAATTCATTAAAAATCCTACAATGTGATTTTCTGGATTTTTTTTTCTCATTTTGTCTGTCATAGTTGAAGTGTACCTATGATGAAAATGACAGGCCTCTCATCTTTTTAAGGCGGAGAACTTGCACAATTGGGGGCTGACTAAATACTTTTTTGCCCCACTGTATACACTAAGTGTACAAAACATTAGGAACACCCCCTTTTGCCCTCAGAAGAGCGTTGTCGAGTGTTGAGTGTGAAAAACCTAGCAGCATTGCAGTTCTTGACACACTCAAACCGATGCTCATGGCACCTACTACCATACCCTGTACGGCAGTAAATAGGCACTTAAATCTTTGTCTTGCCCATTCACCCTCTGAATGGCACACATACACAAACCATGTCTCAATTGTCTCAAGGCTTAAAAATACTTCTTTAACCTGTCTCCTGCCCTTCATCTACATGAATTGAAGTGTATTTGGATTTAACAAGTGACATCAATAAGGGATAATAGCTTTCACTTGGATTCACCTGGTCAGTCCAAATCATGGAACTTATGTTTTGTACACTCCGTGTATATTTCTTAATTGCTCAAAATCAGTGACCAAACTATATTGTTTGGTCACTGGCTAGGCTAATGGTTCAAGGGCTATAAGGACAATAGACAGAGGCCAGCGGAGATTGAATAAGGCATATGCAAAACCCTGTAGACGGATTCTTCAAGAACCGAGAGAAAGAAAACAAACAATAGCTAGGCCAACGCTATCACATATTTTGCCAAGCCCTCCGGCATTGTCTGCCCCTGTGCTGCTCCATTGTCTAATAATCCCACTATTGAGGCCACTAAAAAGACACAGTGGGTTACCGAGATGAATGGGCTGTTACCTCCGAGCTGCTAGCAACCGGACTCATTTATTTGAGTGACCTCCACTGTTGCCAGAGAGGGCCCTAACCTCTACTGCAGACCCACAGGCCAGATCAATATACCACACAGGGTCCCATGCTGGGATATGGCATGTCAACTACCGGCAGTTCGCGGTTTATTTTTGAACTCTTACCAGGTAAGTTGACCGAGAACATACAGTATTCTCCACTGAGAACATATCTGCAGTAACAGCATGGGGAATTTTTTTTAACCTTATTTTAACTAGGCAAGTCAGTTAAGAACACATTCTTATTTACAATGACAGCCTACCCCAGCCAAACCCTAACCCAGACGACACTGGGCCAATTGTGTGCCGCCCTATGGGACTCCCAATCATGGGTCGGTTGTGATACAGCCCAAGATCAAACCAGGGTCTGTAATGACGCCCCGAGCACTGAGATGCAGTGCCTTAGACCGCTGCGCCACTCGAGAGCAAGGGAGAAAGGATTATTTTTCTTTAGGACTGCGGTCAATCAAACCACATCACAATACTAGACAGAGGCTAGACAGAGACTGCTGAAAGGTACTAAATAACCTAAATATGCCTTTGTAGACTCTAGTTAATATCATGTGCAAAACCATATACATTCGTAAATACTGTGACTTTACTACTTCAAGAAGTAAAACCATTCAAAGTGAAACGACTTCAATCGACTGCACTACAGATTCTGTTTCATGCTTGTTTCTTTTTCAGTTATTCTAAAAGGCAATGATTCAATGGCCTGGTGGTTGAGGCCTGTTGGAGTTGTCTTCAGACAGAGGATATAAAGGACATGCTGACAAGGGAGTGCGGTTTTCTCTGAAAATGAATCAGTCACGCAATATACAATTTCAACCGTTGCACTCCAATCTATATCTGTAAAGTGCTTAGGTTGGCATTAGCGACTTGATGAATTGAATTGAGAACAGACGGTTATTTGAGTAACCCCTCCATCGTCCATGACATAATTCCGTCCTGGGAGCTGAAGTGACCACAGTTTCATGATACTTCAATCTGGGACAAAGGCTTTATGTATTTTGATACCATTCATTTTTAATCACGACCAGAATACTCCTCTCCAAACCACTTCCAAGCCACTGTGGGCTGAAGGGGATTCCTTACATTACAGTACATGTAGCTCGAACATCTTTCTAAACTAGACCAAGATGTCTTAGAATAAAATATATATTATGTATATAGCCAGGGGATGTTTTGTACATTATAAGAAGAGACATACAGTCAAAGGGGAATAGATTCTTCACATTTAAGGTTTGAAGATGTTCAGTATCACTCGCCCTGTGTGTGTGTGTGTGTGTGTGTGTGTGTGTGTGTGTGTGTGTGTGTGTGTGTGTGTGTGTGTATGCAGAAAAAGGTCTGTACTTGAGTGTAAAAGATAAAGAATATAGATAAAAGTAGAGGAGGACTCTACGGTATAATGAGTTTGACAATGAAAGTAACACTGTCCTCCCTGTGGTCACAGTCATGTGATCAATCATCTCAATGGCTCATTCTATTTCCTCCTTTGTACGCTGACCCTTCTCTCACATGTAAAATGTGTGTGTATGCGTGTGTGTGTGCGTGCGTGCATGTGTGTGTGTGCGCGCGCATGGGTCCGCATGCCTGAGTGTGTGCACAGGTCCGCATGCCTGAGTGTGTGCACAGGTCCGCATGCCTAAGTGTGTGCACAGGTCCGCATGCCTGAGTGTGTGCACAGGTCCGCATGCCTGAGTGTGTGCACAGGTCCGCATGCCTAAGTGTGTGCACAGGTCCGCATGCCTGAGTGTGTGCACAGGTCCGCATGCCTGAGTGTGTGCACAGGTCCGCATGCCTGAGTGTGTGCACATGTCCTCTCCAATCCAGACATTTATATCATCAAAGGGGAAGTTGTCTGGTTGATGATGAGCGTAATCGTTTGACGTTTTAAAATACCACTGCGTGAATATTCACAGCATGCATGTCCTCTGACTATCAGACTGATCTTAATGTGCATTCCCCTCCTGTGAATCATGTTTAAAGCCTGCCATGCCTGTAATACGACTTTTAAATCACTCTTTATAGCTGCTTTTATGCTGCCATAAATGATCTTATCAACAAGTCATGGATACAAAGTATTATAATGGCTAGCCAACCATTTCTCTTTCAGATCAATATCTACGAGTTGTCATTTAAAACATATGCGTTTATAGTCGACATGGGAGCGTCAATAAGTATCAGGGTGATTTGGCCATTTGACAAGTAGTCTTTACCCGTAGCATTTGATTTGCTCTCATGTCGACAAAAGCTATGATTGATACAGCAATATAATGCAGTGCATCAGTAGGGGAAAAGCCACCATTGATCGGAATTAGAACATGTTTCACCTGAGTAGGTGCTAATGACGCCAACTCTGTTCAAAGCAATAGGAAAAAGACAAGTAGATCTAGACAGTTTATATAAACAGCACAGCCTTCAACACACAGCCTGAACCTGTTTCCTTGTCATGTGTTGAGAAATAGACACCTAACTGTTTTCCATGTAGGTGGCTAATACAGCAACTCCATTAGGCTGCCTGTTGAAATGAAATCAGCCATTTCTCTTGAGTACAGTCTATAGCAGGTCTGGTAATTCAAAAATGCTAGAGTAGGACTTGATTATAATAGCATGCTGTGCAGTTTGGTCTGATGTATGCAACTGCTTACCAACAATGACAAAAGCAAATCGGTTTGGGCAGCAAAGTTGGGTTTAATTCCACTGAACCACACAGGATTCATTGAAATTTCAATTTACAACATGTAATTTTAGAAAATAAGAGGTCATCGATGTATGAATTGGATATCAATCTTCTCAAAGTGAGGCCCTCTGCGCCACTAGTCTTCTCATAGAATTGACAGAAATTCAGTTCCAATGGAATTGATCCTTTACCCGATGAAACAGCAACAAAATATTCCCCACCAAGCGCTCTCTGTAATCCACCAAAATAGAAAGCATCGTGGGTTCAGGAGATGGATGAGCATGCTACACTGTCCCATATACAGTGCCTTCAGAAAGTATTCAGACCCCTTGACTTTTTCCACATTTTGTTACGTTACAGCCTTATTCTAAAATATATGTTTTTTTTTTAAATCATCACAACCTACACAAAATACCCCATAATGGATGTATTAAAATGTATTTAAAAAAAATTCAAAACATAAATACCTTATTTACATAAGTATTCAGACCCTTTGCCTTGAAATTGAGCTCAGGTGCATCCTGTTTTTATTTGTCTTCCTTGAGGTTTCTACAACTTGATTGGAATCCACCTGTGGTAAATTTAATTGATTGGACATGATTTGGAAAGGCACACACCTGTTTATATAAGGTCCCACAGTTGACAGTGCATGTCAGAGCATAAACCAAGCCATGAGGTCAAAGGAATTGTCCATAGAGCTCTGAGACAGCAATATGTCGAGGCACAGATCTGGGGAAGGGAACCAAAAAGATTCTGCAGCATTGAAGGTCCCCAAAAACACAGTGGCCTCCATTCTTAAATGGAAGAAGTTTGGAACCACCAAGACTCTTCCTAGGGAGGTGACCAAGAACCCGATAGTCACTCTGACAGAGCTCTATAAATCCTCTGTGGAGATGGGGGAACCTTCCAGAAGGACAACCATCTCTGCAGCACCACCAAATCAGGGCTTTTAGTGCCAAGTGTCACGTCAGGAGGAAACCTGGCACCATCCCTACGGTGAAGCATGGTGGTGGCAGCATCATGGTGTGGGGATGTTTTTGTTGTTGTTGTTTTTTTACTTTGTTTTTATTGAAGAACACACAAATTGTTTAAATAAAGCATTAATAAGTTCTGGCAGGTACAGCACATCATACATTCACAAGATTAATTACAGTAACATTATCTTTGAATTAGACCATTTTTAAGTATGATACCCATTTTTCACAGTATTCTTGGCCTCTATCCTCATAAGTTCTTAAAGCAAAAGTCATACTCCATATAATGTATTTCTTTAACAATGTCTATCTATTGTGTCACAGTGGAAGGGCTCTTTTTGTAGCCATTTCCTAGTGAAAGCCTTTTTACTGGCTGCCAGTAGGATCTTCACCTGGTAATTTTCTCAATTGTGTAAGTTATCAGGTATTTCATCCAATAACAAAGAAATTAGTGTTTGTTCTATGTCAAACCACATTATTGTTCCAATGTTAGATCTTATTTCTCCCCAGTAAGTTTCAATTGCAGGACAGGACCAAAATATATGTATGTGATCCGCTCTTGATAGCCAGCATTCTCTCCAACAAGGGTGTTGGGAGTCAGTCTGTTTTGATTTCAGTTTAGGTGTTATGAAGAAACGTATAACATTCTTTCAACAGAATTCTCTCCAAGTAATTGAGTTGGTCGAGCTTAATTGAGTCTCAAATATGTTCAATCACGTTTTATTGGTTATTTCAATGTTAAGTTCCTCCTCCCATTTCGGTTAAATATAGTTTGTAGTGTTTCTTTGAGGATAAAATACCCAGGTAGAGATTTGAAATAGTTTTCTATGATACTCCAAGTTTTCTGAGTTAGTGAATACTTGGATCAATGTCTGAGTTACCTGAGGGTCAAACACTTTTATTTCTTTTAAAAAGTAGGAACCTCTGGTTACCTGTAAAACAGTGTTTATCCAAGCCATGGTTTTTACTTAGGTCCTGGAATGGTGGGGATGTTTTTCAGCGGTAGGGACTGGGAGACTAGTCAGGATCGAGGCAAAGATGAACGGAGCAAAGTACAGAGAGATCCTTGATGAGCGCTCAGGACCTCAGACTGGGGCGAAGGTTCACCTTCCAACAGGACAACAACCCTAAGCACACAGCCAAGACACAACGCAAGAGTAGCTTTGGGACAAATCTCTGAATGTCCTTGAGTGGTCCAGCCAGATCCCAGACTTGAACCTGATCTAACAGCTCTGGATAGACCTGAAAATTGCTGTGCTGTGCACCAACCTGACAGATCATGAGAGGATCTGCAGAGAGAAATAGAAGACCTCCCCAAATACAGGTGCGCCAAGCTTGTACCCAAATAGGCAGTAATCGCTGACAAAGGTTCTTCAACAAAGTACTGCGTTAAGGGTCTGAATACTTATGTAAATGTCATATTTCATTTTTATTTTTTTATTTTATACATTTGCAAAATGTCTTTGTCATTATGGGGTATTGTGTGTAGATTGATAAGGGGAATAAACAATGCATTCAATTTTAGAATAAGGCTGTAACGTAACAAAATGTGGACAACAGACCGCGACAAAAGATAAGAGTTTACTCTTCTTAGAGGGAGCAGTTAATGGGACAGAAGAGGAGAAAATAAAGACAATGCATCAACTGAAACACTTCGCTTGGCTTGCAATTTGATGTGGCCAGCGCTCAGGTCGCGAGGATCTGTGGCTCAAAACACAGTGACACATTCCCAGCTCCCTGGGAAGATGTGAACGCCTGCTATGCATCCAGATAGGAGTTTTCTTCAAACACATCACAGATGGTCAAACCCTTTTGACTAAAATTATTTATTCTGTATATTCACAATTTCTTGAATTATGTAGGCAGTGTGAGGGTTATTTTTTGTCTTCCATGATCAATTGATGGATTCCACTGTCAAATGATGTGACACAGATCTGAGGCAGGTGTTTTTGAGTTGCGTCACATTCATTTGTTAGACTCCCAGTGTGTGCGCCCGTGTGTACGGGAGTGTGAGGTGCTTTTAAACACACACCCAACAGGACTCTGGTGCGTGCTGTGCAGTCTTCTCATGTGATTCAATTGAGTGGTGTGTAAAACTGGCAGATATCTTCGGTGGCTGTCTTGTTTGGATAAATTGGACTTATTTTGCAATTAGTGCACTGAAAATGTCACAGACACATAACGTTAATAACATAAAACAGCTGTTACAAATGTCTTGAAGACTTTGGTTCATTAGGCGTTGGATTGTAGTCGACAGAGTATGCTTCAGCACAATCATCTCAATTCATTTGTCAGACAATTACCCATCATCAGGGCCAACACAACGACAAACAAACCAACATCGCAAAACAAAAAAACTAAATCTGTCAATCCGGACCTAAATTCTCTGGACTATTTTGAGAGGAAACACGGCCAGCAAAGACCATCTTTAATCGTAGTCTTCTTTCTCTTGGATCAGGGGGTTAACAGTTGCAAATGCTATGCACCAACAGTCTGCCAAGACTGGTAGTCTCTAGTAGTCAAGTATGTGTCTCGCACTGCCCATAATGGTGTGAATTACAATGAAATATTGAGTTCATTTATGAATAAGTGGATCTGAACGGCCCTTTCTAACGGCTTCCATATGCCTATTCAGTTGATGGAAACCTTTGGATGGGTCATTTCTCTTAGCTGCTTCATTAAATAGTAAAAAGTTGAAAGTGTAATGCTTCATGACAAAAAGAGAAAGAACAAGATTTATAGCAGTGGGACATTATTTTTGTATTTTTTTTTGATCCAGTAGAAAATTAAAAGGCGGCGGCGGATACGATATATGAATAACACGATAACTAATGAACAATGCGGCTGTTGATTGGCGCATTAATTACAATTTGAGAACTCGGGGCATCTTGCCGCACATTTCTAAAGGATGGTAGCTTAGCTACCTGCGAACAAGACGTAGCACGTATTGTTTACTGCCCCTTTTGATTCAAATAGTACGGGGAAAGTGGGCGAGATAAAAGTCACAGTGGGGAGTCGTACTAACAAGACCCAATCAGCGGCAGCCCTCCAGACATCTCCAAAAGAGATACCAAAGGAGAGCGGCTGCGGGGGGTAGGAGACCAGTTCAGAGCTCTCTAGTCAAAGGAGGGCCTTTTGAAATCAGCAAATTCCATGCGCTTTCTGAGCCACAGAGATTGGGGGGTTTCATGCGTCGCATGTTGCAGCTGCAACAAAGATGGTGGAAAAAGTGAGAAAGAAAGCACCTTGTTAGGTGCCTTGTAAGGTCCCTCAAATCTCTTGTTTTACTCCCATTAATAGTTGTCAATAAGTTATTAACATAAATTGAAAGGAAATGTGTGAACAAGCAGGTGTGGACTTTGGTGGAAACATTCATTGTTTCGATCACTACACTTGCATCAATTTATCTTCCACATGTTTTTTTTCCATCAATCAAATTCCAATCTACTTTATAAAGCCCTTTTTTTTACATCAGCAGTTGTCACAAAGTACACAGTTGGAGATGACCTTTCCTTAGATAATGTTATGTAAGCCAAAGAGGGTGGGTCTCAAGAGGCACTTAAGAGAGGCGAAAGATCCACATCTCAGATCCACGTCTCAAGAGTTTGAACATTACCGAAAAATGAATTGATTTGAGTCTGAACACAACATATTTCCTTTTGTACCACGTACCCTTCCTATATGCTCTGGCCATTTGACGAAAGTCCTTGGATAATCAACCACTATCATCTGCCTCTTTCTTGTGTACCTTTGGTAATACTGATTGAAAAAGTATGGCAATACTGTAGCAAAACACTGTACATGACAATACAGGCAATTATGGTAAATAGATTTTATATGCTTTTTGAGAGCATTAAAGATTTTAAAAAATGTTTTAAACAAAGTACTCCTTAAATTAGCCCAACAGTAGCAAAGACTTCCGCTTTCAAAACGGCTCCAAGAATATACCTGAGACCATGGCTGATGTGCAGAAAATATAATACCGCAAAGACATTAACAAACAAGTATTAGACAATATAAAAATCAGTGATGAATGCAGAATAAATGCAGTTCACTGTAAGAAATATTACACACTGAAAGTACCCGACGTTCAGCAAAAGCAACGAAACAAACTGTCTTTATATAGCTGTACAGAGTGCTTTTCAATTCAGTAAATACCCTATCTAAATCAAAATAAAAGAGCGATGTATCACTTAAAGTGGAAATGCCAGCATTTTAGGCATCATTCTTCCTGGGGGTGTATATGAACAGATTTTTACTCATACAAATCTGTTCCTATACACCCGCAGGAAGAATATGACACCTTTTTTACATTTTCTGACAAGCGAGCACTTAGGCATTTGGGAAAATTCTAAAGCAATATATAGACTGAAAGTGGCCCGTGTGCGTTTGTACAATTCATACACACATTTTTATTAGGTTTTATTTGCTGCAGTGTCTGTCTTGTCCAGGACTCTACACAGACCGGTGCGTCATAGGCCTACCGTAGCTCTGATTGGCTATATGCAAATAAGCCATTTGCCATACCGCCTGCCATCATTCATTTTGAACTGGACAGTGTTCACAGGCAGCAGCAACAGCGTGACTTTAGAACATTAGAAAGTATTCGCCAGTCCTATTGATCAAACAACCATGAACAGGTATGCTATCTCTCCCTCCCTAAGATCAACAGCTAATGGAAGGCAGAGCAAGATGAGCTAAAGTCTAATGGGGCAAGAGTAGATAAACCCTCTCAAACTGTTCCAGCTTGTAGTGGGCTGTCAAAATTGCACTGTTAATAGATTGGGAATTGTAGTCTGCTCGCCCTTCTGCAACTTGCCGGTCAATGCATGCTTATCCCAACCCACGCTTTGACCACTGAATGGGAACTGCCTGCATGCCCTTTTGATCATGTCAAATACATGTGATTGACAACTAAGAGACATACATGCTAACAGTGGATAACAGTCGTTGAAGTTCAGCATTGTTAGTTGGCTAGCAAAGTGATTCACGTCTTGCTAGCTAACTAAATGACACCGGCAACTCTAGCTGTAGCCACCGAAACAGCTTCGACCTGGCTAAGATAAGGCAAAGCAGTTCAACACATACAACACACAATTACACATGGAATAAACAAACATACAGTCAATAATACAGTAGAAAAAAACAAGTTAGGTAATTACGATATAGCAATGAAACACTGGAGTGATAGATGTGCAGAAGATGAATGTGCAAGTAGAGATACTGGGGTGCAAAAGAGGAAAATAAATAAATACAGTATGGGGATGAGGTAGTTGGATGGGCTATTTACAGATGGGCTATTTACAGATGGGCTATGTGCATGTGCAATGATCTGTGAGCTGCTCTGAAAGCTGGTGCTTGGAATTAGTGAAGGAGATAAGAGTCTCCAGCTTCAGCGATTCTTGCAGTTTGTTCCAGTCATTGGCAGCAGAGAACTAGAAGGAAAGGTGGCCAAATGAGGAATTGGCTTTGGGGATGACTAGTGAAATATACCTGCTGGAGCGGGCGCTGTGGGTAGGTGCTGCTATGGTGACCAGTGAACTGAGATAAGGCAAGGTTTTACCTAGCAAAGACTTGTAGATAGCCTGTAGCCAGTGGGTTTGGCGACGACTATGAAGTGAGGGCCAGCCAACGAGCGCATACAGGTCGCAGTGGTTGGTAGTATATGGGGCTTTGGTGACAAAACGGATGGCACTGTGATAGGCTGCATCCAATTTGCTGAGTAGAGTGTTGGAGGCCATTTTGTAAATGACATCGCCGAAGTCGAGGATCGGTAGGATAGTCAGTTTTACGAGGGTATGTTTGGCAGCATGAGAGAAGGATGCTTTGTTGCAAAATAGGAAGCCGATTCTACATTTAATTTAGGATTGGAGATGCTTAATGTGAGTCTGGAAGGAGAGTTTACAGTCTAACCAGACACCTAGGTATTTGTAGTTGTCAACATATTCTAGGTCAGAACCATCCAGACTAGTGATGCTGGATGAGCGGGCAGGTGCGGGCAGCGATCGGTTGAAGAGCATGCATTTACTTTTACTTGCATTTAAGAGCAGTTGGAGGCCACAGAAGCAGAGTTGTATGGCATTGAAGCTCATCTGGAGGTTAGTTAGCACAGTGTCCAAAGAAGGGCCAGATGTATACAGAATGGTGTCGTCTGCGTAGAGGTGGATCAGAGAATCACCAGCAGCAAGAGCGACATCATTTATGAATACAGAGAAGAGAGTCAGCCAGAGAATTGAACCCTGTGGCATTCCCATAGAGACTGCCAGAGGTCCGAACAACAGGCCCTCCGATTTGACACACTGAACTCTATCAGAGAAGTAGTTGGTGAACCAGGCGAGACAGTCATTTGAGAAACGAAGGCTGTTGAGTCTGCCGAAAAGAATGTGGAGATTGACAGAGTCGAAAGCCTTGGCCATGTCGATGAATACGGCTGCACAGTATTGTCTCTTATCGATGGCAGTTATGATATTGTTTAGGACCTTGAGCGTGGCTGAGGTGCACCCATGACCAGTTCAGAAGCCAGATTGCATGGTGGAGAAGGTACAGTGGGATTCTAAATGGTCGGTGATCTGTTTGTTAACTTGGCATTCGAAGACCTTAGAAAGGCAGGGTAGGATAGATATAGGTCTGTAGCAGTTTGGGTCTAGAGTGTCTCCCCCTTCGAAGAGGGGGATGACCGCGGCAGCTTTCCTATCTTTGGGGATCTTAGACGATACAAAAGAGAGGTTGAACAGGCTAGTAATAGGAGACAATTTTGCAACAATTTCGGCAGATCATTTTAGAAAGAGAGGGTCCAGATTGTCTAGCCCGGCTGATTTGTAGGGGTCCAGATTTTGTAGCTCTTTCAGAACACCAGCTATCTGGATTTGGGTGAAGGAGAAATGGGGGAGCCTTGGGCGAGTTGCTGTGGGGGGTCCAGGGCAGTTGACCGGGGTAGGGTTAGCCAGGTGGAAAGCATGGCCAGCCGTAGAAAAATGCTTATTGAAATTCTCAATTATCGTGGATTTATCGGTTGTGACAGTGTTTCCTAGCCTCAGTGCAGAGGGCAGCTGGGAAGAGGAGCTCTTATTATCCATGGACTACAGTGTCCCATAACTTTTTTGAGTTTGTGCTACAGGATGCAAATTTCTGTTTGAAAAAGGTAGCTTTAGCTTTCCTAACTACTAGTATATCAATGACTTGATATTGAGTCAATGAAACTGAAACAGTGCATCCCGAATGAGTGGAGGCAGCAAAAAATGTACCAGGCCAGTTGTGATTTACAACCTGATAGCAATATATTTTGGACTACCATGAAATGTATTCGTGAATTATATTAATAATGTATTGAGCTCCATCTATTCTGCTAACAATGCCTTGCTCTAAGTCATGGAATTTTGAGTCAAATATAACCGATTTTTAAAACCTCTTACAAAGTTGGTTTTGCAGCATGAACTGGGAATTTGATATTGTTGATTGATATTACTGTCTGTTTGTTACATTTCTGCAAAGTAGTCAGTTCCACCTTAAAGCAATATACTTGTTTACCCCGCATTCGATGCACAGAAGATCTCTTCAAAAGAATACCACAGTCTCAAGTTTCGGGTTTCGAGCAAGATCATTGCACTTCAAACCATTGAACCTACTTAATCAGCTATTGTGTGTTCTCGTTCAACCACTGTGGAATTTCTAAGCGAAATCTCTGACCGACTCTTTACAAAGCTATCTTTGATTACACGCTAGCCCATAGGGAAACTTTACAAAACTCCCCTACTTCCCTGTGGAGAGGGCCAGGTGACTACCAACCACTCAATTGGTAGACCAAATTCTTATCCACAAAAGCCCTTCCAAATACAACTTGCACCAATCAAAACCGACCATTCATCGCTTCCACAAATGAATGTTTTCCTGAGCACCAATGAAAGACTAACACACTGCTGACTAGGATGAACATTTGTTGTGACTCTTTTTTTTTTTTTTTACTTCGTACTTAAACAATATCTCCACAAAACAGGAGTTAGGGGGCTCACATTTAACAAATAAAGGTTTGGCAGACTTACTGATTTCGTTGTCCGACTTATTGTCAATTTCCGTGTCTGTGATGGTAAGGGCTGAGTTGGAGCGACTAGACAGGCACGAGCTTTGGCCTGACTTGGCACCCCTTCCCCAGAGAGCCATGGTACGTTCCGGGGATGTGGGCTCATGATTTTCTGTGGGGACAGTTCTTTTGGAGTAGCGACCAAGGGGGTGTGAGAGGCCTGTTTCAGGGCAGAGTGCCAGGCCTCTGCGTGTGGAGGGCTCACATATCCCAAGTTGCCTCAGCGAGAAGCCCTGTCCTGTAAAATCAAAAACAAATGCGCTTTTAAATAGCTGCCTTATAATTTTACAATATTATCAAACCCCAATCCTAAACCCAGAATATATGCCACGCTGTATAGCTTTCAAATATTGTGACTGTTCTTAGAAGGGCAGTAGGCAGGGTTGGGTACGTTACTTCTAAATGTAATCTGTTACTAGTTACCTGTCCAAAATTGTAATCAGTAAGGTAACTTTTGGATTATCTAAACTCAGTAACATATTCTGATTACATTTAGTTACTTTTAGATTACATTCCCTTTAAAAGGCATTAGAAGAAGACAAACATGTATGTTTACAATTGAACAACATCTATTGCAGGATAAATAAATCTTAAAGTTTACATAGCTGGCCATATATAGATGTTACATTTTACTTTATGGATTGGTTATGTAGGCTTCTTCTAACACATTGCTTTCTATTACATATAATAATAATAAAAATATTAAATTATATCTTTACATTAAAAAACAGAATTCAAGTCATTACAATAAATGTTATACCCCTTGATTTCAAGAATAGGATTTAGAAATACAGAAGTATAGATTAGCCAAATTGTATTACCTGAGCATAACCCCAAAACTAAGGACTTATTAGCCAGCCCTACTGTTTATGATTTGGTTGTCATGGAGGACGATTGTGCTTATTGATTCGAGTTGAAAAATGAATGCTGCGCTCATGGAATGGCATGCTTTGAGCACTACTGAAAATATTGATATCTTGATCATATGCAGCTGTTTAAAGGGCAAATACACAGATAAAATAAAATAATAACTCTGTTTTGACAAAAAGCTGAGGGATGGGCCTGGAGAAATGTAACCACTCTCAGATTAAGAAACAGAGCTATGGATGCGAGGACTGACCATCAATGATATCAAAATGATTGTTTTAACCATGTTATGAGGCTATACAGTGTTTGTTTACATTTGCAATGTTTACAAACATCGGTAAAACACAAGCTTATTTCGGGTTCTCATTCAGTAGGACATTTGAACTAAGCTCATGAGGCATTTATAAGTTATATTCTTCAAGAATCAATGGATATACAGTACCAGTCAAAAGTTTGAACACACCTACTCATTCAAGGGTTTTTCTTTATTTTAAAATAATAGTGAAGACATCTAAAATATGAAATAACAGATATGGAATCATGTAGTAACCAAAATAAGTGTAAAACAAATGAAAATAAATGTTAGATTTTAGATTCTTCAAAGTAGCCACCCTTTGACTTGATGACAGCTTTGCTACTTTGAAGAATATTAAATATATTTTGATTCGTTTAACAGTTTTTAGGTTACTACATGATTCCCTATGAGTTTTGATGTCTTAACTATTATTTTACAAAATATATATATTTTTTATCAACATGAATTAGAATGAGCAAAAAAAGCCTCAATTTTATTCCACAGACTGGGAACTGCACTATGCAGCTGTTGCAAGAGCGTGTATTTCAATGGCTGTGCACTGGTTTCAAAAACAATGATTGATAAGCAACTTAAACTTCTTGAATTCAACCATTATTGGGTTCAAATACACATTTAGATTGGTGAATAACCATCCACAACAACCACAATCTGTAAGGCGCAAATAGCTAAATGAGAGAGAAGCAGTGTGATTCACATCAATGCGCTATGTACACTACCGTTCAAACGTTTGGGGTCACTTAGAAATGTCCTTGATTTTTAAAGAAAAGCAATTTTTTTGGTCCATAAAAATAACATCAAATTGATCAGAAGTACAATGTAGACACTGTTAATGTTGTAAAATGAGTATTGTAGCTGGAAATGGCTGATTTCTAATGGAATATCTACATAGGCGTACAGAGGCCAATTATCAGCAACCATCACTCCTGTGTTCCAATGGCACGTTGTGTTAGCTAATCCAAGTTCATCATTTTAAAAGGCGAATTGATCTTTAGAAAACCCTTTTGCAATTATGTTAGCACAGCTGAAAATTGTTGTCCTGATTAAAGAAGCAATATAACTGTCCTTCTTTAGACTACAGAGGCTTGCGAAAGTATGCCAAGCTTATAAAGACATACCCCAAGAGACTTTGCAGCTGTAATTGCTGCAAAAGGTAGCTCTACAAAGTATTGACTTTGAGGGGGTGAATAGTTATGCATGCTCAAGAGTTTCAGTTTGTCTTATTTCTTGTTTGTTTCACAATAAAAACTATTTTGCATCTTCAAAGTGGTAGGCGTGTTGTGTAAATCAAATGATAAAAAAAATAATAATAATAATAATTCCAGGTTGTAATGCAACAAAATAGGAAAGACACAAAGGGGGATGAATACTTTTGCAATGCACTGTAGATGAGAATCTGGAGCAGCAGCATTTATGGGTTCGATTACAGGCTCAAAATGGCCAGAAACAAAGACCTTTCTTCTGAAACTCGTCAGTCTATTCTTGTTCTGAGAAATTAAGTCTATCCCATGCGAGGAATTGCCAAGAAACTGAAGATCTTGTACAACGCTGTGTAATACTCCCTTCACAGAATAGCGCAAACTGTATCTAATCAGAATAGAGGACAAATACATTAGAGTGTCTAGTTTGAGAAATAGACGCCTCACAAGTCCTCAACTGGCAGCTTCATTAAATAGTACCCTCAAAACACCAGTCTCAACGTCAACAGTGAAGAGGCGACTCCGGGATGCTGGCATATCTCAGATTGCCCAATGAAAATAAAATATTAAAATGGGCAAAAGAACACAGACACTGGGCAGAGGAACTTTAGCCAGTTAGCTTGGGAGTTTGGTTGAGACAATAATTAATATACTGGCAGGCAAGCTGCAGAAGGACAAGTAAGCTACAATGCCCCATTGTTTATTAGTGCAATTTTGACAAGCTGAAAAAGTATGAGAGTTCATCTAAAATGTTCCTACGTTATATTTTAGCTCATCTTGTTCTGTCTAGCATTAGTCCTTGATCTTGTTGTTGTTGATAGGCTCTCTCTCACTCAGTTATGCACATCTTTTCACGGCTGTTTGATCAATAGAACTGTAAAGTTCCCAAATGTAAGAGGACTCCCGTGGTATTTATATATTTGCAAATCTCCATTAAGGTGTATTCTGTGGCTTTGGCGAATGCGTTCTAAAGTCGTGCTGTTGCAGGTACCTGTAAAATGATGGCAGACCTGAGTAGCAAATGCCTTGTTTGCAAAAAGGCCTACTGTTGCTCCGATTGGCTATGTGTCATTACGCACACCTGGTCCCCATTTCCATGATTAGAAATTGTATAAAAAAGTGCCCTTTGTTCACCATGGTCTTGTCGATTATTTTTACAATGTCTGTTGGTCGTGTGAGTACCTGAGCTGTGTCGTTTTGGCTTTCGTGCCACTTGTATTGTGCAGATGATTCCGGGTTTCTTCCCGTGTGCCATCTTTGTGCGCACCGTGTATTTATTCAAGGTACTCCTCGCTCTTTTGTTTGGATTTCAACCCTGTGTTTTGTATACGTGTTTGTTTGGTCTTCGTCCCCGTGCCTTTACATGGCACGCTGTAATTTGGGTCCATAAAAACCCCTATTACGCATTCCTGTGCCTGTCTCCCGATCCTTTACACCAATGTGATACGGCGTAGACTCCAGTCTTGGACAAGAGATGTCTATTAATTGTCCAAATGCACTGCCACTTTTCCATTCACAAATGCCTTAGTATATGTAATTCCCAAACATAATTATGCTGCAATAGCTTATGTGTTGGGGGCTAGGGTCCGTGTTATATCTGGAGTATTTCTCCTGTCTTATCCGGGGTCCTGTGTTAATTTAAGTAGGCTCACTCTAATTCTTTCTCTGTTTCTCTTCTTTCCAAGGACCTGAGCCCTAGGACCATGCCTCAGGACTACCTGGCCTGATGACTCCTTGCTGTCCCCAGTCCACATGGTTGTGCTGCTGCTCCAGTTTCATCTGTTCTGCCTGTAGCTATGGAACCCTGACCTGTTCACCGGACGTGCTACCTTGTCCCTGACCTGCTGTTTTCGACACTCTGACTCTGACTCTGAATGATCAGCTATGAAAAGCCAACTGACATTTACTCCTGAGGTGCTGACCTGTTTCACCCTCTACAACCACTGTGATTATTATTATTTGACCCAGTTGGTCATCTATGAACATTTGAACATCTTAGCCATGTACTGTTATAATCTCCACCCGGCACAGCCAGAAGAGGACCGGCCACCCCTCAGAGCCTGGTTCCTCTCTAGGTTTCTTCCTAGGTCACTGCATTTCTAGGGAGTTTTTCCTAGCCACCGTGCTTCTACATCTGCATTGCTTGCTGTTTGGGGTTTTAGGCTGGGTTTCTGTATAGCATTTTGTGACATTGGCTGATGTAAAAAGGGATTTAATACATCTGATTGACTTAAGAATTTGTGAAAATGACAATATGTAATTACTCACTTGTCAGAAAACATTTAAAATGGTGTAATATTCTTCCTGGGGGTGTATATGAACAGACTTTAAGAGTCAATGTTGCTAAAATGCTGTCAGCTCCACTTTAAGATAGAAGGAAATAGGACTTTTGTTGCTTTGAGGATTACCGGGACTGACCTTACACTTGAACCTAAAACAAACCGTCTGAAAACAACATTCCACAGTACTCAAGGAAAAGATGATCCCACTCATTGTATCCAACTACCTAAATTGTAACAGATTCACGGCTCTGTCTTCTTAATCGTTTGTAAATCTGAACTTAAAGTGAGGAATTAATATAGAAACAAAAAGCGAAAAACAGATGCATGGAAATTTACTGTCAATGCTGGATTGAGTAAATACAAAATGTGGTCTGAAGTAAACAGAAAAAAATCTAACAATGTAACATTTCTAAATGTGTGGACAAATTCAAATTCAATTATACCAAGTAATATAAATTATTGTTCACTGTAATTATTTTCTAAAATGTATTTTGGGGAAAATACAGTCAAAGTTTTCCATTAATATTTGTATTTTTTATTCTTCTAGCTGAATGTTTGAAAATGTAAATTCATGCTGCATAAGATTACACATGTATTTTACCCATATTCATTTAAAAATACCATTGCAGACAATGCAAGTAGTAAGACTAATATAAGTAAAATAGCAATTAACACAATTATTTACAAAAATCAGTTTTGTGCATTTATATTTAGTTTACCGGTTATTCCGGTAAAAACTAGTGAAATTGACAAAGAACATTGTAAGGTAAAAACTGCAACGGAGCAATAAAATACATTGACAATATTCTATGTTTCAAACTTCATCGGATAATAAGTCAAATGTATAGTTTTAGGTTTTTATTAAGGTCCAAGTTGTGAACTTTTTTTCTAAACAGATAAATACTTGACAATGCAAAACATTTCACAATCCTTTCTAATTAAACTGAATCGTTCAGTATTTGGAGTTGTGATTTACATTTGAACAAGGACATGTTGTTCAAACACAAAGTACTAATTTTGCAATCGTGCTCCAACTGAATTAGCACTGAGGTGATAATAAGTCCAATCGCTCATTACCTTTTCACTAAAAGTCCTAATTTGATCTAGAAATAAAGGGAAAACTAACATTCGTCCCACAGCCTAATTAGAATGCTATTCATTTCCAGCTGGCGCCAATTAGTAGGAATCTATGAGAAATATGTCATTAATTATGATCCGTTCATAGATCATCAAGAATCGGCTATAACACTTTATTCTTATTATGAACATTTCCTGCCAATTGCCAGCAACCAATTAAAAAGCTGGGTTATTTGCTCAGTAGTTTAATGGATAATTATCATTGGTATGTGAAGTGGAGTGTGATAATTTTGTTTGGATGTGTACATAGTTCAAGCACAGATCGAAAAAGCTCTACTTTTCAGCATGGATTAATAAAAAAAACTCAAGTGACAAGCTATGAATGCTGGTAAATTGATCATACAAGAAGATAAAGACCACCACCAGTTTAAAGAAACCCATGGGGTACTTTACCTAAGACAAAACATCAGACTTACTAATACAGTATCAAAAATATTTTCTATGTCAATGAGCTAAACTGTAGACAATGAATTTATATTCTTATTTTTTTTTTACCAAACTCCATGTGTTCAAGTTAATTATGTTTAAAAAAATAAACATGAAATCTGAATCAAATCTCATCTGAACAAATTATATCTATACAATACGGCCATTATTAAGCATATTATGGGCGTATTGCAATGATTTCATATCATTGGAATAGAGCTGTGACTGTACTGACCAGGCCTGCCGTAGTCACTGGTCTCCTGATAGGCCTTCTCCTTGACTCGGCCTGAGAATAGCAGCCGGGCGGGGTCATGGTCGTAGGCCTGCAGCGTCTCGCTAGAGCTGTAGGACTTCTGTGTAGGCACCCGGCAAGCCCCTTCTCTGTCTGTCGATGATGCGGTGTAACGCAGCTCCAGATCCCGCTCCCTTTCGTGGTCTCTCTCCCGGTCTCTCTGGCTCTTGGAGAGCGAGCAGAAGGGCCGCTGCTCCTTCACCTGTTCCATGCTGCCAGCATACTGTGTCCTCCCCCGTTCTCTCCTGAGACGATCGCTTTGGGATATTCCGCTTTACGCTGTTGGTAAGTCTCTCCCTCTGTATTTCTGTCGACCTGGACAACAGAGAGGGGGGAGATGAGAAGCTCAGATAACACTAATCCGCCCACTTAATCTTCAAAAGCCCACACTCACACCCACCACAGCACCACCACCACCTCTCAAACCCCACCCATAAGCCATGCTATGCATGAACTCCCCTCAATAAAACAGATCTCCTCTCACTGACTCACTCTCACACTTTATTTTATTATTTTGGACACAACTTGGTTGTGTGTGATATATATATATATATATATATATATATATATATATATATATATATATATATATATATATATATATATATATATATATATATCTGAGGTAGAAGTTGATTTAGACACTTTGATTAGCTGCTACCGTTAAGTGTAGAACGTGCAAAGGGCGGATTTTCACTGGTGAGGATTTCGGTAAAATGGGGACAGACGTGGGAAGAAAGAATAAAAACGAATCCGCAACAACCCCAAGGGGAGAGTGAGTGATGGGAATCCCTGGTGTGCTGCTCAAGTGTTAAATACCAAACTTTTCCACTCATCCCGAAATACCACACTTTCATTTCTGTCTTGGCTCAGCTGGAACTCCGAAGACAGGTGTATCAGACACCCCTACCTTTCCTCTACTGAAACTGATCAACTGAAACTTTGCTTTACAACCATCAACATATTTTAATGACACCGTGTGCATGTTAAGCTACGGAAGACTACCTGGAGATCGTTTCCTTGGAGACTCCCAGAATCACTAGAGGTAGAGGATGGGTGAATATAATAATGATAATAACAATAACAACAACATTTGTATAGCGCTTTCACTGAATCTGCAAGCCTGATCTCCTCCTCTGGCAGACCATTCCAAAGTCTAGTGGCCCTAATGGCAAATGCCCGGTTTCGTTTAGTTTTCAACCTAGACTTTGTAATGGTCAACAGTGCCTTGCCAGAGGATCTCAGGCTGCATCCTGGTTCGTAGGGGGATTAAAGATCAGAGATACAGGATGGGGGTGAACCAAGCCTGAAACATGATTAATACCATTTTAAAATGTATTCTAAAAAAAAAAGTGACTGGTAGCCAGTGTAGAGAAGCTAAAATGGGGTTTGATATGGTTAGATTTTCTCGTGCCTGTTAAAATCTGTGCTGCAGCATTTTGAACTGTGGACGATGAAGTGATTTCTGACTGAGACATGTATACAATGATTTACACTAATCTAGGGGTGAGGAAATAAAAGCAAGTACGACATTCTCCAGATCAGTGACTGAGATTTTAAAAAAGACTTGACTTTAGCTATACTTCTTAGATGATAAAAACAGGACTGAACAATCCTCTTTACATGCAGCTAAAGGTTTAGGTCGGGGTCAAAGAAGACACCAACGTTTCTGGCTGTAGGCTTTACATTGATGGACAAACGACCAAGGTTATTCACAATCTGGGTTCTATCAAGGAGGGGGCCAAATAAAACAGCCTCTGATTTCTTATCACTGAGCTGGAGAAAATTGTCAGACAGACATTTGATGTCAGGAAGACACTTGTGAAAAGTAGCTACTGTATGCTAGCTTGGTCACTGGCTCTGACTGGAAAATAAAACGTTGCGTCATCCGCATAGCAGTGAAGCTGAATGATATCATTGCGGATGACGTCACCAAGGGGAAGCATGTACAGCGAAAACAGGAGGGGGCCCAGAATTTACACCTGAGGGACACCATAGTGAATAGTGGCTGGGGACGATACTAAACCGCCAATGCTCACTGAGAAACGTCTGTCACATAGATAGACGGCCAACAGAAGGTCATTACTGACCTTCAAAACAATAAGTTTCTCTGCTGTGAAGTGAGTGGAAGCCTGACTGGAATTTTCAGATAAGTTATTCATATGCAAATAAGTCACCGATTGTGTGAAAACAACTTTTTCTACAATATTGGATTTTTTTTAAATGATGTGAGGAGGGTTCGAGATTGGGCTTTTTAAGGAGATGTTGAACCAGAACAGTTTTAAAATATTAATTTGTGCAATGAAGTAGGCCATCTAGGAACTGGGTAAAACTTGAGTGTGCAAGACGTGAAAAGTAGCATGGTTTGTTGTTTTCCTGTATTGAACACAGATAGACCCGTATACAATTTGATCGATTATTAACGTTTAAAAATACCTACATTTGTATTACAAAAGTAGTTTGAAATATTTTGGCAAAGTTTATAGGCAACTTTTGAAATATTTTGTAGTGACGTTGTGTTTTTTGGAAGCTGTTTTTGTCTGGATCAAACGCGTCAAATAAATTTACATTTTGGATATATATGGACGGAATTAATCGAACAAAAGGACCATTTGTGATGTTTATGGGACATATTGGAGTGCCAACAAAAGAAGCTCGTCAAAGGTAATGCATGTTTTATATTTTATTTCTGCGTTTTGTGTAGCGCCTGCAGGGTTGAAACATGCTACCCTCTTTGTTTACTATTGTGCTATCATCAGAAAATAGCTTCTTATGCTTTCGCCGAAAAGCTTTTTTTAAAATCTGACATGTTGGCTGGATTCACAACGAGTGTAGCTTTAATTGACTATCTTACATGTGTGATTTAATGATGAAGTTTAATGATGAGATTAATGATGAAGTTTGATTTTGATATAATCTTTTTGAATATGCGGCGCTGCATTTTCCCTGTTTTTTGCCCAAGTGGGACGCAACCGTCCCCTACCCTAAATTAAGAGGCAACAGGAGGTCTTCATGTGAGCTACAGCATCAAGGAGGGACTCAAAAGGATATTTTATCAAAGGAGTAAAGGGAAGCAGTAGACAGTAGATTATTCTATGCAGAATCACAAAAGCTGTTAACAGATCATATCTCATCAGATCCTTCATTACGTCATAGAATACTTGAAGTTTGGAGCCCTTCCATTTATACGGGAAGCCTTTCTGAGTACACTTTTAAAGGCACAAGTGTGGTCATTTAACAAGGTGATACTGGCAGACAGTTTATTCTTGGTTTTAACTGGTGTCAGTCTAAAGTAGCCTGACATGTCATTGAAAATGTTCAGAAAATCATCCGTGATGACACAGAACAGGATCATTAGTGTAAGATGAAAAAGTATTGGGAAATGTATTAGCAGTTGTGGTGAAGAATGATGTTAGAGGGACATACACATTTTTAGGAGAAGAAAGCATTTTCAAAACAATACTGAGATGGTCAGAGATACACACCCGTCAATAGTTATCAATATTGAGATCATCATGAGATCAAGAGTATGATCTTTGTTGTATGAAGTCCCTGTGGCATATAGCAAAGTTAACGGATTCTAACGAGTTAAAATACTCCCCAGCTAGTGCATTACTTGGGCAACACGCATTAATGTTTAGCTCTTCAAGAATAACAGCCCTGTCATATTTAGGTGTAACCAAATATAGCAGGTGAGAGAATTCTGCAATGAACAAAGTGTTAGGTTTAGGAGGGTGGCAGTGGTAGAAAAAGTACTCCATTCTCAGACTTGAGTAAAAGTAAAGATACCTTAATAGAAATTGACTCAAGTAAAAGTTAAAAAAAATGAGTCTTCAATATTCCCAGTTAAGAAGTTTTAGGTTGTAGTTATTATAGGAATTATAGGACTATTTCTCTCTATACCATTAGTATTTCATATACCTTTGACTGTTGGATGTTCTTATAGGCACTACAGTATTGCCAGCCTAATCTCAGGAGTTGATAGGCTTGAGGTCATAAACAGTGCTGTGCTTCAAGCATTGCTAAGAGCTGCTGGCAAATGCAGGAAAGTGCTGTTTGAAAAATGCTTACGAACCTGCTGCTGCCTACCACTGCTCAGTCAGACTGCTCTATCAAATATCAAATCATAGACTTAATTATAATAAAATAAACACAGAAATATGAGCATTAGATCATTAATATGGTCAAATCCGGAAACTATAATTTAGAAAACAAAAATGTTTATTCTTTCAGTGAAATACGGAACCGTTACGTATTTATCAAACCGTTCCGTATTTTATCAACTTTATCAAAAAGTCTAAATATTGCTGTTACATTGCACAACCTTCAATGTCATGTCATAATTATGTAAAATTCTGGCAAATTAATGATGGTCTTGGTTAGGAAGAAATAGTCTTCACACAGTTCGCAACGAGCCAGGCGGTCCAAACTGCTGCATATACACTGACATGAATGAGTGTTTGTTAAATCATCACCCATTTGGCGAAGTAGGCTGTGATTTGATGATAAATTAACAGGCACCACATTGATTATATGCAACGCAGAACAAGCTAGTTAAACTTTATAACTTTATAATATCATGAACCCTGTGTAGTTAACTAGTGATTATGTTAAGATGGATTGTTTTTTATAAAGATATGTTTAATTCTAGCTAGCAACTTACCTTGGCTCCTTGCTGCACTCGCATATCTGGTGGTCAGCCTGCCACACAGTCTACTCGTGGATTGCAATGTAATCGGCCATAATCGGCATCCAAAAATGTAAATTACCGATTGTTCTGAAAACATAAAATCGGTCGACCTCTAGTACAGATACCCCAAAAAACTACTTAAAAATACTTTAAAGTACTACTTAAGTCATTTACACCACTGGAGGGCAGAACGCTAAAATTTACAAGGTGGGGTTCTTCTTGTTCAAGCAAAAGATAAGGCTCTAAAATTAGGAAAATTTGTTACATGACACAGGGCTACTACATACACTACATGACCAAAGGTATGTGGACACCTGCTCATTGAACATCTCATTTCAAAATCATGGGCATTAATATGGAGTTGGTCCCACCTTTGTTGCTATAATAGCCTCCAATCTTCTGGGAAGGCTTTTCACTAGATGTAGGAACATTGCTGCGGGGACTTACTTCCATTCAGCCACACGAGCACTAGTGAGTTCGGGCACTGATGTTGGGCGATTAGGCCTAGATCGCAGTCAGGGTTCCAATTCATACCAAAGGTGTTCGATGGGGTTCAGGTCAAGGCTCTGTGCAGGCCAGTCAAGTTCTTCAACACCGTATGGACCTCGCTTTGTGCATGGGAGCATTGGTATGCTGAAACAGGAAAGGGCCTTCCCCAAACTGTTGCCACAAAGTTGGAAGCATGGAATCATCTAGAATGTCATTGTATGCTGTGGCGTTAAGGGCCCTAGCACGAACCATGAAAAACATCCCCAGACCATTATTACTTATCCACCAAACTTTACAGTTGGCACTATGCATTGGGGGCGGTAGTGTTCTCCTGGCATCCACCAAACCCAGATTCGTCCGTTGGACTGCCAGATGGTGAAGCGTGATTCATCACTCCAAAGAACGCGTTTCCACTGCTCAAAAGTCCGAAGGCGTTGCATATTTGTGATCTGAGGCTTGTATTGTGGCTGCTCAGCCATGGAAACATTTCCTGAAGCTCCCAACGAACAGCTCCTGTGCTGACGTTGCTTCCAGAGACAGTTTGGAACTCAGTAGTGAGTGCTGCAATCTAGGAAATGGGAAACCTCCAATTGACTCAAATGATGTCAATTAGCCTATCAGAAACTTCTAAAGCCATGACATAATTTTCTGAAATTTTCCAAGCTGTTTAAAGGCACAGTAAACTTAGTGTATGTAAACTTCTGACCCACTGCAATGGTGATACAGTGAGTTATAAGTGAAATCTGTGTCATGCACAAAGTAGATGTCTTAACCGACTTGCCAAAACTATAGTGTTAACAAGAAAGTTGTGGAGTGGTTGAAAAACAAGTTTTAATGACTCCAAACCTAAGTGTATGTAAACTTCTGACTTCAACTGTAGGTACACCTCCAGCGGGGCAAAGCTGTTATATTGCTGGATCGGATCTTCCAGGATAGATAGAGGCTGTCCTAACTGCCTCCTTTCCGGCCTCCTGGCCAGTGTCCAGTCTCCCATGTGCTGCGGAGTTGGGTTTATTATCTGTCCAGTGGATTGGAATAGATCAACGCTGCCTGACTCATCTGCACCTTGGCTGTAGGAGGCAATCAAGACAAATGCGATTTGCCTGGGTTTCCGCCAGGTCGGTGAACTTGGAAAGCAGGTTCTAGGACTCAAGGTTATTATTGAGAATATGCTGAGAAGTACTTGTGCTGAGAAGTACTACCTGGCAGGATTTTTTCAAACCAGTTCAAAGTGTAGAGACAAGTGTAGAGATGTAAACCCTCCATCCTACCCCCAACATGAACCCACACACATTTGACAGATTCATGTGCAGTAGGTGAGAATGGATCCACCCACAAACCTCCCCGATTTCCATCATTTTATGCTTTATAGACCTGTAAAGATAAAGGGGCTGATAACTGTTCATTCTTAGGAACTTGTCTGCTGAGCCGCCGACAACCGAACCACGACTACAGGGAGAAATGATTAGTGTCCTAATCCGCTATAAGCTCCCCTGGTTGTGTTATGGGGATATGTGTGGCCAGATTCTAACAAAACCAGGTGAACGCATACCAAAAGGTACTGACATCATCATTTCCAGGGTTAATCAAAAATGTTCTCTATGCGCTGAAGGTGGTCCCTGTACATGAGGATACTTTGAGGGACCCTAGAGAGATACTCATAGAAGCTGTCATGGTGCTAAAGCCTACAAAGGGAACTTCTGGTGTAGTTTGATTAGGCCACTTTGTTGCTTGGATATAGGAACCACAAAATAGGCCTACATAATTTCTGTGTGCCTTACTCCAATACACCAGAAATGTTCCTTGAGTCACCCAGTGGTGGAAAAAGTACTACATTCTCATACTTGAGTAAAAGTAAAGATACCTTAATAGAAAATGACTCAAGTAAAAGTGAGTCACCCAGTAAAATACTATTTGAGTAAAAGTGTAAAAGTATGTGTTTTTAAATATACCTTAAGTATCAAAAGTAAAAGTACAAATAATTTAAAAAACCAGACGGCACAATTATTATTTTTATTTTTTACATATAGCCAGGGTCACACTCCAACACTAAGACATCATTTAAAAACAAAGTATTTGTGTTTAGTTTCCGACAGATCAGAGGCATTAGGAATGACCTCTTGAAAAGTGTGCGAATTGGACCATTTTCTGTCCTGCTAAGCATTCAAAATGTAATGAGTACTTTCAGGTGTCAGGGAAAATGTATGGAGTAAAAAGAACACTACATTTCTTTAGGAATTGAAGTAAAGGTTGTCAAATATATAAATAATAAAGTACAGTTACCCAAACAAAACTACTTAAGTAGTACTTTAAAGTATTTTTACTTAAGTACTTTACACCACTGGAGTCACCCCATTCAGAAAAATAACTATACTAAATACTGTCAGGATACAAGACACTTCATGGCAAGGAATGAAAAAGTACAATTTGTACAGGTCATTTGTTCTGTATGTGTCACCTTTGATAATATGAGTGATTGACCTCAAGAAGGAAAAGCCGACCTTGCAGTAATTTAGTGGCACAGCGGGATCCTTTGGCAAGGCAGTGAGGGAGGGCAGTGATCTATGTAGCATAGCAAAGCACTACACAGGCCTATGACTCCCCAGCCAATTACCCATTGTACCCTGAAAACCTCTTCTGTTATATACAGTCCCAATTTTCTTTTAAACATTAACCATACACCATACAGTGCATTCGGAAAGTATTGACTTTTTCCACAAATTATTAAGTTACAGCCTCATTCTAAAATGTATCAAATGGTTTTTTCCCCTAATTAATCAACACACAATACCCCAAAATGACAAAGCAAAAACAGATTAAAAATGTTTGCAAATGTATTTTAAAAGAATACATGGAAAATATCACATTTACATAAGTATTCAGATCCTTTACTCAGCAATTACAGCCTTGAGTCTACTTGGGCATGACGCTACAAGCTTGGCACACCTGTATTTGGGGAGTTTCTCCCAGATGTTCGATCGAGTTCAAGTCCGGGCTCTGGCTGAGCCACTCAGAGACTTGTCCTGAAGCCACTCCTGCATTGTCTTGGCTGTGTCCTTAGGATCGTAATCCTGTTAGAAGATGTACCTTCGCCCCAGTCTGATGTCCTGAGTACTCTGGAGCAGGTTTTCATCAAGGATCTCTCTATACTTTGCTCCGTTCATCTTTCCCCCAATCCTGACTAGTCTCCATGCCACTGAAAAACATCCCTACAGCATGATGCTGCTACCACCATGCTTCACCGTAGAGATGGTGCCAGGTTTCCTCGACGTGACCCTTGGCATTCAGGCGAAAGAGTTCAATCTTGATTTCATCAGACCATAGATTGGTGGAGTGCTGCAGAGATGGTCGTCCTTCTGGAAGGTTCTCCCATCTTCACAGAGGAACTTTAGAGCTCTGTCAGAGTGACCATCGGGTTCTTGGTCACCTCCTTGACCAGGGACCCAGGGACCTTCTCCCCCGATTACTCAGTTTGGCCGGGCTCTAGGAAGAGTCTTGGTGGTTCCAAACTTCTTCCATTTAAGAATGATGGAGGCCATTGTGTTCTATGGGACCTTCAACGCTGCAGAAACTTTTTTGTACCCTTCCCCAGATCTTTGCCTCGACACAATCCTGTCTCGGAGCTCTACGGACAATTCCTTTGACCTCATGGCTTGGTTTTTGCTCTGACATGCATTGTCAACTGTGGGACCTTACATAGACAGGTGTGTGTCTTTCCAAATCATGTCCAATCAATTGAATTTACCACAGGTGTACTCCAATCAAGTTGTAAAAACATCAATGATGATCAATGAAAACAGGAAGCACCTGAGCTCAATTTCGAGTCTCATAGCAAAGGGTCTGAATACTTATTTAAATAAGGTATTTGTTTTTTTATTTCTAAAAACCTGTTTTCGCTTGGTCATTATGGGATATTGTGTGTAGATTGATGAGGATATGGTTTTATTTAATCCATTTTACAAAAAGGCTGTAAAGTAACAAAATATGGAAAAAGTCAAGCGGTCTGAATACTTTCCAAATGCACTTGTTGTATAATATAGTGTTAAGCAATGTACTTCAGTCAATTTGGAAACTCATTTTCGAGAATAAGGCCCATTGGGAAGCTTTTATGATCTAGGCTCGATTCTCTTGTTTGGACACAGATCTTCACACTCATGATTCAGGACCAAAGGAGAAACCACCACAGGTGTGGTTCAGAGCCAATACAGCCAAATAAAGTGGTTTCAACTGAAGTGACCCACATTCCTGATGTAAGAACAAGGTGCATTTTCCAAAGACTACAGTAGTCACTGGAGACTTCCCTGCTCAAAATGTCAAATCTTCACACAGAGATTGTTCAAGTAATTACAATTCAATTCAGAGGGCCTGCTCTAAATATTAACTCAAACCCCCAGACCCTACACTCTGTAAATAAAGGCAATAAAAATTCATGCTCGCCGTTTCTGCCGTTTCCCCCTTTCCCAGATGTTCAACCTGCCACCGCAGGGCCAAGCCCTCTGCCCTCCCTATCTGTTCCCCTATGTGGCCTTGCCATTTCCCTATTAGTTATTGCAGGGACCAGACGGTACTTCGCCAAGGATGTCGTGAAAGTGGGGATGGAGGGTGGTGGGGATCGGGCCGGCTCACTTTAACACAGCCGGCACCTCCAACAATAGCCGGCTCTGACGGCTTTGCATAATTCATCTTGTCGAGTCTCTAATCTCTCTCCTTCTCTTTTCTCTTCCTTCTCTCCAACTCTCTGGAATGGACCGAGGAGAAACAAGGGCACACTTCCATCAGCTTCTGCCTGTTCCCTCCAGACACCAGGGATTTTTGGAGACAGAAGTGTTTGTCTGTTGATAGCAGATTGCCCGGTTTTGCCATGTGTTCTGGTCTGGATGCCTCTCGAACCAGACTGCTGTTCATTCTGTCTCAAGCTTCACAATAGGGAACCTGCTGATGCAAGATGTTCAACTTTGAGAGCTGTGGTGTATTTTATTTAGTTAGCTGATCAAAGCTTCTGATAATTGTGTGTGTGTCACAGGGGATGTGAGTTTTATACTTAAATACCTCAACGTGTCTTTGCTAAAACATTTATGTTTTTTACAATCATGGATTGTATGAGAAATACAGACAGAGGCATTAGCAGGCTCCAATGCTCAAGTATGTCAACTTCTTAGAACATTGATATAAACCTCATCATAACCACAGCTAATAGTGGATATTTATTTCTCTGAAATATACAGTGATTCACTTGAGGTGGGCTTGACACCGAGGTGAATCACACCCAGTTTTATTTGTCACAAGCTTCGTAAACAAGAAGTGTAGACTACCAGTGAAATGATTACTTATGGACCCTTCCAAACAAAGCAGAGAGAGAAAAAAAATACAGAAAAAAATAGAAAAGTGTAACGATATACACGGGTTACCAGTACCGAGTCGATGTGCAGGGGTATGAAGTAATTGAGGTAGATATGGACAACTAGGAACAAGGTGACTTGCCAACAGGATAGATAATAAACAGTAGAAGCAGCGTATGTGACAAGTCAAAAGAGTTAGTGCAAAAAAGGGTAAATGCAGATAGTTAAATAGTTAACCAATAGCTACCCGGACTAACTAAGAATTGCAAAGAAAACGCCATATCTCAGATTGGCCAATAAAAATAAAAGATTAAGATGCGCAAAAGAACACAGACACTGGAAAGAGGAACTCTGCCTTGAAGGCCAGCATCCCGCGGTCGCCTCTTCACTGCTGACGTTGAGACTGGTGTTTTGCGGGTACTATTTAATGAAGCTGCCACTTGAGGACTTGTGAGGTGTCTGTTTCTCAAACTAGACACTTTAATGTGGGCAGCAGGGTAGCCTAGTGGTTAGAGTGTTGGACTAGTAACTAGTTCAAACCCCCGAGCTGACAAGGCACAAATCTGTCGTTCTGCCCCTGAACAGACAGTTGACCCACTGTTCCTAAGCCGTCATTGAAAATAAGAATTTGTTCTTAACTGACTTGCCTAGTTAAATAAGGGTAAAATAAAAAAAATGTACTTGTCCTCTTGCTCAGTTATGCACCGGGGCCTCCCACTCATCTTTCTATTCTGGTTAGTGCCAGTTTACGCTGTTCTGTGAAGAGAGTAGTACACAGCATTGCACGAGATCTTCCGTTTCTTGGCAATTTATCTCATGGAATAGTTTTCATTTCTCAGAACAAGAATAGACTGATGAATGATGAGAATGATGAGTTTCACAAGAAAGGTATTTTGAGCCTGTAATCAAATCCACAAATGCTGATGCTCCAGATACTCAACTAGTCTAAAGAAGGACAGCTTTATTGCTTCTTTAATCAGGCACAACAGATTTCAGCTGTGCTAACATAATTGCAAAAGTGTTTTCTAATTATCAATTTAAAATGATAAACTTGGATGAGCTAACACAATGTGCCATTGGAACACAGGAGTGATGGTCGCTGATAATGGGCCTCTGTACACCTATGTAGATATTCCATTTAAAAAATCTGCCGTTTCCAGCTACAATAGTCATTTCCAACATTAACAATGTCTACACTGCATTTCTGATCAATTTGATGTTATTTCAATGGACAAAAGAAAATGTGCTTTCCTTTAAAAAAAAATGACATTTCTAAGTGACCCCAAACCTTTGAACGGTAGTGCATGTAGCCACTGCCTTAATTCAATGTTCCATCAGTTTTCTCCAAAATGCATATCAAAACAGAGATGATTAGTTTTATTGTATATATATATATATATATATATATATATATATATATATATATATATATATATATATATATATATATATATATATATATATATATATATATATATATATATATTATGAGGTCCTGAAGCTGGTGAATAGTATCTAAATTAACTTAATGGAGAACTGTATGGGAATGGCTGCTTGGCCAAGGTTGTGAACATTCCCATTTCAATTCATTAGGACTGATTACCTGCATTGTTTGACTTCCTCGTCTGAAAATATAACAGGATTTTGGCAATTTAAAGTCAAATGGAACAATGATCAGTATGTCCTTAGTGAAATAAATGTAATCTTGGCAGTAGTGGAGTTGTAATGATATTGCAGGACAATCACAGGCACTGACGTAAACTGACTCAATTACTTGTTGACTGACAACTGAATGACTGATTCAGTGCTATATCAAAATATGGCATGATGAACATAACATTTGTCAAACACATTTTCTAATAACTGAAAGAAAAATGGAACTGAATCCTCAAATTTAACTGGCGAGGAAGTGAAAATAAAGTGTGACATCAATTACTGCTTGGCATGTCTGTCAAAAACACTAACTATTCCAACTCAAATATTTATAAAACATGAAATTGCATATATCCTTCAGTCTCAGATGAAAATTCTACTTGGATTGTTCCTAAAGTGCTCGTTTGTTTGCAATGGCTTATGTGATCCGTTTCCAGGAAGCTATGCGTATGTTGCACGTCACTACTTCACAGTAGCGCCATTTGAACGTAAATTGTATATTTTTATCAAAATGCATTTTTTTTATAGAAATGTCTTCTGGAACATGTGAACGTTCATGTGCCTTAATAACAAACGTGTATGCCATCTGTAAATATTAATAAAATTGTTAAATTACGAGCCTAGTTGGTTTAGCCACAGAAAAAGCACAGAACCTTCCCCATTGCCATGATTGGGTGCTAATGGATTGGCTAGACATACCGAGTGCTGAGTTCTGATTGGTCTGCCATGTAGAATGCTTCTGTCTATAACATGAGCTGCTCAGTTTGTATAGATAATCCTTTCTACTGCAGCTTTTTAAAAGGATATCATGAAGAACTGCAAGTGTTGCTACTGCTTACAACTGAATTAGACAGTCGCTATTGATGGACTACTTTCTGGAGGACGACCGTGCCATTCTGACTCTCTGACTGTGAAAATGAATCAGACGATGAGGAAATACATGATTTACATAAAAACATTTTAATTGAACCAGACATTGTGGAGTCTTCTGATGACACCGATAAGAAATAAACGCCGATCAACAGTGTTGTTGTCATGGAAGAAGTTGACAGAGTTTTGAAATCAGTGGAATGCCTGGTGGAAGTAGAGTTTGGCTGCAAATGAGGTGGGAGTCGAAAAGAGAACACAGACGGCAGTTGTATAAAACACCTGTCTCTGAATTACATCCTCAAACTAAGGGCAACCATGGCATCCATGAAATAGAGGGAGAAGTGTTCATCCATGTATATGGGTAAGAGTCTAGCTACATTTTCAGATATTATACATTTATAATTTTGTCAGAAAGTCATTTTCATTGCATGTTAAAGTGTACTGTTAGCTAGCTAGCTAACAATGAACCTAGTTGGTTAATTTTGGCTACTGTAACTGCAGATTCATGCATGGTGCTATGTAGTATAGTTTGGGTTTATGGGTCTAAACAAAAGACTCCACTATGCAAGTAACCATTTTGCTGTATCGTTTACACCTTCTGTATCCTGTGCATGTGACAAATAAATGTTGATTTATTTGATATAGATTGTGTTTACATGAGACGGTAATGTGAAGAGCAACATGACCTGCACCAAAGCCAAATTAGGATATAGGTCAAGAACTAGATAGAGTGTACTTTTACTACTACTTTTTGATACTGCTTTCACCACTTTTAGTCTTAATCGTTGGTTGTTTACTACACTGCCTTACTCTGTTTAGCGCATAGCCTCACACGTAAATCCTTAAAGAGATGGGTGGGGCTAAGGCTGAAGAGGGTGGATGGTGTAAACAATACTGAAATGGGTGTAGACAAAGAAGAGCTCTCCAGTAGCTGTACCAAAACATTCATAGGCCATTTTCTCAAAAGTGGGGTTACAGGTTTATCAACTTTTAAAGCAGAATTACTTTCCTATTGTTTGTCAACTGCAGTGTATGAAATACAATTTTCTAGCTCTGAGTCTTTACTTTTATCCAATGTAAAAAAAAAAAAAAAAAAAATGTTGCTACATAGGACCGAATCAAGGTGGTGGGTCACATACGTGTTAAAGCATCAACATAGACCTAATAAGTAGAGATTAAAGCAAAATTCTAACCAAATGCTCTGCATCCAAACCATGTTATTGGTTAAAGTCACATATTTAAATGCTGGCATTTCTTAATCTGAATGTAGATTAAATTAATATTTTCTGTTTACAAGCCAGGATAAAACTCTCCCTTACTCCTGAGATATAATATAAATCCTACAATGTGAGCTGGCATTGTGATTACTGAAGGAGTCTATGACTCTGTGTTAAAAACCACGTTAAAAAAGTCTAAACAAATCAGGGAAAGCAAATTGTGATAGGATTTGATTTGTGCAAATGAAGCCTGCCGCTGCACAATAAAAAATCTGGAGCCATCTGTGAATCGACACTAATCAATAAATTAGGGACAACAGAGTATGCAGTTAATGCAGAAAATAATGTAAGAAGTATATTACCACTTAAAAGGAGTGCAGAGCTACATTAATCAAATAGAAAAATAAACTGGGGGGTTATATTATTCAGCTGTCAGCATTTTGGGGGAAAATATGTAGGTCATGATAGCACACTATCAGAATACAAAAAGACCGAAGACCTTATTTCAAAGAAACATCCAGACCAAATTCCACTGACGTTGCGCTAGCTGTATTGTTTATCTTCCGGGCTTGAAAGAGCCCAGATTCTACCCCTGTGGCAATGTTTATGAACAACTCCTGAGTACAAGTGATGGCGAGCTGGATGTCAATGACCATTGACCTGTATCTCATTACACCGACTCCGAAGTAGGTTCCCCCCTGAGTAGGTTCCCCCCGTGAAACTAGTGCCTGGCCCTGGTCTATCATCGCTCTTCATCAGCCTGCTCGGAGCAGGGGCTTTCAGCATCACCCAGGTCAAATTAACTGAATTATTGAGGCCGTCAAGTGGCTCCATCGATAAGCAAAGCTGACGCCCAACGTCCCACTGGGCTGTCTGAGGGACACAAAAGAGCCTAACCTGAAGCACTTGACAGCTCCTTTTCCGAGGAAGCAAAAAAGTCCAGACCATAGAAACATAGGGTTCAAAAGCAGCAACTTTAAGATGATCAAAGAGATTGTTCTGAGATGTTCAAGCTTTATAGTTCAACATCTAGAGTGGGTTATTTTCTGCACACATTTCAAATGGTAATCTTTTGGCATTAAACAACATATCACACAAACCACAGTGTTTTCTCATGTTCTCACTGTGTTCAAACTGTCTTTTCGGAGCATACTACATGATACAGTGTGATTGAAGGCCTACAAAAGGCAACACTCAAGGTAATTTCATCTCGACGAGATGAGAATTTGGGTAGATTAACGCAACCATAGATTGCGAGTGAGGGATATGAATGTAAATCTGTTGATTCCAGAGAGGCCCCGGCGAGTGTGGCAGAGCTAACGGTGCCTGGTCAGCAGGATGCCACCCTCTGGCTAATCGCAGGTGGCTTTCGGCCCAAGCAGGAGAGGCAGAAACAAACCAAAGCTGCAATGCACACCGCTCAGTTTTTCTTTTGGAGAACAATGTCTCCTCTTTCATTATGAAACAATCGCTAGCATTTGTCTAAATATAAACAGACTGAGTTTGAACATGTGTCGCCTGCGTGCCTCCTATGGAAAAAATTGTAGCAGTGGGAGGTGCGGGGGTCCGACCCGGACAAATGTTCATGCCACCCCCCCCACACACACACACACACACACACTGTCCCATCACAGCTTACCCTACCCCTCCCCATCTAGTTTCAGGTTTTGCGGTCGGAGTCCGCACCTTTGGGGGGGGGGGGGGGGGGGGGGGGGGTACTGTCACGCCCTGACCATAGAGAGCCCTCGGGGTTCTCTATGGTGTAATAGGTCAGGGCGTGACTAGGGAGGTTTCTAGTTATTATATTTCTAAGTTGGTGTGTAAGGTTTCCAATTGGAAGCAGCTGTTAATGGTTACCTCTAATTGGGGATCATAGTGTGTCCTTTTTCCCACCTGATTTGGTGGATATTGTTACGCTACGTATTTCACGATAGTAATATCTGTGTTGTTTTGGAAGTTTCACCATCATTAAAATGAGGAACTTTACTCACGCTGTGCCTTGGTCCAATTATTCATACGACGGTCACAACAACTATAAAAAGGTCCAGCCAACCTTTTGGCAAAGAATGCAGTGGTGAGTAAACATTTTTTTATACACATTTTTTTTCAATACAAATACCAATGTATTTGTATGCAGGGACTTGTTCGATTATAGAACAATCCAATGAGTGAAGATGTAATCTGAGACAATCTTAAAAGAACTTGAAAACAGCATGTATTTAGTTTTCGCTGTATTAAGCACAAGTTTTCAAATCAGAAGGCGGGGCAATTGCATACATAATAGTATCATCCGCATATACAGTTAAAGTCAGATTATATACACGTAGATTGGAGTCATAACTCGTTTTTCAACCACTCCACAACTTTCTTGTTAACAAACTATAGTTTTAGCAAGTCGGTTAGGACCTCTACTTTGTGCAAGACAAGTCATTTTTCCAACAATTGTTTAGACAGATTATTTCACGTATAATTCACTGTATCACAATTCCAGTCAAAAGTCAGAAGTTTACATACACTAAGTTGACTGTGCCTTTAAACAGCTAGGAAAATTCCAGAAAATGATGTCATGGCGTTCGAAGCTTCTGATAGGCTAATTGACATAATTTGAGTCAATTGGAGGTGTACCTGTGGATGTATTTCAAGGCCTACCTTCAATCTCAGTGCCTCTTTGCTTGACATCATGGGAAAATCTAAAGAAATCAGCCAAGACCTCAGAAAAAAATTTTGACCTCCACAAGTCTGGTTCATACTTGGAAGCGATTTCCAAACGCCTGAAGGTACCACGTTCATGTGTACAAACAATAGTACGCAAGTATAAACACCATGGGACCACGCAACCGTCATACCACTCAGGGAGGAGACGCTTTTGGTGCGAAAAGTGCAAATCAATCCCAGATCAACAGCAAAGGACCTTGTGAAGATGCTCTAGGAAACAGGTACAAACTATCTATATCCACAGTAAAACGAGTCATATATACCGACATAACCTGAAAGGCCACTCAGCAAGGAAGAAGCCACTGCTCCAAAACCACCATAAAAAAGGCAGACTACGGTTTGCAACTGCACATCCTAACTGAACCTAAAACAGGCAATTTTTCCTAGGATAAAATGTCAGGAGTTGTGAAAAACTGAGTTTAAATGTATTTGGCTAAGGTGTATGTAAACTTCTGACTTCAACTGTAGATGGAATTGAACATTTTTAACAGATTGACCAATAGATTGATATAAATAGCGAAAACAGGTCCTAGTAGCGACCCCTGGGCAACACCTTTATGTACTTCAAGAAATTCGGACTTAACCCCAATCAATCACGATGGTCTGAGTTCTGTCACTAAGATAATCATGAAACCATGAGCAGGCGTCAGAACCCAGGCCATTCGAGGACAACTTGTTCAATAAAATAGCAAGATCAACAGTGTCGAACGCTTCTGACACGTCCACAAACAAGGTAGCACAATTAATTTTAGCTTCTAACTATTAATGTGGTTGCTGTGATAGTAATGAGCCCTGGCCTAAACCCAGATTGATTCATATTCAAAACACCATGCTCTGATAAAAAAAAGAGTGAAGTTGCTTATTCACAAAGATTGTAGAATCTTAGCTAGACATGGAAGCCTGAAAATGGGGCAATAATTATCAAGATCACTACTATACTCGCCTTTATGGAGTGGCAGCACATAAGCGGAATATTTTCTGATAATGATTTAAGATATGGGTTACTAAACCAGGATTGAGGGGGGCAGCCTACTTGAGCATACCCGGCTCCAATTGGTCAGCCCCTGTGGATTTCTTGATATCTATAGCAAGTAAGGCATCAAGGACTTCTTTTTCTGTGAATTTCCAAAATGCATGAAAAAAATCAATCTGCAAAATTCCTGAATCAGTATTTAGCCCACTTTTAGAGATAGTAGTGCTAGACGCTCTTTCAAAAAGATAGCCTGCTGAAATAAAATGAAGATTAAATGCATCAATTATATAATTTTTGTCCATAATTGGGCCAGAGTCTGAATTAACTTCTGGGACAGAGAGGAAGTACATGGAGTCCCTAATTAGGGTTGCACATTTTGGGGAATATTCAAAGGTGGAAACTTTCCGTGGGAATTAACGGGAATACCTGCAAATTAATATTAATACCATTTAAATGTAGATGCTTTTTGCATTGGATATATTCACCATGTCATATGGAGTCAGAAACATAAACCTTATGATTAAATGCTTCCAAAATAAATTTTTGAAATGATTTAGTTACACATTTAACTTCAATTAAATGAGTTGATTTTTCACATGGGATAGCTTCAATGAACAACAAAAGAAAGGGAATATTGAATGATCCCCAATGATCCATCGCATCTCACAAAAACATTTTCTATATACATCTGTAAAATGTCTTCCTCTCAGGCTTCCATGTCTTCTCTCTGGACCTCCTCAATGTCCACCTTAGACTGAGGCCTCATCTCCACTGTCACTTTCCAACCTTGTTGAGGATGGTTCATTGTCAGGCTCAAAAAGCCTCAAATTTTCCCCAATGGCCACCAATTTTTCAAGCCTTGTATTGGTCAGCCTGTTGCGTGCTTTGGTGTGTGTGTTCCCAAACAGGGACCAGTTGCTCTCTGAGGTGGCTGATGGTGGTGGGATTTGGAGGATGGTGGCAACAGGAGAAAGAGCCTCAGATCCACAAAGTCCCTTCCACCAAGTGCCTGATGAGATATGTTGGCACGACTGCCATATTCCATCTCCATCCCAAAGTCCTTGCTTGGAAGTGTATTTCGCCAGACTGCCAAGAACCTTGCCCTCATCCAGGCCAAGGTGGCAAGACACAGTAGTGATGATACCATAGGCCTTGTTGATCTCTGCACCAGACAGGATGCTCTTGCCAGCATACTTGGGGTACAACATGTACGCTGCGTCGCGTATGTGCTTCAGGCAGAAGTCTTCATGCTTTTTGACGTATTTAAGAACTGCAGTTTCCTCTGCTTGGAGCAGCAGTGAAGTGGGCAGGACAGTACGGATTTCTCCTCTTACATTTGCAAGCAGAGTCTGAACATCAGACAGGATGGCATTGTCTCCCTCAATCCGTGCAAATGGCTACTGCTATAAGTTTCAGGGGTTTCCGGCTGTTTACCACTCTCTCCCAAAATGATCCTCTTGATGGGAGTGTCCATATCAGCAGACTGTGATATGGCCATTTCTTAGAGAGACTCCTTCCTCTCCAGGAGACTGTCAAACATGATGACAATACCACCCCAATGAGTGCTGCTATAATTTGATGACCCTTCACATACCTAAACATTTCCTTGGTTCTCTTGTAGAGTGTATCCATTGTTTTCAGTGCCATGATGTCCCTGAGGAGAAGATTCAATGCATGAGCAGCACAGCCAATGGGTGTGATGTGAGGGTAGGACTCCTCCACTTCAGACCAAGCAGCCTTCATGTTCGCAGCATTGTCTGTCACCAGTAAAAATATCTTCTGTGGTCCAATGTCATTGATGACTGCCTTCAGCTCATCTGCAATGTAGAGACCGGTGTGTCTGTTGTCCCTTGTGTCTGTGCTCTTGTAGAATACTGGTTGAGGGGTGGAAATTATGAGGTTAATTATTCCTTGCCGTGGCGAGACACCACAGCAAAATGACTGCTGTGAAAACACTGCTCACAAATGTATTATACAGCTGCGATAAAGTCTAACCAAATCAAATGTATTTATAAAGCCCTTTTTATATCTGCAGTGTTTATACAGAAACCCATCCTAAAACCCCAAACAGCAAGCAGATGTAGAAGCATGGTAACTAGTATAAACTCCCTAGAAAGGCAGGAACCTAGGAAGAAACCTAGAGAGGAACCAGGCTCTGAGGGGTGGCAGTCCTCTTCTGCCTGTGCCGGGTGAAGATGATAAGAGTGCATGGGCATTAAGGCCAGATCGTTCTTCAAGCTGTTCAAACGTTTGAAGTCTAGGCAAGTATTCAGGTCTTAGAAAAGACTAGTCATCACACAAGCTATGTGACGTCACTTGGAACCACAGAAACAGATTTCAACCATAAAAACATAATTATGACGTCCCATGCCACAGTGAAAAACAAGTACCCCCACAAGCCTACTGAGCAGGAGTTGCTGGAAACCAATGTACACAAGCGCGTATGACACACATACAGTCGCTAGTGAAAGTCTACACAACCCATGCACAGTCTTCACATTTTGCTGCCTTAAAATTTTATCTAAAAAAGGATTATTAGATTCTTTCTCCAATGTATCTACACAACCTACTCCACATTTTCAAAGTGAAAGTAAAATGATAGAATATTTTTCAAATTACTAAGAAATATAAAATGAGGATGTAATAATTGAGTCTGTCACGTTCTGACCTTAGTTTTTTTAGTATGGTCAGGGCGTGAGTTGGGTGTGTTGTCTGTTCCTTTTTCTATGTTTTGGGATTTCTGTGTTTGGCCTGGTATGGTTCTCAATCAGAGGCAGCTGTCAATCGTTGTCCCTGATTGAGAACCATATTTAGGTAGCCTGGTTTCACTTTTGAGTTGTAGGTGATTGTTTCCTGTGTCTGTACCATACGGGACTGTTTTGATTTTCGTTTGTTCATCCACGTTGTTATTTTGTATTTTTTGTAGTGTTGAGTTTTATATATTAAAATGGACACTTACCACGCTGCTCATTGGTCCTCCGATCCTTCTTACTACTCCTCCTCGTCAGACAACCGTTACAGTCTGTATTCACACCGCAAGGTTATTACTTGGTGGAAGCACTTTTGGCAGGCATTTCATGTGTGACTCATTTTGAATAAGATTTTACCAAAACTTAGGGCAACATCCATTGCTTTTGTCAAAATTGCTCAAACTCATTCAATTTCATTGGCAATAATTGATGAACAGCAATATAAAACCTTTTTTTTAAAGCAGATTTAAGTCAAGACAGACACTGGACCATTCAGGAACACTTAACACCTCTTGAAAAGCCACTCTGGTGTGCCTTTGGCATAAAATACATTTCCTGAGTGGTCTAGTCTCAGTCCAGAAATGCTTAAATATGCTTGAAAATCAGAGACAAGGTTTAATTATTGCTGTCCATCAACAATTTCCAACCAAATGTACTGAACTTAAGCAATTTTGACAAACTATGGACAAATGCCCTAAGAGTTGTGCAAAGTTGGTAGAATATTATTGAAAAGTATTCAAATCTGTATCGACTGCCAAATGCGCTTCCACCAAGTACTAACTCTGGGGTGTGAAGACATACGCAATCAAGACATCTTCTGTTTAATTTATTTTTTAATTTGAAAATGTTTCTATAAAACTTTCTTTCATTTTGAAAATGTGGAATAGGTTGTGTAGATCTGTAGGGGAAATAATCGACTTTAATCCCTTTTAAGATGTCATTTTTAAGACCGCAAAATGTGCAGACTGTGCAAGGGGTGTGTAGATTTTCACCTTGCACTGTAGATGATGCACAATTCCAAAGGAATGTATACAGCCAAAGCATGTGAGGTATCCTTATGTCAGTTTGCCAAATAAGTGACTTGTATACTGTATAGAGATGTTTCAATAGTGGTCATGGTTTAAAATACAGTACCTTAAGGCTGAGAGTAGTAGGTGTTTAAAAATATATATATATATAACAGTTTTAGCCAAGCAATCCTTTGTACCAAACTGCCCTTACCATGTTATGCTTTCTCCTTGTCAACAGTACATTGTGTAGTTAAGAACCATGGTGGCAATACATCAAAAGCTGTCATCAAATATCCCTGCCATAAGCACATTTCAAGAGCATGCAATCCTCCAAAATCCTTGGGTGACTTTCAGCGCAAAAGTGTCAAGTTGAAAGATGGCATAATTGGTTGATAGTGTAAAGCTTATCCAAATGAATTCCAGAGAGATAAACGCATCAACTGGACCTTAACTTTGAACTTTTCTATTAAGACCACATATGTCAATCTCTTCACTTGAGACAATTTCACAAAGAAAATCATTGTCATTCTGATTGAGAGCCACAAGCGTTTGCCTAAATGCACACTTTAAAATGTCATGGTAGCATTTTACTTCCATCCATGGCACTGCTGCAACAAAACACAAATACTACATTATGCTAGCGTCTCACTCCTTCATTTATTATTTCAAAATGGAACCTAAACTAGTTTCAATAAAAGTGGAACGCAATTCCTAGGATTTCTTCCTGCTTTCTTGTACAGTCATAAAAAATGAATAAAACATACTCCGTCCATATATTTATTCATAAACAACATTGTTTGGACCAATTCACAGCTAAAAATATCAATCTTTCTCACAGCCCAAAAACTCAAACAACAGCAAGAGGATTCAGTAAGAATTCAGAAAATCTAGGTGAGATAACAGATCAGCCAAACAAAGGCATAGCAGGCTGGGTGTTAAATGTAGCAGATTGGGGCCAACAATTATGCAAAGCAAATATAGCATAAAACCGATCTGCTGAGCCCAGGGATCTGTGAGCAGTTCTACAAGCTGCGAGGACCTTCACATGTTTACTTGACATGTTGAAACAGATGCCCTCGGGCCATGCTATTTGCATTATCTAATGGTGCAGGTAGCCTAGTGGTTAGAGCGTTGGGCCAGTAACCAAAAGATTGTTGGATTGAATCCCGAGCTGACAAAGTAAAAAAATCTGTCGTTCTGCCCCTGAGCGAGGCAGTTAACCCACTGTTCCCTGGGCGCTGAAAATGCGGATGTCGATTCAGAGTGGTTGGGTTAAATGCAGAAGACACATTTCAGTTGAACGCATTCAGTTGCACAACTGTCTAAGTATCCCCCTTTTCCTAATGCAGCATTTCATAAGGTCAACTACTGAGCCTCCATGGCAAGACACAATATATATTTAATGTGCAAGATAATAGGAGTGAGGGAGATGTCCAACCCAGCACCATCCTGCTGCCCAGTCTTCATCACAGAAAATAACATGTTTATTCGGTTTGAAGAATGAGGCAACTGATGTGATTAAAATTTAAATCTTAATTACATTGTAGGCCCATGGAATTAAGGAAATTAGCCCACTTCCAGTAAATAATATATTTAATCTTCTGTGTGGATATTGTTAAAATAGGCTAAGCATTGTTCAGTTGATGTTCCATTGGTGCTGAAATTTGATCAGTATAATTACTGAAACACCTAACATCATTTTATTACAATGAAGATTCTCTGAAAGTCTGATTGTGAATGTAGCAAAGCAATAGAAGTTGTCTGATTTTCATTTAGGTGGACCAGGCATCAGTGACTGCCTCACTACCAGCTCCAAAGTGAGAAAAACACTCAAATGAACTAAATTATCCCCATCATGACTGAGGGAATCAGATGAATTACTATATAGGTAAGTAATGGAAGTAATATGGTATAGACTAATGGACTGGCGACTTAATGCACTGTAGTTCCAACCCCAAGCAACATATCCTTTGGCCTGATTTTTTTTGTGGCTGTCATTGGACAAGATGTCATATCAGGCATATCCTTGACATTTTGGTACCAATTCCTATGAATACCCTCTTCATATAAGATCATGTATAATGGTTTATGCAGTAGCCTATGCATCAACCTGTATATTCATGCCCTCAGGGGTGTTGCCAGGTCACAAATAACATGCACACCTAACCTACCAAACTCCCTAAGCAATACAGAATTGGCGTATTACTAAAGGCAAAGGAAAATAGGCCCATACATCATTCACATTGCAAGGTTTGCCTATCATGCTTTTGATGGTAGCCAATCATATAAGCATGTGTCTAGACAGTAAGGGCTATGATGAACAGATAAGCAAAGATATGTATGTTATCTCAGTACACTAATCAGGCATAGGCCTACTCTACAAACAAATCGACAACTCAAGAATGAGCAAACTACCCCTGGACATACAAAGAACAGTCGGTCTATTTCGACCTAGAGGAATGATCGATAATAACAACCCAATACCGATTTATTGAGTGCTGCAGCTGCTTGTCGGAACTATTGAAAGTAAAGCTTTCCTGGACGCAATGTTATGCCACACTGGTAAAGCAAATTGATGCCGTCTGACCGCAACTGTACTTGAATGTACTAAATCCGACGTGCAACATATAATACGAAATTGGTGATGGACAGCCACAAATTAATACATACCATACTAACTGTAGCATACAATGTATGCTAAGAAGAGTGTCTGTCTCGGATTTACATAAATAATAGTATGAAATACTCTGAGGTCAGGTTGCATTCAAAGCCCATGGCGAAGTTGGCTCAAAACAAAAGTCAGGTAAATAGTAATTAGTAAAATTCGGTGTTTCCCGCGCACAAGTGATTGCTTTTCGTTAAAAAAAACGCTTAATCTGCCTTTGCAATGAAAAATTGTTACAAACTTCAAACATGTATTTTATTGATAAGAGATGTTGTAGGCTATGTTTTTGGACGATGCACCATACTGCCTTGACAAACTGACAGAGCGGCACAGATTACTGTTTAGATTTGAGAATGGCGCGCCTCACTCCCTGCTTTCGCCTGATGATGTGACTGGCTTTTGCCCAGTGCACCGCGGCTCAGTATAATAGAATCCGCCATATGATAAAATCCTAAAGAAACAGTAATTTACTGTTATGAAACTGTAGCCCTAGAACACGTGTAACGTTATTTAGGCTATGTATTTATGCACGTTTTCTGAAAAGCAGTGTCAACCATTTAGGTGTATAAAAATATATCAATCTGAATCATAAAATAGCAAAATATCAGTCAATAATCAGGTGTCAAAACAAAAGGTAACTGCCTAACGTTAGTTGTTTTTGCCCTTACCTGATGCAACTAATTGAACAATCCCGTTGTCCGGAGCTGCTGAAGAACTTCCACAAGAGACATACAAACTTGCGTTGTCCGTCGGTGATAGTGGTGAGTGAAATTTCCTGCAATCACACCCTCAATATCCTTAAAAAAACGTGTGCCAAGCACTCTTCGTTGTTGCAATTTCCTTAGCATAACACGAGACAACGCTATCATGCAGTGTGAAGGTGTGCTGTGCAGCATGTCAAGGTTTCAGGAGGAAAAGACGTGTCAAACTCATGTGCTACTGCTAATGTTTCTTCCAATCATCTTCGTCCGTTCAGGAGTATATATTCCCTTGCCTGCAGCAATTCTGACTCTTCTTGCTCGTGATGCAGAGGACGTTTTCTTAATCGTGAGGCTATTTAGTAAGTGAGGACGACACTCTCCAATTACGGTTGTTTTGTCCTGTATGCACTTGTTAGCAGAAGAAATGCGCAGCGCATCCCTCTGCTTCCACTGGACTGTGCGCATCACTCTTCTTTGCGGGTTACTCCTGATATCCTTGTAAATCTTCCCAAATGTGTCACATGCCACCGCTCATGAAAAAGTTCATGAAGCGTTTGAGTAATAGGAGAAACCAATGGTAAGTATTAAACAGTACCATCAATTCAAAAGTAAGTGATAATTAGTCTATATATGTCCAGTACAAATGCATTTCTTTATGGATGAAATTATTAGTCATTATAAACTGGGTGGTTCGAGCCCTGGATGCTGATTGGCTGACAGCCATGGTATATCAGACCGTATACCATGTGTATGACAAAACATCTATTTTTACTGCTCTAATTACTTTGGTAACCAGTTTATAATAGCAATACGACACCTCAGGTTTGTGGTATATGGCCATATCACGTTGTGTTGTGCATAATAACAGCCCTTAGCCGTGATATATTGGCCATATACCACACCCCCTCTGGCCTTATTGCTTAATTATACAACTGGTGGGTCTAATCCTAATTGGTTAAAACCGCATTCCAGGCCGTGTCTATTCCACAAATTACCACCAGCTAAATGTATTATATTAAAATGCTTCTGTTCCATCTGACTGCGCAATCCACTGTCAGCCCAGCCAGGCTCTTTATAAACTTGATCTCCACTATAAAAATATGTTTTTGGGTCTTTGCGTGTCAAACGCTGTTTGGGTCTTTGCGTGTCAAAAAAGATACACGTCAAATAGCACTATCTGACACGTCAAATAACACAGTTTAATTGTAGAATGTTGTGTTGGACCGCAACTTCTGGTATTAGCTAGGTAGCCACTTGTTGTTCGCCCATTGAAATTGAACTTCAGTTCATGAAAAGAAATAGATAGCCAACTATTAAGCCCTGTTGCCCAAAACTATCGTTATAAGCAGCCAGCTAGCTTCACCAGGCTCGACCCGACCAGGTTATGTCTTGTGAAAATAGCCACAATAAGGACTAGGCACAATATTGGAATTTGCTGTTTGCCTTCAAAATAAAAGTACCTATTTGAAAGTGATGCAGAAGGTTACAATTGGTGGAATCATGCCATATTTAGACTATATAATGTAAAACAATGTTGGAATGTGATGCAATGAAATGGACTATCAATCTACTCGGTGACACCCACAGAACACAACTGTGAAGAGTTTACGCAAATATCAGCGTTGTAGCTCTAATCGCGGGACTGTGACTGTGTGAAATCCCCTACCCAGTCAGCCTGTTGTGTGTATTGACATTCATATTGCACTGTACAGCTTTACCTAGGGATTGGGGATCAATGAAATGGGGTGTCAGTCTACTCAATTACCCAATACATTGTTTTCAATGTCCTCATCAGAATGATCAGACTCCGAAACCTCCACGCAGTATTGTTTTTCCTCTGGAATAGTGTTCAATATACATAGGTTGACAATAAATGTGGCTCACTTCACAGTTCTTTCACAGTCCCACAATTAGAACTATGATGCTAATCTGCTCTGGGTGTCACTGAGTAGACTGATACTCCATGTCATTGATCCACAATCCATAGGTTAGGCTGTACAGTGAAATAAGTATGCCCTTAATACAAATCTAAAGTCTAACACATTCAGTGTGATTTCAACAGATTTTTGTCAAATTAACAAATTATTGTCTTTTGTTGATTTTAGATAACATTCCAACCTCGTTCAGCATGATCTATTCAATTATGTCATAATTCCACAATTTGTATTCATTGGCATCACTGTCAATCACATACTTTTATTTTGAAGGCAAACCGCAAAGTCAACTATTGTGGCCAATCCTTATTGTGGCTAGCTTCACATATTTGCGTCCGACCCCAATTGATCAAATAAGAACTATTTTATAAATTGGGGTTATTTTAGATGATAACACCTAGCTAGATGGTTAGCTAGCTAACTATAGCTACTAAAACAGATTATGTCGTTTTGCTGTGTTTTGGGGGAAGAACATTGTTTGCATCCATGAGCTAGATAGCTTTTTATGACCAGCACTGTAGGTGCACGTGACAACTTTACCAGCATCATAGCATACATTCGATGAATCGTTGTGACATATGAAATATGAGTGATGGTGTAATCAATGTGTAATAACTACGTAAAACATTTATGAACGCGTTAAATTATTATGTGACGCGCAGTCATATTCGGGTCCTGATTGGTCAACAAGCTTATTTGACATGTCAAATAGTGTTATTTGATGTGCATCTTTTTTGACATGCAAAGACCCAAACGGCGTTCCATATAAAAAAAGCATCTAGACATTAGCTCACATTTCTTTTAGACTAACATTTAGATTTCAACAGCGGAGATTTGTATAAACCTTGCTGTCTGTCTCTCCCACGTTGTTTCAATATTCAAATTTGATCTCCAGCTGTCCCATAGTAATGAAAGTGTTGCGATTCGGGACGAGACAGGCAGGCAGCGTTTCTCAGCCAGTAGAATTCATGAACCAGCTGGCATATTTTTTATGGATACATACAAAAAATATATACATTGAAAAAAGGTCAAACTTAATGGAGAGCAGCAAGTTTGCAGTCTTTCCAGCTTGTGTTTGAAGTGATTGTGTTAGCTGTGTTGTTCGCTAGCTCCTCTGAACAAGTGTCCTGACAATTGAGTACATTTCATATGCAAGGCAAAATCGCGCCTCAATAGATCATTGTTAACGATGTACCACATAATTTTCACTAGAAAACAGCTTAAACAAATGCAAATGGTGATACTTTGCTGTTATTCTGGCTGCACTTTTTGACGTGGCTGTAAATTAGCCATAGTTGGCTAGCTAGCAAGCAAGGGACAAGAACGTTGTCAGCCAGTATGGCAATGGAACATTTAGAACGACTTGGTCGCGTCCATAGATACAAAACAAGACTGAACGACTGGTGCGCGTCACTGGCAACCGAACAGATAGAACAAACGACCAGCCGGCTTGGGTAGCAACCCTAGATTTGTGTAGTGGACTATATCTTGTGGATTAAAAATGATAAAGAAATACATCAAAATAACGTTTTTAATGAAAATATGTAAAAAAATTACTTGAATATGCTGGTAACCCGTTGTATAAAAGTGATAATGCCTGAGAAACTGGTGTTTGGAGGATATATTGGCATGGTTTGCCATGCCAACAACACCTGTATCCTCCATACATGGCTTCTCAGGCATTATCACTTAATTACACAAGTCACAGCACTAAATATATTGGCTATACTTATGATAAGTGTGTATGTGAGTGTGACCGCAGGGGCAGACTGGGACAAGAATTCGGCCCTGGCATTTTAGCCACACCAGCCCACATCACTGCGCTACCTTCCAGCTCAATAAATAAGTTGTTTCATCTAACACGTACAAGCAGAAATGCATGATTCAAGATATTTTGATCTGCAACCTTATGCAGTGATTGTCATCAATTTTGGGTTGACAATTAGACTATAGTTGCTATTTTACTGTCAAAATAGGATTCTAGAATTTCAATTTTTTATTTTCAATAAAGATCTGTTACATACATCTTTATGTGCACTAACTAATATCATAGGTTAATTCATTTGGGGTTCAACACCTAAGGAAGTGGAAACTCAAAGGACAATTAGCTGGATCACTAATTCTAAATATAATAACCAAGACAGGAAGCGGCAGAGGGGAGGACGGCTCATTATAATGTCTGGAATGGAGTAAATGGAATGGTATCAAATGCTTGGAAACTACATGTTAGATGTGTTTTAATTCGATTTCATCCGTTCCAGTCATTACTATGAGCCATCCTGCCCAATTAAGATGCCACCAGCCGCCTGTGATGCCCACTGCTAGTAGCCATGTATTCATCCAACAGTAAAGTCCTAAAAAAAACTTAAGCAAAATTTGAAATTGTGTTTTTTGCATTGGATAAAAGTAGAGACTCAGGGCTAATGTCACGTTCTGACCTTTATTTCCTTTGTTTTGTCATTATTTAGTATGGTCAGGGCGTGAGTTGGGGTGGGCAGTCTATGTTCGTTTTTCTATGATTTGGGGATTTCTATGTTTCGGCCTAGTATGGTTCTCAATCAGAGGCAGGTGTCTTTAGTTGTCTCTGATTGAGAATCATACTTAGGTAGCCTGGGTTTCACTGTTTGTTTGGGGGGGTGATTGTCTATGTTAGTTGCTTGTGTCAGCACAGTTCTTGTGATAGCTTCACAGTGGTTATTTGTTTATTGTTTTTGTACAGTTTACTTTGTGTTTTTTGTCATCTATTAAATTATGCATTCACACCACGCTGCGCTTTGGTCCGCTTCTTACGACAATCGTGACAGCTAAAATCAGCAAAAAAAGAAATATCCTCTCACTTTCAACGGTTTATTTTCAGCAAACTTAACATGTGTAAATATTTGTATGAACATAACAAGATTACACATCTGAGACATGAACTGAACAAGTTCCACAGACATGTGACTATCAGTTGTGGAATAATGTGTTCCTGAAAAAAAGGGGGGGGGGGGGTCAAAATCAAAAGTAACAATCAGTATCTGGTGTGGCCACCAGCTCCATTAAGTACTGCAGTGCATCTCCTCCTCATGGACTGCACCAGATTTGCCAGTTCTTGCTGTGAGATGTTACCCCACTCTTCCACCAGGCACCTGCAAGTTCCCAGACATTTCAAGGGAGAATGGCCCTAGCCCGCACCCTCCAATCCAACAGGTCCCAGACGTGCTCAATGGAATTGAGATCCGGGCTCTTCGCTGGCCATGGCAGAACACTGACATTCCTGTCTTGTAGGAAATCACGCACAGAACAAGCAGTATGGCTGGTGGCATTGTCATGCTGGAGGGTCATGCCAGGATGAGCCTGCAGGAAAGGTAGCACACAAGGGAGGAGGATGTCATCCTTGTAACGCACAGTGTTGAGATTGCCTGCTTTGACAACAAGCTTTATCTGATGATGCTGTGACACACCGCCCCAGACCATGACGGAACCTCCACCTCCAAATCGAACCCGTTCCAGAGTACAGGGCTCAGTGTAATGCTCATTCCTTTGACGATAAACACGAATCCAACTATCATCCCTGGTGAGACAAAACCGCGACTTGTCAGTGAAGAGCACTTTTTGCCAGTCCTGTCTGGTCCAGTGACGGTGTGTTTGTGCCCATTGGCAACGTTGTTGCCAGTGATGTCTGGTGAGGATCTGCCTTACAACAGGCATACAAGCTCTCAGTCCAGCCTCTCTCAGCCTATTGTGGGCAGTCTGAGCACTGATGGAGGGATTGTGCTTTCCTGGTGTAACTCGGGCAGTTGTTGTTGCCATCCTGTACCTGTCCCGCAGGTGTGATGTTCAGATGTACCGATCCTGTGCAGGTGTTGTTACACGTGGTCTGCCACTGCAAGGACGATCAGCTGTCCGTCCTGTCTCCCTGTAGTGCTGTCTTAGGCGTCTCATAGTATGGACAATAAATTGGGTGAATTTTTTTATTTATTGTCCAGTCCATCTGGCATTTGCCAGAATTGCCAGATGGCCCGTGTGTGTGTGTGTGTGTAGGTGTGTACCCCCTCCCTCTTTACTCATGTAACATTTGGCTTATCGCTTTGAATTTACTTGCGTCATAAGGACAAACAAATAAAAACGTACAAAACTCAATCTGATGTTCTTCAAATGTTAGCATTTAAAGGATCGACTGGCGAAAAGAGTTTAATTCATTACAATAGCATTGACTAATTCCACTTAAAAAACCTTTAGAGGCAAGAGCTCTACCAGGTTTTACAAGAAGTGGGGGTCCAACAATACATTGGCACAACATAAATGTAAACTATAGCTGTGGCAAGCCCAGCACACAGTAGGGGGTCCTTCCAATACTTCTCTGACTGGGCCCTTTTTTAATTGCCCCTTCATGAATTTCCCCCACATCTGAAGTTATCACAGACGACAGCTTCTCTCTACCCATCGAAGCCAACCCCTGCTTCGCCATTATCCTCCCAGCACATCAACATGTTCCCTTCATGAAATGGCATTATCTGCATGAATGGCAAGTGACCAGCAATTGATCTCAAACTGCCTTTCAATCTTAACTTAAGGACATGCCAGTAAAAAATACATTTTATTATAAAAATGTATGTCCCATACTCCTTCTTTCACAGGCTCCAATGCCCAAATGTCTCTTCTGCAATATGTTCCTAGTTTAGTTGAAATAGAAAGTGATAGTACAAAAGTTGAACAAAAAGATGAAGGAGCTCAAAGTAGGTCAGCGAGGAGAAGAGAGGAGCAAAATCAATAAGAGCAAACTTGAAAGTAATCTACTATATCACCCCAAACAGGTACCCAAAAGAACCTCAAACTACCCCAAACGACCCCAAACAGGTACTGAAAAGAAGCCCAAACAACCCCTGTAGAAAAGGCTCTCATTTTCTGACACGTTTTAGTTAACTGTTCCTTTAATTTCACTTTTTCAGTTAACGGTCCCTTTAATTGCAGGCGCCTCTGAGCCATAGAGATGTGCAGAGATCGTTACGTATCAGTCCGCAAGGGCACTGCCCATGTTATACAGGCTTTTGGGCACTGGAGGTCTCTATACATCTCTACGCTCTGAGTGCACCTGCAATCAATTTCCCTTGTTAAATAGCTGAGTTCCTTTTTTTTAGTTCAGTGCCAAAACACACAGAAGCGTAATAAAAGCAAAATAATAGAGATGCGCATTGACCAGTTTCAGAGGAGGCAGTGGCATCGAGGGTTCGACTTCAAACTCTGAAGCTAAATAGAATCCATCGTTTTTATATTGTTGCCGGTTTTAGCAACAGCTGTGCTGGACTGTGGTCGACATGGATGATAGCTCTGATGTAATGGGTGGTGATGATGAAAGTCGTGGACCTGGATGGTCTGTGTTAAAGTTCAAGGAGAGAGAAAGACAGCAGTGGCGCTTCTAGTGTTGAATGTGAAGAGGGTGCAGGTAGTGACAAGCAAAAGTAATGGAAAGTTGTAAATCGCATTTGATGCGACCACAGGGTCTCATCTACACACCATTCGATTAGCTAATGCCACTAAGAAAGATATAGGTGAAGTCACATTAGCCCGGTTTATTGGTAATGGTAGACTGTTAATATTCTGTGCTGACCATGTTCAGAAAGGGAAGATTATGAAAATGAAAACTCTCAATGGGAAGAAAATAAGAAAAGTCATGTCCCTGGTGCTTCGGTTAAGCTGAGGGGGGGTCATTTCTAGGGCTCCACTATCTATGTGCATAGATTATGTAGAGGGGGGGCATAGTGGTTGAAGCCAAAAGGCTGTTCAGTAAGAAAGAGGGGCAGAGAAGTGAAATCCTGTCTGTATTATTAATGTTTGAGAAGGTTTTACCTAAGAATGTACACACGGGCTTCCTGGCTTTCACTGTTAGAGAGTTTGTCCCACCTCAATTAAGGTGTTTTAAATGCCCAAAAATGGGACATGTAGCAACTCTGTGCAAAGGAAAGAAAAGATTCCAAGTGCCAAGTGTGAAGGGGAACATGATTATGGTGAATGTGGAAACAATGTCAAGGTTAACTGTTTTAATGGGGGGGGGGGCGGGGGGACACAGTCCACCATATAGTGGATGTCAGGTGCAGAAAAAGGCTAGAGGCCCAAAGATATAAAATAACTCAATGTCTCTTATGCAGCGGCAAGGCAGATTGGTCGAACTATTAGGCAGAATGATGGAGACGGTTCAGTCCTGGGATAAGTGGACCCACTGTAGGAAATGTTGCTTATGTTGGTCCGGACACAGATCTGAGACCTGTTAAGAAATCTTGTTCTCACAATTGTGGACACCTTAATAGTTAATCAGATTGACTTTATAGCCTTCATTGGAAAGGTTATCAACCTGACAAGGACAACTGCCAAGTTGAAGATCATTGTGGAAGCAGCAAGAGTTTTTAGGAGTAACAGATGTTGCTGTCGCCATGATTGTAGATATGTTGACTCCTAATAAATCTAATGATGGAATGTCTCAGTATGATGATAATTATAGTGAGGTTTTTTTTTATCCTTCAGTGGAATTTCAGAACCCTTATTGCTAACGGTCGGGAGTTTAAGAAATATGTAATTGATTTAAAATCTGATGTCATATGTGTTCAAGAAACATGGCTTAGACCACATTGTGAGGGGTTGCATCCTGCCTGGACATCACATTGGCTTCTAACTATATTTCATCCATGTGTGAATGGAATGGAATTAATGATTCTACTGTTGGAAGTTTTAATTTCCCGATTTTGTGTACCATTAGCTTTTATGTTACTTTTCCAGATAGGGTACCATTCAGAAGTAGGTGCTTTCAGGAAGCAGACTGAGAAGTTTGGTGATCATTGATGGAGAGTTGTCTTTATAGAGGCCAGTTGATGTATATGCTGTCTCTGTGACCTCTGATTTTGAGTGCTGTGAATTTATATGTACCAGTGAGTGAAAGGGGTGAGAAAAGGAAGGCGGTTCCTTGGTGGACTGAAGACTGCACTGCGGCTAAACAGCGAGTAGCAGCAGTGTAAAAACAAAATTGAAATAGTCTGGGTGAACATTTGATTAATCGTTCAGCAGTTTTACGGCTTGGGGGTAGAAGCTGTTAAGGAGCCTCTTGGTCCTAGACTTGGCGCTCTGGTACCGCTTGCCGTGCGGAAGCAGAGAGAACAGTCTATGACTTGGGTGACTGGAGTCTTTGACAATTGTTAGGGCTTACAGAGGAATATGACTTGTGAGAATCTACTTGATTTCCAAAGGAAGAGTGCTTTAGTACATAGGGTCATTAAGTCTGTGAAGAGAAACACATGGAGACAGTTCTGCTCTACAATAGGCAAGGGTACTGAGCTGGGGGATGTATGGTCTAAGTTGAAGAAGATGACTGGAAGAAGCAAGTCCACTCAAATTCCAGTTTTGGTTGTGGGTCAAAAAATGAACATAACTGATGAAGAAAAAGCTGACTTGTTGGGGAAGACATTAGATAGGGTAGTGGGGTTACTTTGGACGAAGTATATAAGCAATGCAGGTGTGAGATTTTAAATGCTCATGTTAATGTGTATAAAAAAAGGGATACTGTTGACTCTTATTTTGAAGCTGTTTTTACCATACATTAATTCATAGGCTGTGGATATACAGCCTCAGGTCACGATCAGTTGTGCTATGTAATGTTTAAGCATCTACCTGATGAGGTCATATATGTTCTCCTGTAATTATTTAATAAGATGTGGAGTGAGGGGGTTATTCCTTCTGGTTGGAAACGTGCAGTAATATTACGTTTTGTAAAGCCTGGTAAGGACCTTTCATGTGCTGATGGTTCTAAACTAATAGCACTGACCTCTAACTTGTATAAACTAATTGAAAAGATGATAGTCAACATATTGTCATATTTCCTGGAACATAGTTTATTGAGTCAATGCCAAAGTGTATTCTGTGAAGGTAGATCTACTTTGGTTGCCGTAGTAAAGGTGAGCAATAAAGCGGCTACTGTCTTTTTTTGACATTGAAAAGGCTTATGACACTATGTGGAGAGAAGGCCTACTGATTATGATGGAAATTCTTGGTATTGGTGGGAGATTATATAACTTGGTTTTGGCCTTTTTATTTAATCACTCTTTTCGAGTTAAAATAGGATCCATTTTAGACTATGGTATTCCTCAAGGCATTGCTATCAGTCCTATTTTGTTCAAAATTATGATTAACGATGTGTTTTCCAATGAAGGTACGTGTATTGAGGCTTCCCTATATAATGATGGAGCTATATGGAAGAGGGAAAGGAATGTCTCTCATGTGATCAAATCTATTCAACAAGCTATAATGGATGTTGAAAGATGGTCGATTGACTGAGGTTTTAAATTGTTAGTGAAAAAGTCAAGTATGTTCTTCTTGAAGAAGAAAGTTGCACATAATATACAGTTGTTTCTGTATGGACAGTCTATGGGGAGGATTTCTAAATATGAATATTTGGGTCTATGGTTGAATTAACAATATACATAGAAAGATCATGTCATAAATGTTGAAAAAAAGTGTAAGACGGTGGTGGTCTCTGGTTATGAATGGGGTGCTGATAGACAATCGTTGATGGATATTTATAGAGCTCTGATCAGGACAACACTTGATTACGGGTGTAAAGTTCATGGGACAGTGGCCAAGACTTTTTTATTATTCTTTTTTTTTTATTCAACCTTTATTTAACCAGGTAGGCTAGTTGAGAACAAGTTCTCATTTACAACTGCGACCTGGCCAAGATAAAGCAAAGCAGTGTGACACAAACAACAACACAGAGTTACGCGTGGAATAAACAAGCGTACAGTCTAAAACAATAGAAAAAAAAGAAAGTCTATATACAGTGTGTGCAAATGGCGTGAGGAGGTAAGGCAATAAATGGGCCATAGTAGCGGAGTAATTACAATTTAGCAAATTAACTTGGCTTCAGAGGTTGGACAGAATCCAGCATAAAGCTTTAAGGATATGTATTGGTGCATTTAAATCAACATTTGTATGCGCCTTACTAGTGGAGGCAGGTGAGATGCCTTTGGATATATGGTGTAAAAAGTTGTCTTTAGCTTATTCGGTTAGGTTGAAAGGTTGTTGAATGGCTGCTAGTGTTCTAGATTACTGTTAGGAATATACTAGTAGACAAGGCAGTGGTTTTGTTTGGACAGTTGTAAAGCTTGCTGATGAGTGGTTTCAGGGAGTTGGAGGTTAGCCCTTCTGTGGTGAAAGGGGATGTTCCTCAATGGTTACTGCCAGATCCTGTTGTTGATCTAACCATGGTAGAGAAAAGGAAAGATTAGTCAGAAGTCAGTGATATAGCGAAACTGGTTGACAATTATATTGGTAGAGATTTCTCCCCCCCCCTTTTTTCTCCCCCAATTCAGTGTTGGTAGTTACTGGCTTGTCCCACTGCTGCAACTTCTGTATGGACTTGGGAGAGGCGAAGGTCGAGAGCTGTGCATTCTCTGAAACACAACCCCGCCAAGCCACACTGCTTCTTGACACAATGCTCGCTTATCCCAGATGCCAGCCACTCCAGTGTGTTGGAGGAAACACCCGACACCTGGCAACCGTGTCAGCGTGCATGCGCCCAGCCCGCCACAGGAGTCGCTAGACCGCGACTAGTGGACATCCCGACCTGCCAAACCCTCTCCTAGCGACTCTGGGCCAATTGGCGCCACCTCATGGGTCTCCCCGTCGCGGTCGGCTCCGACACAGCCTGGTATAAGACCAAGATTTGTAGTGACGTAGCTAGCACTGTGATGTAGTGCCTTAGAACGCTGCGCCACTCGGGAGGCCGTTTAAAAAAATAATAATTTACGGGTTTTCACAGATGGATCCAAGGACCCAGAGAGTGGGCGCACAGGAGCAGATGTTTACGTTCCTGAAATTGATGTGCTGATACAGTTGAAGTCGGAAGTTTACATACACTTAAGTTGGAGTCATTAAAACTTGTTTTTCAACCACTCCACAAACGTATTGTTAACAAACTATAGTTTTGGCAGGTCTGTTAGGACATCAACTTTTGTGCATGACACAAGTAACTTTTCCAACAATTGTTTAAAGACAGATTCACTTATCACAATTCCGGCGGGTCAGAAGTTTACATACACTAAATTGACTGTGCCTTTAATGTTATGGCTAGGCGTGGCGCTAGCGACCCACCTCGACAACATCAGGTGAAATTCAAATTACAGAAATAGTAATATTTAACATTAAGGAAAATACAAGTGTCATACATCAGAAAAAAGCTTAACTTCTTGTTAATCCAGCCACTGTGTCAGATTTCAAAAAGGCTTTATGGCGAAAGCACACCATGCTCTGGTGAGGGCAGCGCCCCACTCACAAAAGCATTAAAAACGTTTTTCAACCAGGCAGGTGCGCCGCAAAAGTCAGAAATAGTGATAAAATAAATGCCTTACCTTTGAAGATTTTCTTCTGTTGGCACTCCAGCTACATCACAAATGGTCATTTTGTTTGATAAAGTCCTTCTTTATATCCCCAAAAATTCAGTTTAGCTGGCGCGCTTCATTCAATAATCCACCGGTTTCCCTCCTTCAAAATGCATACAAAATGAATCCCAAACATTACCAATAAACTTCTCCAAACAAGTCAAACAACGTTTATAATCAAACCTCAGGTACCCTAATATTTAAATAAATTATACAATTTAAGACGGAGAATCGTTATTGTCTTTGCCGGAGATAAACAACAAAGAACGCGCTCTCATCCACGCGCATGAAAACACTACAGCCAAAATGGGAGCCACTTAGAAAAGCTACAAATTCTAGCTCATTTTTCCCAAAATAAGCCTGCAACTCTTTCTAAAGACTGTTGACATCTAGTGGAAGCCCTAGGAACTGCAATCTGGGAGGTTTTCCCTTCATATTAAACATGACAGCCATTGGAAACAGTGGTGGGCTGAATTAATTTTTTTCTGGGTGGCTTGACCTCAGGTTTTCTCCTGCCATATCAGTTATGTTATACTCACAGACATTATTTTAACAATGTTATAAACTTCAGAGTGTTTTCTATCCAATGCTATAATTATATGCATATCCTACTTACTTTTACTTTGGGCACGTCATTCAACCGAATTTCCGAATACTGCCCCCTAGCCCTAAAAAGTTCAAGCACCTAAAACAGCCCAAATGATCCCCCAAAAACCTCCAAACAACCCCAAACAGTTAACCCTGTTTCCTGTAGTCCACGATCAGCTCATTGATCTTGCTGACGTTGAGGGAAAGAGTGGCACCATACTGCCCGGTCACTGACCTCCCTATAGGCTGTCTCATAGCTGTTGGTGATCAGATCTACCACAGTCTTGTCAGCATACATGATGTTGGTGTTCGAGTCGTGTGCGGCCACAGAGTCATGGGTGAACTTGTAAACTAAGAACTACTGGAAGTATTGGGTTTCTCTACTACAGTCATAAGCACTAACATGTCCATACAGTCTACTATGCCCTCTATTGGAGATAATAGTCATATCCACATACAGTACATGGACTACGTAGTGCAGTGATGGACAAACTTGACACGTGTCGTGAGCTCAAATTATAATTTTCACTCTTTTAATCATAATGCATTATTTATTATTGTACATAATTGAACCAATGGAATACTCCTAAAAGCGCAAACTCTTCCTGGTGCCCACCGTGTATAACTTTTTAAGTATACCAACTTTCTGTACTATTCTCTGTTGCTTCTGCACCTGACCCTGCATTTATATGCATATTCAAAATATAAAATACAAACTTCATACATACATTAAAAAAAATATCCAAGACTCCATGTGTATTACAGATGCACTGACTCACCAGAGAAAACAAATGGGCCATGCCATCGCGGACAGTGGAGTTACTACTGGACATTATAAAGCAACGTTGAAAAATGATTAATTCACTTTCCCTCCACTGTCTGGGAATTTGCCACTGTGGAATCAAACACTGAGTGTATCTGTATGTTCAGAATAACGGCTTCTTTTGTCAGTTACATGGATAGCTACATCAGAGTATCAATGGCTATGATCACTATACTGTATGCACAGTGTGTTATCCACACACTGTATTGGATATAGGCTTTTGTTGATACAGTATTGTGCTCCACAATTAAATGGAACTGTATAAAAGGATTGGACAGAACATCTCCTTTCATGTGGAAATTCATTCATTCAGAAGGGACAAAAAAACGCTTTCACCTTTGGTTATACGGAAGGGATTTGAATTTTGCCCGAGGGAAAGCCTTACATGTTACGTCACGAAACCTAGTTTGAAAGATGTAGGGGTTTTAACCTTTTTGAGTCAGACTTGCCCTTTTAACTAATCAATACACCATGAAATGACAAGGAATAGTTCATGATCTAATTTCATGCAATTAAGTTGTTCACTTTGCAGATAAAGAATTACACAGTTAATTGGGGTGGTGAAAAGGAAATAAAATATGAAACAAAAACAAGGAGGTATATTGGAAACATGAAAAGTCATCCAAGTAAAATCCAAGGGACAAATACCAACAAGGGGAAACACAACTGAAAAACAACCTCCATACAAACATCACCTGACATCAGAAATAAGTTAAGTTGAGCAGTTTGAATGATGGATGGCTTGTAAGCCTCCAACTGCTCTTAAACGCTAGTAAAACCAAATGCATGCTTTTCAACCGTTCGCTGCCTGCACCCGCACGCCTGACTAGCATCACCACCCTGGATGGTTCCGACCTTGAATATGTGGACATCTATAAGTACCTAGGTGTCTGGCTAGATTGTAAACTCTCCTTCCAGACTCATATCAAACATCTCCAATCGAAAATCAAATCTAGAGTCGGCTTTCTATTCCGCAACAAAGCCTCCTTCACTCACGCCGCCAAACTTACCCTAGTAAAACTGACTATCCTACCGATCCTCGACTTCGGCGATGTCATCTACAAAATTGCTTTCAACACTCTACTCAGCAAACTGGATGCAGTTTATCACAGTGCCATCCGTTTTGTCACTAAAGCACCTTATACCACCCACCACTGTGACCTGTATACTCTAGTCAGCTGGCCCTCGCTACATATTCATCGCCAGACCCACTGGCTCCAGGTCATCTACAAGTCCATGCTAGGTAAAGCTCTGCCTTATCTCAGTTCACTGGTCACCATGGCAACACCCACCCGTAACACGCGCTCCAGCAGGTGTATCTCACTGATCATCCCTAAAGCCAACACCTCATTTGGCCGCCTTTCGTTCCGGTTCTCTGCTGCCTGTGACTGGAACGAATTGCAAAAATCGCTGAAGTTGGAGACTTTAATCTCCCTCACCAACTTCAAACATCTGCTATCTGAGCAGCTAACCGATCGCTGCAGCTGTACATAGTCTATCGGTAAATTGCCCACCCATTTTTACCTACCTCATCCCCATACTGTTTTTATTTATTTACTTTTCTGCTCTTTTGCACACCAATATCTCTACCTGTACATGACCATCTGATCATTTATCACTCCAGTGTTAATCTGCAAAATTGTAATTATTCGCCTACCTCCTCATGCCTTTTGTACACAATGTATATAGACTCTCCTTTTTTCTACTGTGTTATTGACTTGTTAATTGTTTACTCCATGTGTAACTCTGTGTTGTCTGTTCACACTGCTATGCTTTATCTTGGCCAGGTCGCAGTTGCAAATGAGAACTTGTTCTCAACTAGCCTACCTGGTTAAATAAAGGTGAAATTAAAAATCAATTTAAAAATAAAATAACAGCTTGCCTTTGACTGACGCATTTGCATGTACCAATGACTGACCATTCTCCCATTTAAGGATGTACAATCAGTCACAGGAGCAGAAATGTATTTGACTGCTGACATCATCATCAATCATGTTAGCATCATCAAGGACAACAACCACCCGAGCTACTGCCTGTTCACCCCGCTATCATCAAGAAAGCGAGGTCAGTGCAAGTGCATCAAAGCAGGGATCGAGAGACTGAAAAACAACTTATATCTCAAGGCCATCAGACTGTTAAATAGGCATCACTAGCACCTTAGAGGCTGCGGCCCTATATACATAGATTTGAAATCACTGGCCACTTTAATAATGGAACATTAGTCATTTTAATAATGTTTACATATTTTGCATCAATTTAGCATATATACTGTATTCTATTATACCTTGTTTTAGTCTATGCCGCTCCGACATTGCTCATCCAAATATTTATATATTCTTAATTACATTCCTTTACTTTACATTTGTGTGTATTGTTGTGAAATTGTTCGATTTTACTGCTACACCTGCAATAACATCTGCTAAACATGTGTATGTGACCAATAACATTTGTATTGATTTGATTTAAGTAAATGTGACTGACGGGCTCATTGTTGCACAAAATAGGATTTTGAAAGAAGTGTCAATTGAAAGATGTCACTTGAAATAAATGCCACAGCTTCATGTAGCCTAAAGTATATTGCTGTGTTTAAAATCTGGGTGACTAGCGAGTATTGACATTAACTCAGCTAGAAAGATTATTGAATATCATTTTGAATGTGTACATGTTATATTGCGAGAGAACCAATTGATTTCTGACCTGCCAAATTCATGGAGTGTTTATAATAGTAAATTGTAACAGTCACACTCACCAAAACGTTAACAACGCCTAATATAACTGTTCTTTTTTTTCTCAACATAATGCAAAGTATTTGGAATGCAGCGTTTACATAAAACCATCATTCTGCCAAACACCTTTGCTCTACCAAGAAATTGAACTTGTTTTTACACATGTATGAGATACACTACTGTGTGCTGAAAGTGCAGAGACAACATAATGGAGAGAGAGCCATACATCAGTGCCTGAACCATACTGCGCTGTACTGCACTCCTCCCACCCCCAGTTAATGAAGAGATATGTTCTCCATTATGATCCTACATTCCTGCAGCAGCGATTTGAAACTCTCCAGAGGCTCCATCACGCAGCATTCATTGAGTCTGGTCCTTTGCGAATCTTCATATTCCATGCAATTTTCATAAATTGAAGTCTAGTGAGCTCTATTGACATAACTGGGATTTATTGCTTACCAAAATGTACCATAGTGTGGTGCAAATGATAGATGTCATGGGTTTAATCATATTCTAATGTATTCATAACTCTGGGATTCTATTCCACCGTGTGGATAGGGTGGACTAAATGTTTTGATCATTTTCTCATCTGTTTATTATTGATAACACCAGTGGTGGCTATCTGTATAATAAAAAAAAAGAATAACATTGTGCCATCATCTGGTTTGCTTAATATAAGGAATTTGAAATAATTAATACTTTAACTTTTGATAAGTATTTTTTAGTAATTACGTTTACTTTTGATACTCAAGTACATTTAAAACCAAATACTTTTACTCAAGTAGTATTTCACTGGGTGACTAACTTTAGTCATTTTATTAAAGTATCTTTACTTTTACTCGAGTATGACAATTGAGTACTTTTTTTCCACCATTGCATAACACATACATACTCACACAAGGCTAACAAGCCCCCTTTTACATATTTGCATACAAATTAAAGGTTGTGCACACATGGAAATAGCTTGTAAATTGTCTTATAATATCATAGTGAAGCAATTGTATTCATAGCAAGTGTCCCAAGTGCATAATCGAGGCCTGGCACTTTCATTGGCCAATGGACACGCAGACCAGTCAATTGACCAATTATCATTTCCACAGTCCACTCCATTGTTGAATGGATGGACGACGTGACATACACCAGAGCTAAAGAGACCCACTGCTGTAAGGCCACGGCCAGCATTGACAACATGCTGCACACTCATGACATGATAACATTTTAGTCCGGGGCCACAGTGGCACTGAGCACAAATAAATTGTGACGGATGATCAGTCGATGATCATTTCCATAAACGTTATACATTCTGTAATTCATCAAGTGAATGATACCCGCATCCCTAATGTCACGTTTATTACATTTTGAGTCCAGCAGCGGGCACACTGACTTTTTTCTAAAGGATTGATTACACACAGAGTGATTTGTACTGCTGCCTGTGAGTGGAGGAGCAATCTGTTATTCGCCCCCAAAATAACAATAAGGGACGGGAAATGCAATATAAATCCGCTCGTACAACTTCCTCTCTCTCTGCTGACAGACAGGCAAACAGGAGGGCAAAGTCACCTCGCTGAAGCAGTAAGATAAGGGATCTTATAACCAAACAGAAGTATCTCAATTCACAATATTTCAAGTCAAATTAGCTTGCTGTTTCCAATATCGCGCCTCATGCATGACCAAGAATCTAAACAACTTTGAAAGAGGATCCTAACAGTCATGCCATATCCACTGTGTTGTCCTGCTTCTTACTTGTGAGAAAGCAACCCCTTGCCCTTTGCTTTGTACAGCCAACTGTTCAATTCCATTTGGTGTTACTGTTTGAATATGAGCATTTGGAGGTTATGGGGACAATTGTGAGTGGTTATAAGGAACTGCCATAACAGTCCTATTTATACATTAGCTTGAATAAATCGGACAATATCTATGATGGTTGATAATTCTGAGCACAACTATTTGCACAGGGATCATTTACCAGACTTGTTTTTACCAATATCGAAGAGAACTTATGAGAGACATGTAGCACGGTATTGAAATAATATTTGGCCAGGCTTATTCTTCACATACTATAATCAAATTTCAACAGTGAACAGACAGTTTCTGGGGTTTCTGCCGTCTACAAACACAATTTATATCATTTTAGCACCCATCAGATCTCTTAATCTTCTCAGTCTCTCTTGTTTTATTCACGGCACCCCCAGACAACATCCCCTGGGTTAAATTACATTTTGATGCAATATCTTGCTACATACAACATTCAGTGGTGTAAAGTACTTAAGTAAAAATTGTTTAAAGTACTACTTTAAAGGGCACTACTATAAGGGCACAGGGCGAGACCCAGATGCATACACTGGAGGAAGATGATTAGAGTCTCTGATATTTATTAGTATCCAAGGGGCCTGCAAGAGAATGGTCGTGGACAGGCAAAAGATCATAAGGTCAGAGTCCAGGAGGTACAGAGTGGCAGGCGGGCTCGAGGTCAGGGCAGGCAGTATGGTCAGGCAGGCGGGTACAGAGTCAAGGCAGGCAAAGACTAGCAAAAAAACAGGAGGACTAGCAAAAAACAGAGAAGAGGAAAAAGCAGGCGCATGGAGAAATACACTGGTTGACTTGACAAAACAAGACGAACTGGCACAGACAGACAGAAAACACAGGTATAAATACCCAGGGGATAATCGGGAAGATGGGTGACACCTGGAGGGGGAGGAGACAAGCACAAGGACAGGTGAAACAGATCAGGGTGTGATAACTTAAGTATTTTTTTTGGTATCTGTACATTACTTTATTATTTATTTTTTGACAACTTTTACTTTTACTTCACTACATTCCTAAAGAAAGTGATGCACTTTTTACTCCATACAAAAGTACTTGTTACATTTTGAATATTTAGCAGGACAGAAAAGGGCCCAATTCGCACACATCACATCCCTGGTCATCCCCAATATTTAAAACCAAATACTTTTCGACTTTTACTCAAGTAGTATTTTACTGGTTGACTCATTTTTTCTATTAAGGTATCTTTACTTTTACTCAAGTATTAGAATTGAATACTTTTTCCACCACTGACAACATGACTGCATGATACTTTACATTCAATCAAGTAATGCTCATTATAGTGTCAGACGGATCCACATAATCAATGCTGTAACTCAATAAAACTGCAGTGGATGATGCATCACATGTGCACACACACACGTTTCCTCTTCCTCACTCACACACACCTTAAACTTACCCTAATTTGCTGCAGCTTGAGGTCTTTGAACGTTTCATGGTGCTGTCTGCGGTCCCATCACCACCTCCGCCATCCTCATCAAGCCTTCATGTCCACTATGTGGCTGTCGTCTGAATGAAACAACGTGATAGCTTGGTCTAACGAGAAGACAAAAGCAACGACAATTGAAACCATAAAGGGATTTGAAGGCTACAGAATTGAGACCAAACTCGACAGCAGAAATTCAGCTAGCCAACAACAAAACTAGGAGTAATTACTGTACATGTACCTCACATTCTCCAATCATTCAAATAATTGGGTTCCTTCACAGTTGACCAATACTAAATAATATACTTGAGCTCAGTCAATCAACAGACAAATGTGCTACTCTGTGGTATGTAAATCTCTGAATTCACTTTTGCTCAACTTTATTAGTGTCCCAGACAAATTATATAATGCACAGAAGTAAACATATCAAAGAATTTGAAAGTTATGTAAGTTTTATTAGCAATGCCTCTTTGCACATAGGCCTAACCACCCCCATGTAATGACTAGCATCTCCAGAGCAAAAGACAAGCTGTCAATCACTGTAACAGCTGTTTTGTACAGTTTATCTGTCTGTTGAGCATTGGAGAATGAAAGACTGACATACAAAATGGAGGATGGGCCACCATCTTATACCACCCAGTGGAAGCATAAAGTAAGACTTAGTAAATTAAGTTTGCAATTAAGAAAATAATTACCTCCATATCTTTTCAAGATGAGAGGAGCCTCACATGGCTATTTGGTGGAGCACTACAGAGGACAGGATCAGCGGGGAGTTGATATAATTGACTTGAAATTGTTCTCCCATGGCAATTAAACATTGTTCCAAGCGATAAATGATTGAAGGATTGAGTCATGTATTCTAGTAGGCTTCTCACCATTAAATCTAGCACATTAAGGCATAATTCATTGTTTAGGGAGATAACAAGATGTATTTTTGAATGCATAGATCTTTTTTTGCTATGAAATTGCTCCGTGATATACGCCAGAGTACAGTGAGTTGTCCGTACTGATTTCTTTACATTTCCACTAATTGTGTGACTCTCCCTGTGATTTGAGTCTATATTCCACAACAGATCATTCTTGCGGAACTTAACTCCTCTCATAAAGGACGTTTATTTGATTCTGTGTAAAATATTGTAAAATGTTGATTTCAACCATCATTAAGTGTTACAAAATGTAACATTAAGTGTTTACATGCCCTGCTATAAGGAATATATGATCATACACAGTCATATTAATAGAACATAGCATGCCTGAAGCTATCATCATGGACCAAGTAAATCCAATGGATGACCTGATGACCTTGCTCCTAACATAAATGTCTACTATTACTGATAATAACCTATATTCATGTTATAATTGGTTTTCACTACTATTACTACCACTGCTATTATACAGAAGGGTATGCAAAGTTCCACAAAAGCATAACAGTCATGTTTCTTTCTCTAACAAACATATAGGTCTTTTGACATTGTGTGGGACTGGAAAAAATCATTTTTAGAAAGACTTATCAATGCAGACTTTATAATACATTACACGCACATTTATACCAGCTTATGAGCACTCAAATGAGTTTAGAGCAACCAATCTAAGAGTTGACTGGAAGTTTGACCCAGTGTTTTCCTTCCTCAGCTCTGAGGATGTGAGGATTGTTTTTTATTTACCTTTATTTAACTAGGCAAGTCAGTTAAGAACAAATTATTGTTTTCAATGACGGCCTAGAAACAGTGGGTTAACTGCCTTGTTCAGGGGCAGAACACCAGATTTGTACCTTGTCAGATCGGGGATTTGATTTTGCAACCTTTTGGTTGATAGTCCAACGCTCTAACCACTAGGCTATCCCTCCGCCCCAATTGTTGAGGCGAAGGGTAAAGCAAATCTGTCTGTAGAGTGAATGATGTTGCTCATGATAAATTCATAGGAGTGGCACGTCTGAGTGACTCTCCGGCCGTGGGTTAATTTGTCAAGAGGACATCTGAAGTTATGAGCCATGGCAGTGTGACAAAGCAGAAGCTGAATGTCATCCATTTCACTGCAAAGGGAAGAAATGGGACATGAAATGGCTGACTTTTTTATGCTGTACATAATAGTGCCGAAAATGATATGCTGACCATGTCCCTAGTTGAAACCAAGGTATCCTCTTTTCATTGATTTATTTCTCTTGGTTTGACTACCAGTTTATCGATGATGAGCCTTGGTCTCGTTTGAAGTATCTCTCTCTCTGTGTGTGTACAGTTGAAGTTGGAAGTTTACATACAATTAGGTTGGCGTCATTAACACTTGTTCTTCAACCACTCCACAAATGTCTTGTTAAAAACTTCTTAGGGCTGAGATCCCGCTAACGGGATCGATATGACAACAGCCAGATTCAAAACAACAGAAATCCCATAATTACAATTCTTCAAACATAGAAGTATTTCACACCATTTTAAAGATACACTTCTTGTTAATCCCACCACAGTGTCCGATTTCAAATAGGCTTTACGGCGAAAGCACCACAAATAATTATGTTAGGTCAGAGCCAAGTCACAGAAAAACACAGCAATTTTTCCAGCCAAAGAGAGGAGTCACAAAAATCAGAAATAGAGATAGAATTAATCAATAACCTTTGGGGATCTTCATCAGATGACACTCATAGGACATCATGTTACACAATACATGTATGTTTTGTTCGATAAAGTTCATATTTATATCAAGAAATCTCAGTATACATTGGCGCGTTATGTTCAGTAGTTCCAAAAACATCCGGTGATTTTGCAGAGAGCCACATCAATTTACAGAAATTCTCATAATAAATGTTGATGAAAATACAAGTGTTATGCATGGAACTTTAGATACACTTCTCCTTAATGCAACCGCTGTGTCAGATTTCAAAAAAGCTTTACGGAAAAAGCAAACCATGCAATAATCTGAGTACGGCGCTCAGAGACCAAACAAGCCAAAAAGATATCCACCATATTGTGCAGTCAACAGAAGTCAAAAATAACATTATAAATATTCACTTACCTTTGATGATCTACATCAGAATGCACTCCCAGGAATCCCAGCTCCACAATAAATGTTTGTTTTGTTTGATAATGTCTATCATTTATGTCCAAATAGCTACTTTTGTTAGCGAGTTTTGTAAACAAATCTAAACTCACAAAGCGTGTTCACTAGGAGCAGACAAAATGTCAAAAGGTTCCGTTACAGTCCGTAGAAACATGTCAAACAATGTATAGAATTAATCTTTAGGATGTTTTTAACATAAATCTTCAATAATTTTCCAACCGGAGAATTCCTTTTGTCTGTAGAAAAGGAATGGAACGCGAGCTACCTCTCACGTGAACGAGTGTCACGAGTTTGTGACACTCTGCCAGACCACTGACTCAAAGAGCCCTTATGAGCCCCTCCTTTACAGTAGAAGCCTCAAACAAGTTTCTAAAGACTGTTGACATCTAGTGGAAGCCTTAAGAAGAGCAACATGACCAATATCCCACTGTATCTTCAATAGGGAATGAGTTGAAAAACGACAAACCTCAGATTTCCCACTTCCTGGTTGGATTTTTTCTCAGGTTTTTGCCTGCCATATTCATAGACATCATTCAAACAGTTTTAGAAACTTCAGAGTGTTTTCTATCTAAATATACTAATAATATGCATATATTAGCAACTGGGACTGAGTAGCAGGCAGTGTACTCTGGGCACCTCTGGGCACCTTATTCATCCAAGATACTCAATACTGCCCCCAGCCATAAGAAGTTTTAACAAACTATAGTTTTGGCAAGTCGGTTTGGACATCTACTTTGTGCATGACACAAGTAATTTTTTCAACAATTATTTACAGACAGATTATTTCACTTATCACTTATATTCACTTATATTTCACTGTATCACAAATATTCACTTATAATCACTTATATTTTACTGTATCACAATTCCAGTGGGTCAGAAGTTTAAATACACTAAGTTGACTGTGCCTTTAAACAGCTTGGAAAATTCAAGGCTTTAGAAGCTTCTGATAGGCTAATTGACATCATTTGAGTCAATTGGCGGTGTACCTGTGGATGTATTTTAGGACCTACCTCAAACTCAGTGCCTCTTCGCTTGACATCATGGGAAAATCAAAAGAAATCAGCCAAGACCTCAGAAAAAAATTGTAGACCTCCACAAGTCTGGTTCATCCTTGGGAGAAATTTCCAAACGCCTGTACAAACAATAGTACGCAAGTATAAACAACATGGGACCACGCAGCCGTCATACCACTCAGGAAGGAGGCGCGTTCTGTCTCCTAGAGATGAACGTACTTTGGTGCGAAAAGTGAAAATCAATCCCAGAACAACAGCAAAGGACCTTGTGAAGATGCTGGAGGAAACAGCTACAAAAGTATCCATATCCACAGTAAAAACGAGTCCTATATCGACATAACCTGAAAGACCGCTCAGCAAGGAAGAAGCCACTGCTCCAAAACTGCCATAAAAAAGCCAGACTACGGTTTGCAACTGCACATGGGGACAAAGATCGTACTTTTTGGGGAAATGTCCTCTGGTCTGATGAAACAAAAATAGAACTGTTTGGCCATAGTCCTCCATCGTTTTTTTTGTAGGATAAAGGGGGATGTTTGCAAGGAGAAGAACACCATCCAAACTGTGAAGCACGGAGGTGGCAGCATCATGTTGTGGGGTGCTTTGCTGCAGGAGGGACTGGTGTATTTCACAAAATAGATGGCATCATGAGGATGGACAAATATGTGGATATATTGAAGCAACATCTCAAGGCATCAGACAGGAAGTTAATCCATGGGTCTTCCAAATGAACAATGACCCCAAGCATACTTCCAAAGTTGTGACAAAATGTCAAGGTATTGCAGTGGCCATCACAAAGCCCTGACCTCAATCCAATAGAAAATGTGTGGGCAGAACTGAAAAAGCGTGTGCGAGCAAAGAGACCTAAAAACCTGACTGTTACAACAGCTCTGTCAGGAGGAATGTGCCAAAAATCACCCAAGTTATTGTGAGAAGCTTGTGGAAGGCTACCCGAAACGTTTGACCCAAGTTAAACAATTTAAAGGCAATGCTATCAAATACTAATTGAGTGTATGTAAACTTCTGACCCACTGGGAATGTGATGAAAGAAATACAAGCTGAAATAAATCAATAATTCTCTCTACTATTATTCTGACATTTCACATTCTTAAAATAAAGTGGTGATCCTAACTGACCTAAGACATGGACATTTTACTAGGATTAAATGTCAGGAAGTGTGAAAAAAATGAGTTTCAATGTATTTGGCTAAGGTGTATATAAACATCCGACTTTAACTGTATGTATGTACTTGTGGATATTGAGAAATTACAAAAGTAAAACATAAACACAGGTTTTTGGACTAACCCCTCAAAAACAAACAATTTGAGAGCTTGGGACAATGAGGTTCCAGCTGCAAGAGGAGTGATTCTGAGATAATTGGCTTTAATGGTCCGAACCCTCATTGGTTTGTACAGTGTCAGCAATTTTTGGATCGTATTATTTTGAACTTAACAACATGAATTTGGGTATTTAGAGTACTATATACTGTAGGGAGAGAACATTGAACAGAACAAGGCTATGGCAATAACTACATTTGGACAAAAATGCAGATAGAACCTCATGGTCCCATGCTCTCGAATGAATTCTGCATGGTGCCTTAGTTGCTCTTGTTTTTTGATGATCAATACACCCCCTTGCCAAAGAACACCTTCAATCTACAAAGACCTATATTCTATCCTAGCAGAGCTATTCTTTATTTTTTTGTCGACAATAATCATATTGTTGTCCTCAGGGGAACATAAGATCGTGACATACGGATTAAACAGTATAATAAATACATACAGTACACAACAGTGCAATTCACATGGTACTGACTGATGCAGTGAAGAAGACGAAAGCAAAAAGTTGGATGAATTAGTTGGTCTGGGTGGGAATCATCAAATAATTATATGAATGCAATAAACTCAGCAGCCTAATTGATTTCAGACCATTCACTTGCACAGTCTTTTGGGCACAGCTATTTCTCAGGAACTGTGTTTTGAATCATATGTTCATTTCTGTAGAAAATACTGTCCAGGGTTTTCAGTGAGGTTGAATTTGTCAACAAATTGTTGTTATGATGGTATTCAAATGCCAAAGCACACCTTCAGTAGCCTACATTCGGCAACTCATAATCGAGTTAGCATAGACATAATCGTATTTAAAATGATGGTCTGTTCTGGGATTCATTTGCACACATAGCTGTTGTGACATACACCATGGGTACATTACATTTACATATAAAATTATTGGATCCCTTGATAAATATGACCAAAAAAATACTATTAGTCTTCTGACTATAGCACCGGTTCCAATCCAGGCGGTGCATATGCAGAAAATATGTTATTCCCTACTGTAAAATAAGGTGGTGGATATTTTATGTTATGGAGCTATTTTGCTTCCACTGGTCCTGGGGCCCTTGTCAGTGGCATCATGAACCAAGTAGCAGGACATTATATCCAAATCATCCTAAACACACATCAAAATCCACAATGGAATGGTTCATTCACCTCAAAATCAACATTTTGCAATGGTCATCTCATCTCCGGACTTAAAAGCTGTGGTTTGAATTGAAGAGGGCAGGCCATAAGCACAGATGAATGAAGGGTGTCAAGGATCTGGAAAGATTCTGTATGTAGGAATGGACTAAGAGCCCTCCCAATGTGTTCTCCAATCTCCTAACATTTTAGGAAAAGGCTCAGTTTCGTGATCCTTGCAAGGGGAGGGTGCTGGAATATTGAAAACTGGGGATCCAATCTTTTTTTAGATTTGTTGTGTTACTTGTTAAACAACATCTCTTTCTCTGAGCAATTGTATTAGTGTTAGCATACAATATAGCTAAGTGTTTGAATTATTTATGATGTACAGTCTTTTTTGCTCATCTATATCAAAGGATCCAATAAATCTGGACCCCACTTTATGTATTTTTGCATGATGAAACTGTGTTCCAACGCAACACATTCCAAAAGTGCCACCCCACCTCCTCAAAACACAACCGTTGACTGATTTTCTACTGATTATGTATTTTGCATGCTATCTGCAAAGCAGCTTGAGAGTTGGGGCAAGAGGAGAGGCATTAAGGGCTTGACGACTGTGGGACCTCCTGCTGAGATGAGAGGAGGGGGGGGGGGGGGTAAAAGCAGAGGAGAGGGAAGTGTGAATAGGGGATAACCAATCTGCTGTACTGGAATGGGACCCGTCATGGTCACTCAGTCGCTTGTGGTCTCTCTCTCGCTCTCTCTCTCTCCTACACCATTGCACTTTGTTTGCCCTTTTCGTCTGGCATCACCCTCATAGTCCCCCCCCCCACCGCTATCCCCCAGATTATTCTATCTGTAGTCACTAAGGAGATGCACACACTATCCATCACAAAGTACAAATTCTCAGCGTGTCGATTTGGCATCAGACTCTTAATTAAAACTCCATTTCTAAGAGATAATTAGACTTTCATCTCACCAGCATGCCACCTCAATCAAAGAACCATTTCTTTCTTCAAGGGAGGCTCAGAGAGGAAAAGGAGAGAGGGTCTTTAGCCACTTTCCTTCAGGACACTAGTCAATAATTAATAAAGATATCTTGGGTTAAAAAAAAGACAAAGAAAAGTCTGCTATAAATAGTTTAATATCTTTAATTCGTGGAAGTAAATTACTTCAATTGGGAGGAAGACGGCACCATATATATTTTGGTAAAGCACAAGGTTAGGTTACATCAGTGTTTTGTTCTCTAGTGTCAAGCAGTTGAGGCATTGATATTACGCAATAACACCGCTGTGAGGAGTCCATTTACAATGTGTCCTGGCCGGTGAAACTCAAACCGAAGTATAAAATGAAGTCTATTAGGGCTATAAGGGGCCAGAGAGCTTGAGGCAGCCTGCTATGAGACAGCTGTGAGGCCTGAATAATTGAAGAGTGCAGACCAGCTGCAAAACACAGGCCACGTCCTCCCAGCTGTTTCCCATGCTGAAGTTGACACTTCAACACTCACCAGACGTGTGCAGTTAACAGGGTCCATCTGTTATTGGAATAATGAACATCGTCTTTAACCATGGGGAAATGAATAATTATTGTGGTAATGCTTGACAATGACGATGATGATGCTATTGATAGTGATATCGAAGGGATAGCGATAGTTTTGGTGATGATGATGATCAGGATCAGGATGGTAGTAGGGGTTTTGATTATGATGAAGATAATCATAGCAGTTGTTTTGAAGATGATAACGATGAGAAGGATGATGGTAGTAGTAGTCGTGATGTAAGTAAACATGCCAAAATTTGCCTTCTGGGGATGCTAAATGTTCATCATTCTCATAATTATTCAATCACCCATTAAAGTAATTTACATCCTGTATGTTTTTTTATTTTACCAGGTCATTTGACTGGGAACACATTCTCATTGACAGCAACAACGTGGAGAATAGTTACAGGGTTAGTTACAAGGCAGCAGTAGGATGCAGGGTGGTATGCTATGTTTCCTGGTATAAAACAAGAAAACATTTGAATGATAGTAATTGTTGACATATATATCCCACATATATCCTTGGCCTCGGAGCAGATCAGTTTAGTAATGATTACCTGACTCAGGTAAAACCAATTTCAATTCACTTGTTACCCAAGTCGGTGACAAGGGCTCAACAAGACTTACATTTCAGTATTTGTTGGCTCCAATCAGCAGCTGATGTCATGGTCTGTGTGTGGATGCATCAATTCAGGGACAGTCTCGGACCAGAAATCAGTCCAGGCATTTCTAACACACCAGCCCATTTGTTTTCCTCAAGGCCCCCAAACAAGCCCCAATTGTTGCCAAATAATTATCATTTTTTTATTAAAAATATTACAGGGCCTCTGGGCCAAGGATGGACCAGCACACTGGGCTGAAGATGAACTAGCCTATATGGCATTTGCCAGAATTGACCTAAGGCCATTCTGTCCCTGCAACAATTTCCCAAGGGTCCAATTTATCATGATTCTGTATGCAGCAATTTTATGTTTGTGAACATAACAATGCTGCACAATCTAAGGATATAACATGTTTCAAATTACAATTGAGCAGGTGTAGCGTCTGTTTGACATTATGTCAATGTAATTGCTATGATCACATATTCAGAAATGTTGATAACAATGTCCCTAAAACGTTTGTATTATACGCGTTACACATTTCAGCTGAGGTAAGAGCATAACTGCCAGGCGAATGGTCATGATGTCTTGAGTTACCATAGCTGATCGTTTTGTAACGGTAAATAAAAGTTTTCAAAAATCGATATTGCCATAGTCTCGTAACCAGCCCTTTTCATATCCAACATTGTGTACTGGGAATGCTCATTATAACTTTGCTAACTCTCAGACTAACAATTACCAAGACACAATCACTGTTGTTTCAGTTAGCCGTTTGTTGATGTGTACATCTTGTAAATGAGTCTTGCCTCTCTGGAGATATTCTCCTAAGATGCGTTTCTCATTAGTAGAAAAGTCGACATCGGTACGCGCTTTACATCAAACTACTTCGATAACATATACATTTTACGAAGACAACCTTTTTAAAAACACATCCTTAGACTTGGGCATCATTATGGTGCTATGTCTCTGGATTGTATTGAAGTGTAGACTTGTTATTTATGTTATACTGTGTTTTCGCATGTGACTATCTATTACGACACTGTTGGTTGGATACAGTCTGGACCTTTGCTAATTAGTCACCTTGAGCACATGAACAGACAGAGAACACGTGTTTCTCGACGGGGGGTTGCTTAGAGGGTCACATAGCACTGAGTTATTAATGGCGACCATTTTCAACCAAGACGTAAGAGTGATCCTTAGGAAAATTATTTCAGTATAGGATGGTTTCACAAGCGAACATATGTCTAGGTCCACATTTTCATGCGTTCGCTATCATGTAACGACATGTACAGTTGAAGTCGGAAGTTTACATACACCTTAGCCAAATACATTTAAACGCCGTTTTTCACAGTTCCTGACATTTAATCCTAGTTAAAATGCCCTGTCTTAGGTCAGTTAGAATCACCACTTTATTTTAAGAACGTGAAATGTCAGAATAATAGTAGAGATAATTATTTATTTCAGCTTGTATTTCTTTCATCACATTCCCAGTGGGTCAGAAGTTTACATACACTCAATTAGTATTTAGTAGCATTGCCTTTAAATTGTTTAACTTGGGTTAAATGTTTCGGGTAGCCTTCGACAAGCTTCTCACAATAAGTTGGGTGAATTTTGGCCCATTCCTCCAGACAGAGCTGGTGTAACTGACTCAGGTTTGTAGGCCTCCTTGATCAAACACACTTTTTCAGTTCTGCCCACAAATTTTCTATAATATTGAGGTCAGGGCTTTGTGACGGCCAATCCAATACCTTGACTTTGTTGTCCTTAAGCCTTTGGACGAGTGCTTGGAGGAAGAGTGCTTGTCCATTTGAAAGACCCATTTGCGACCAAGCTTTAACTTCCTGACTGATGTCTTGAGATGTTGCTTCAATATATCCACATATTTTTCCATCCTCATGTTGCCATCTATTTTGTGAAGTGCACCAGTTCCTCCTGCAGCAAAGCACCCCCACAACATGATGCTGCCACCCCCGTGTGTCACGGTTGGGATGAGGTTCTTCAGCTTGCAAGCCACCCCCTTTATCCTCCAAACATAACGATGGTCATTATGGCCAAACAGTTCTATTTTTGTTTCATCAGACCAGAGGACATTTCTCCAAAAAGTACAATTGTCGTCCCATGTGCAGTTGCAAACCGTAGTCTGGCTTTTTTATGGCAGTTTTGGAGCAGTAGCTTCTTCCTTGCTGAGCGGCCTTTCAGTTTATTTTGATATAGGACTCGTTTTACTGTGGATATAGATACTTTTGTACCTGTTTCCACCAGCATGTTCACAAGGTCCTCTGCTGTTGTTCTTGGATTGACGTTCACTTTTCGCACCAAAGTACGTTCATCTCTAGGAGACAGAACGCGTCCCCTTCCTGAGCGGTATGTTGGCTACATGTTCCCATGTTGTTTCTACTTGCGTACTATTGTTTGTACAGATGAACGTGGTACCTTCAGGCATTTGGAAATTGCTCCCAAGGATGAACCAGACTTGTGGAGGTCTACAATTTTTTTTCTGAGATCTTGGCAGATTTCTTTTGATTTTCCCATGATATCAAGCAAACAGGCACTGAGTTTAAAGGTAGGGCTTGAAATACATCCACAGGTACACCTCCAATTCCAATAGTTTTTTATTGTCTAGGGTTTTTTGTATGTTTATGTGTTTTTTTTCTAGTCTAGGTGTTTTTATGTCTATGGTTCCCTAAATTGGTTCTCAATCAGATGCAGCTGTTTATCGTTGTCTCTGATTGGGGACCATATTTAGGTAGCCATAGTCCTTGGCTAGTTTGTGGGTTGTTGGTCTATGTTCAGTTGCCTCTCTGCGCTACGCATATTAGTGTCACGGTTCGTTTGGATCGTTTGTTCGTTCAGTGTTCTTTCGTTTATTAAAGAAGAATGTTTGCTTGCCACGCTGTGCCTTGGTCTCCTCATTATATCGACCGTGACAATTATAAGTTAATTAATCTGTCTGTAAACAAGTTTTGGAAAAATTACTTGTGTCATGCACAAAGTAGATGTCCTAACCGACTTGTCAAAACTATAGTTTGTTAACCATAAATTTGTGGAGTGGTTGAAAAACGAGTTTTAATGACTCCAACCTAAGTGTATGTAAACTTCCGACTTCAACTGTATCTAACAAGAAGCCGGCAATTAAAAAACGAATATTCAAGACATTCAGGATCACGTTGCCTGTCTATGGCTGTAACGTGCCAGGCGTAGCCTATTAGCTCTAGCTTTTAAATCCAGCACCTCTTTAGGGAGACTTTCAAAGCTTTGCTGTGCCGAAATGCTGCCCCGCTTCTAAAGACCCCCTGCTGCTTGTGTCAGAGTGAAGAATCTCTCTGTGCTCGATAAATTAAACTTATTCCAATGTTCTCATGGCGTTAAAATAAGGCTTTATCGCTGTTTTGCCGAGAGCTCTTTAATGAAGACTGTTGTGAGAGACGCCTTGTGCATCCTTCATACCAAAACAGAAAATACTTATCATTTTATAAAATTTGATGATTTCATTATTATTTGGGGAAACCAAATACAAATGGAAACAAATCGTGTTTAGCTCAGGCCGTTATCCCTACCTGCTTCAAAATGTCCACTACCATCCCGGTTCCCAGGAAATGGAAAGTAACTGAACTGAATGAACTGAATGAATCCTCATCCCGTAGCACTCATTTACGTCATCATGAATTGCTTTGAGAGACTAGTAAAAAGACCACATCACCTTCTTCCTCCCCGACACACTCAACCATCCCCAATACCATCCCCAATTCGCCTACCGCCACGACAGATCCACGGATGACGCAATCACCATTGCACTGCAAATATACTTTAAAGTACTTATACTTTTACTCCACTACATTCCTAAAAATAGTATGTACGTTTTGCTCCATACATTTTTCCTGACACCCAAAAGTAATCGTTACAATTTCAATGCTCAGACAGTAGGGCAATATGGCCCAATTCATGCACATATCAATATAACTTATTGTCATCCCTACTGCCTCTGATCTGGCGGACTCACCAAACACAAATACTGTGTTTGTAAATCAGTGTTGGAGTGTGCATCTGGCTGTCCATAAATTAAACATTATGTAAATAATTTGGTTTATAGCATTTACTTTTATGACAATTGAGAACTTTTTCCACATTATTCAGATGCATAGGTCATGATTTATACAACAATCGTGTTTTTGTTCAAAACTGCTACACACACTGTACACATTTACACTAGGAAACACATTTGGAAACACTTTTTTCTAAAAGAGACCCCACAGTGTTTTTAACAGAGAGCCAGATGGTGGGGAACACAAAAGTTTGTCAATTACATTGATTCCTAGAGACAGGTGCCAGTTAAAGAGCTGTCACTGATAACTTTGATAAATCCTGAACACAGGATTTAAAGTGGTTCGTTATTCCCCTCATTATTTGGAGCGACACATGCGGCGCTTTTCGACAAATGGATCCATTGCCTCACAATAACGCCACTTGAATCCAAGTCAGGAAGACTTTTCTCTCAGCCTTAAAGGGAGAAAAAAAAATATTCAATATTCTTAGTGGCACTGGGGACCTTTTCTGTTGCCTTGGAATAAATTGTTATTTAATTGAATAAGGGTATAGGTGTTCTTAAATCTTTACAACACAAATTAATGTATGTTTTCGGTTGTTTTGTTTCCATCTCAACCCAGGAGGGAAAAGAGAGGGTCCAAGACTGATTGGGAGCTATTGCCCACTGTAACGGTTTTCTGTATGTGAAGAAGAGTCGGACCAAAATGCAGCGTGTCTATTGCGATCCATGTTTAATGAAGAAACACACTAAACACAAACACTACCAAAACAATAAACGTAACGAAAAACCGAAACAGCCTATACTTGTGTAAACTAACACAGGAACAACGACACTAAGGACAATCACCCACAAAACCCAACACCAAACAGGCTACCTAAATATGGTTCCCAATCAGAGACAATGACGAACACCTGCCTCTGATTGAGAACCATATCAGGCCAAACATAGAACTAGACAAACTAGACATGAAACATAGAATGCCCACTCAGCTCACACCCTGACCAACCAAAACATAGAAATATACAAAGTAAACTATGGTCAGGGTGTGACACCCACTAAACAATTTATATTCAAAATGTGGTGAACTCAATGACAATCTAATTCAATCACAATTGTAATTTCCCCAAAATGTATTTTAATTAACTGCATGTCATTCTGCATGTTTTCCCCAAAGAAAAAATAATGGTCAGTAATCATACAACAACAGAGGCAGATTGAATTATTTTGGCCTTTGATTGACTGAATTGATTTCCTGAAGTGTACCTAGCAATACAGACACCTACCTAAAACACTAAGACCTTTAACACAGACTGGAGTTAGTAAGCAAGATGATATAATGTGAAGATAACCTCTTTTTTTCATTTTATAGACAGTCAATAACAACACTGGTAATGTCTTCTGTTTCTAACTATGTATTTTGGTACTGCACCTTTAACATTTTTGAACCACAGGAGTCTGCTGAGGGGAGGACGGTTCATAATAATTCCCGGAACAGAGCAAATGGAATGGCATCAAACACCTGGAAACCATGTATTTGATATCATTCCCACATATTCCGCTCTAGCCATTACCACAAGCCTATCCTCCCCGATTAAGGTGCCACCAACCTCCTGTGCTTTGAACACTTCTTTGTGTACAAATGAAAACAAGATAGATTGGATTTTGGCTCTGCATGGTCAAATAGCTACAATGGAATACAAAGCAGGTAAAGAAATAAGAAAGCAGTGGAGAGAAAAGAAAATGTCAATTGATACCGCATTAATTTCCTAGGAAATGTCTTATCTGAATATGAAGGGCCAATCACTGTCTGATTGTGCTGATCATAGCCCACATACTTCACTCAGCTCTGTGTATTTGCAATGGCACAGAGTGAATGGATGAAATGTATGGCTGCATCTCCAACATGTCAAATTGTGGCCTCCCGTCACTTTACATTTTAATCATTTGGCAGACGCTCTTATCGAGAGTAACTTAAATGAACAATAAAGGTTAAGTGCCTTGCTCAAGGGCACATTGGACGATGTTTCACCTTATGGGCACGGGGATTTGAACCAGTGACCTCTCGGTTACTGTCCCAATGCTCTAAACCTCTAGGCTACCTTCTTTAAGATCAGTAGACTTTTAAAGATGAGATAGGAACAGCTACCTGCAATGTGTTTAGATCCACAATGTTTGCTTGCTACGTTAGTGTTAACTACAGGAAGTTGAACACAAAACACATGATGCCAACAGTCTCAAGAACAAACCTATTTTCTCTCATGGGGCACTATACCATCATTGCACTATGAAATCATGACACAGGCATGGCAGAGGATTTTGTGTTGTTTTACCTTTATTTAACTAGGCTTGTCAGTTAAGAACAAATTCTTATTTTAAATGACGGCCTAGGAACAGTGGATTAACTGCCTTATAACCCCTCAGATTTGTCCTGTGGCTATTAGTTGCTAAGTGGCTAGTAGTATTTCTCTGAAGAAATAAGAAATTAGAAGTTGGCTTTAGCTAGACCAGATTGGGAACCTATCTCCCAACTAGCTACCAAGAAGCCATTTCAGGCTATCAATCAAGTTAGAGTAGCTAGCTTGTCTAACTGTCTTAGCTGGCATGCCTACTGGCAAGGTTGGTAGACTTTAGAAAAGCAATCAATAACTAAATGTATGTAACAAGACTCATAATCCGTTCAATCCTATACCCAGATTTTAGCAGAGAAGTATATTTAGTTTCTTTAAAAAAAACTCCAGTTAGGAGGACACAGACAGTTCAAGAGGTATGCTCAGATATACACACGCATCCTTACCGGTTGCATCACTGCCTGGTACGGCAATTGCTCGGTCTCCGACCGCAAGGCACTTCAGAGGGTAGTGCATACGGCCCAGTACATCACTGGGGCAAAGCTGCCTGCCTTCCAGGACCTCTACACCAGGCGGTGTCAGAGATATGCCCTAAAAATTGTCAAAGACAACAGCAACCCCAGTCATAGACTGTTCTGTCTACTACTGCATGGCAAGCGGTACCGGAGTGCCAAGTCTAGGACAAAAAGGCTTCTCAACAGTTTTTACCCCCAAGCCATAAGACTCCTGAATAGGTAACCAAATGGTTACTCGGACTATTTGCATTGTGTGTGTCCCCCCCCCCCAACCCCTCTTATACGCTGCTGCTACTCTCTGTTTATCTTAAATGCATAGTCACTTTAACTATACATTCATGTACATACTTCCTAAATGGCCCGACCAACCACTGTTCCCGCACTTTGGCTAACCGGGCTATCTGCATTGTGTCCCATCACCCGCCAACCACACTTTTTACACTTCTGATACTCTCTATTCATCATATATGCATAGTCACTTTAACGATACCTACATGTACCTACTACCTCAATAAGCCTGACCTACAGGTGTCTGTATACAGCCTTGCTACTCTTTTTTCAAATGTCTTTTTACTGTTGTTTTATTTCTTTACTTACCTACATACACACACACACACACACACACACACACACACACACGCACACATTTTTTTTGCACCATTGGTTATAGCCTGTAAGTAAGCATTTCACTGTAAGGTCTACCTACACCTGTTGTATTCGGCGCACGTGACAAATAAACTTTGATTTGATTAATCAGTGACTCCATCGAAACTTGAACAATGGTCATCAAATTTGATAAAAGGTTTTAAAAGCAATTTTCATAAACTTAACCATTGGAAAATGGATGAAGATACTCCAAACTTTTATAATTTTTATAATCCATCAGATATTGACTGAATTATAGCACATCAACTATTTTCAAGGATTTCGGTGGGTATTCAGCAATTCAATTTCTTGTCTAATGTAAATTGTCTTTGCTTAGAATGTACTCAAATTTATACACATTTTGTTGTTGTCTGGTATCTGGTATTTTTTCATATTTTGTGTTAAGATATAGAAAATCTTATTTGCATAAATGCACCAGGTGAATTTGCATGTATTAAAACATTAACATAAAGGGGTGGAACCAACCTGGACTCAGGTGTAGACGTAACATAGTAAACGGAAATCCGGGACACTGAACAAAAATAGAAACACATCTAGTAAAGTGTTGGTCGCCATGAGCTGAAAAACAAAAATGAAATGTTCCATATGCACCAAAAGCGTTTTTCTCTAAAATTTTGAGCACAAATTTGTTTATATCCCTATTAGTGAGCATTTCTCCTTTGCCAATATAATCCATCCACTTGACAGGTGTGGCATATCAAGAAGCTGATTAAACAGCATGATCATTACACAGGTGCACCTTGTGCTGGGGACAAACAAGGCCACTGTGAAATGTGCAGTTTTGTCACAACTCAATGCCACAGATGTCTCAAGTTTTGAGGGAGCGTGCAATTGGCATTCTGACTGCAGGAATGTCCACCAGAGCTGTTGCCAGAGAATTTAATGTTAATTTCTCTACCATAAGCTGCCTCCAACGTCATTTTAGAGAATGACGTTAGAAAGCTGAGGAAACTGTGGGTTTGCACAACTGAACAGTTTCTCCACAAACTGTCAGACAACGTCTCAGGGAACAGAGTGCCACATGGTGGCGGTGGGGTTATGGTATCGGTAGGCATAAGCTACAGACAACAAACACTATTGCATTTTATCGATGGCAAACTTTATGCACAGAGAAAACATGACGAGCTCCTGAGGCCCATTATCATGCTATTCATCCACCGCCATCATCTCATGTTTCAGCATGACAATGCAGGGCCCCATGTCGCAAGGATCTGTCCACAATTCCTGGAAGCTGGAAATGCCCCAGTTCTTTCATGGCCTGCATAATCACCAGACATGTTACCCACTGAATATGTTTGGGATGCTCTGGTTCGACATGTACGACAGCGTGTTCCAGTTCCCTCCAATATCCATTGAAGAGGAGTGGGAAAACATCCCACAGGCCACAATCAACAACCTGATCAACTACAGGTGAAGTCGGAAGTTTACATACACTTAGGTTGGAGTCATTAAAACTAGTTTTTCAACCACTCCACAAATGTATTGTTAACAAACCATAGTTTTGGCAAGTCGGTTAGGACATCAACTTTGTGCATGATACAAGTAATTTTTCCAAAAATTGTGTACAGACAGATTATTTCACTGTATCACAATTCCACTATATCACACTAAGCTGACTGTGCATTTAAACAGCTTGTAAAATTCCAGAAAATTATGTGATGACTTTAGAAGCTTCTGATAGGCTAATTGACATAATTTGAGTCAATTGGAGGTGTACATGTGGATGTATTTCAAGGCCTACCTTCAACCTCAGTGCCTCTTTGCTTGACATCATGGGAAAATCAAAAGAAATCAGCCAAGAAAATCAATCCCAGAACAACAGCAAAGGACCTTGTGAAGATGTTGGAGGAAAGATGTACAAAAGTATGTATATCCACAGTAAAAGAGTCCTATATCGACATAACCTGAAAGGCCGCTCAGCAAGGAAGAAGCCACTGCTCCAAAACCGGTTTGCAACTGCACATGGGGACAGAGATTGTACTTTTTGGAGAAATGTCCTCTGGTCTGATGAAACAAAAATAGAACTGTTTGGCCATAATGACCATTATATTTGGAGGAAAAAGGGGGAGGTTTGCAAGCCGAAGAACACCATCCCATCCGTGAAGAACAGGGGTGGCAGCATCATGTTGTGGGGGTGCTTTGCTGCAGGAGGAACTGGTTCTCTTCTCAAAATAGATGAGGAGGAAAAATATCTGGATATATTGAAGCAACATCTCAAGACATCAGTCAGGAAGTTGAAGCTTGGTCGCAAATTGGTCTTCCAAATGAACAATGACCCCAAGCATACTTCCAAAGTAGTGGCAAAATGGCTTGAGGACAACAAAGTCAAGGTATTGGAGAGGCCATCACAAAGCCCTGACCTCAATCCTATAGGACATTTGTGGGCAGAACTGAAAAAGCGTGTGCAAGTGAGGAGGCCTACAAACCTGACTCAGTTACACCAGCTCTGTTAGGAGGAATGGGCAATGCTACCAAATACTGATTGAGTGTATGTAAACTTCTGACCCACTGGGAATGTGATGAAAGAAAGTAATAATTCTCTCTACTATTATTCTGACATTTCACATTCTTAAAATAAAATAAAGTGGTGATCCTAACTGACCTAAGACAGGAAATTCTTACTAGGATTAAATGTCAGGAATTGTGAAAAACTGAGAATAAATGTATTTGGCTAAGGTGTATGTAAATCCAGCTTCAACTGTATATGGAAAGGAGATGTGTCGCGCTGCATGAGGCAAATGATGGTCACACCAGATACTGACTGATCCTCGCCCCTAATTTTTATCTGTATTTGTGACCAACAGATGCATTTCTGTATTCCCAGTCATGTGAAATCAATAGATTAGGGCCTAATGAATTTATTTCATATGAACTGTAACTCAGTAAAATCTTTGAAATTGTTGCATGTGCATGTTGCGTTTATATATGTTTCCATTATATTTAGCAAGTATCGGCTCTTGACTGGCTGAGTAGGAGGGGCGGCTCCGAGTGTGGGTGGTTTTTCCAAATTCAACAGACATGCATTGCATTAACGAGAAATAATAACTCATTTCTAATCGGATTAATTTCTCTAAACTCTGAATAGAATAGTAATGGAGTTATAGGCCTACTCAGGCTGGTTATAGGCAGACTATCACATTCAACCTATACTGTAGCCCATATAGCCCATTTGTACTACTTAAAAATGACAAGACAGAAAAGATAATTGGTTCCATTTCAAAACATTTCTTTGTGAAACCAAGGTGCTGTGACATATATACATTACATCAAATAGCCTAGTACATGCATAAAATGTTTCAAATTAGAAGGCTTTTGCACGGAAAAACGTAGACAGTCGGGTGCATCACAAATACAGAGCTGCTTGACAGCAACATAAAACTAAAGGACGGATCGTTAGGAACGAGATCAGAATTACTTCTAAGGATTGATCCATAAATAGGTAGTCTAGCCTACAAAACTAAAACAATCCATATGTTCAAATCAAAAGGCCTTCTTAACATGACATAAATAACACAGCCACACCCCAAGTCCCCAGTGCCAACACATTCAGAAATCAAAAGATGGTTTAGTATTTAGTTTAAAAGCTCTGACAAAGGCCAATGGAACAATAAAATCAAAAATCATTAAGAAAACAGAAATCCACTTTGGATTTTCAAAGATGTAGAGTATATGCAATTCTCGTGATAATTTCATTTGAACACCACCGCCGAATCTTCGCTATTCGGTATCTTTCTAATTAAGTAGCCTAATTTTGTTGTTTGGCTACTTGAAGAGAACTAGGGACTATCACTCGCTGCCCACCTCTTCCAATGCATTATGGAAAAGTGTGCATCGAATTCTACTAGATGTAGAGCCAAAATGAGAATAACATCCAGGCACTTAAAGCACACTAGATTTACGAAACTTACATACTATAACACTTTATTTTGTTAGTATACTCAAATGCACTACTATTTAGGACGCAAGTATAGGTATTCGGACAAGGCCAATGTATTCCATTGAGAACCATTTCAGCCATTACCGGGATGTTTGACAAGTCATAACAAAAATGTCTGAGGTCGTAATGTCAACGGGAAAAAACAACAGGCACAAGGAAAAGTATGAAAGAGTTGCAGAAGTAAAATGAAAGCAATCAATGCAGCGAAATTTAAGTGATGTGGATTTTTGTACCCCTCAAACACAGAAAATAGATGGCTGAAAAAGGCAGATCCCGAGTGGGCGGGGCATGCGTGTCACTAATACAACATTGTGTCTTATCACTGGTGCATAGGCAATGAAAATAGAAAAGGCAAAGGAAGAGAAATGGTTGCCAAAGCTAGGATACAGGCTTTTCCTGCTCTATTGTGTGTGAAGAGGAATTTAAATCTCAAGAGGAATACCGGAGGTTTTGTTATACTTACCAATGGCATCCCTTACACTACTTTAAATAGATTTAATGGGGCAATATGCAGTTGAAACAATAACAAAGCATTCTACCCACCACTATTTGGGTAAAAAGCTTAGGGATGGGGCTGGAGAAATGTAACCACTCTCAAATTCATAGACAGAGCTATGGATGCAAGGACTGACAATCCATGATATCAAAAGTATAGATTGAACCATGTTTTGAGGCAGTTTTGTACAGTGTTTGTTTACATTTACTTTGCTTGTAAACATTAAAACAAGCTGATATTTTGGGTTCTGATGGGTTATGACAGTTGAACTAAGCTTATGAAACATATATACGTTACATTCTTCAGGAATCAACTGGATACAGTAGATTAATTTATAAGTCCAAAAATTGATGTAGCAACCTCCCCTTTAAACTGCTTTGAATTTGTCTTGGGACGCACCTTTTTCCAAATGTTGATCTAGTACACTGAAGATTTTTGGAGAAAAGCTTTAGAATAAGTAACCTGGAGTAAACTACAAAATATCATCCAAAGTTTTGGATGATGTTTTCCTATAATTTAAAGGTACAATGAATCCGTAAAAAAAAAAAAAACATCTCAATATCAAATAATTTCTCGGTACAGTTAACGTTTGCTGGGACTGTCTGGGAGTGGGCTGAGTGGGGAGTGGAAAACTAAAAACTAGTTGTTATATGCAGAGAGGGTTGGAACTCTCTTTTTTATTGGTCAATTAACTAATTTTCCTTTTGGTGATGTCACCATGCAAGCAAAAACTCCATCCCATCAAAACAGGCTGCAATTTAAGGAGGTCTTTTCAAACAGCTTTACAAACAGCTTTTTAAGTTTTTCCACATTTTGTTGCATTACAGCCTTATTCAAAAATTGATTATATTGTTTTCCCCCTCATCAATCTACACACAATATCCCATAATGACAAAGCAAAAACAGGTTTTTAGATTTTTTTGCAAATGTATAAAATACAAAAAATGGAAATCTGACTTTTACATAAGTATTCAGACCCTTTACTCAGTACTTTATTGAAGCACATTTGGCAGCGATTACACTACAAGCTTGGCACACCTGTATTTGGGGAGTTTATCCTATTATTCTCTGCAGATCCTCTCAAGCTTTGTCAGATTGGATGAGGAGCATCGCTGCACAGCTATTTTCAAGTCTTTCCAGAGATATTCGATCGGGTTCAATACCGGGCTCTGGCTGGGCCACTCAAAAACATTCAGAGACTTGTCCCAAAGCCACTCCTGCGTTGTCTTGGCTGTGCGCTTACAGTAGGGTCGTTGTCCTGTTGGAAGGTGAACCTTCACCCCAGTCTGAGGTCCTGAGTGCTCTGGATCAGGTTTTCATCAAGGATCTCTCTGTACTTTGCTCCGTTCATCTTTCCCTCGATCCTGACTAGTCTCCCAGTCCCTGCTGCCGAAAAACATCTCCACAGTATGATGCTGCCACCACCATGCTCCCTGAACAAGGCCCTTTTCCCTCGATTGCTCAGTTTGGCCGGGCGGCCATGTCTTGGTGGTTCTAAACGTCTTCCATTTAAGAATGTTGGATCCCACTGTGTTCTTGGGGAACTTCAATGGTTCTGAAATGTTTTGGTACCCTTCCCCAGATCTGTGCCTCAACACAGTCCTGTCTCGGAGCTCTACGGACAATTCCTTCAACCTCATGGCTCTGACATGCACTGCCAACTGTGTGACCTTACATAGACAGGTGTGTGCCTTTCCAAATCATGTTCAATCAATTGAATTTACCACAGGTGGACTACAATCAAGTTGCAATAACATCTCAAGGATGATCAATGGAAACAGGATGCATCTGAACTCAAGTTCGATTCTCATAGCAGTGTCTGAATACTTATGTAAATATATCTGGTTTTTATTTGTAATAAACTTGCTAAAATTTCTAATAACTATTTCACTTTGTCATTATGGGGTATTGTGTGTAGGTGAATGAGGACATTTTTGTACTTAATCCATTTTAGAATAAGGCTGTAACATAACAAAATGTGGAAAAAGTCAACCGGTCTGAATACTTTCCGAATGCACCGTATACAGTGGTGTAAAGTACTTTAATTAATTAATAAAGTACTAAGTCGTTTTTTGGGGGTATATGTACTTTCATTTACTATTTATATTTTTGACAACTTTAATTTTACTTCACTACATTCCTAATGAAATTAATGTGTTTTTTACTCCAGACATTTTCCTTGACACCCAAAAGTACTCGTTACATTTTGAATGCTTAGCAGGGCAGGACTATGGTCTAATTCACACACTTATCAAGAGAACATCCCTGGTCCTCCTTACTGCCTCTGATCTGTCGGACTCACTAAACACATACAGTACTTTGTTTGTAAATGATGTGTTGGAGAGTGTCCCTGGTTATCTGTGAATGTTTTTTAAAACTAAAAAGTGTGGTTGTGTGCTTTGCTTAATATAAGGAATTTGAAATGATTTATACTTGTACTTGTACTTTTGATACTTAAGTATATTTAAAGCCAAATACTTTGACATTTACTCAAGTAATATTTTACTGGGTGACTTTTACTTGAGTAATTTTCTATTAAGGTATCTTTACTTTTACTCAAGTATAACAATTGGGTACTTTTTCCACCACTGGTGCCTTCAATAAGTATTCACACCCTTTGACTTCTCCTACATTTTTGTTGTGTTACAGCCTGAATTTAAAATTGATTAAATTGTGATTTCCTGTCACTGGCCTACACACAATACCCCATAATGTCAAAGTGGATGTTTTTGAAAATGTGATAAATTAATTAAAAATGAAAAGGTTGAGTCAATAAGTATCCAACCCCTTTGTTATAGCAAGCCTAAATTAGTTCAAGAGTAAAAAATATGCTTAACAAGTCACATAAGTTGCATGGAATCCCTCTGTGCGCAATAAGAGTTTGACATGATTTTTAACCCTAATCCAGTTTGCTCTAGCCACCTAGCTAACGTTAGCCACAACAAATTGGAATTCGGAACATACTGTATCATACAAAATGGATAAGACATCCACAAAGGAATACATAGCATACGATACTCATTTGAATGTCCCAGATTTTTGTTTACCAAGTTTTGTCTGTGTCTAGGTCGGAGTAACAAGAACAATCCATTCTGTGGATCAATCAATTTTGCTGATCATAAGGATTTTGCAATAATTGTTCTTCATAATGTAGGGTGATGGGATTGAGAGCAATATAACTGTAGCCAGAAGTTACACTTCAGCCCCATCCACAGGATCTATCGGTAAATTACATTGTGAATGAGTTGGACATAAACTGGGGTCTGAGCCAAAATAAGATACCTCCCATTTCATCTCAGTTAACACATTCTTCAATAATTCATGTTAATTTGTCAATCAGCTACTGATACATGATATGGGCTCTGATTACGTTGTTCAAGTCAAAAGAAGAAAAAACAGCACAAAGTCTGTATCTACCATTCACTTCACTACACCAGGAGATTGCAAGAGCCAATTCTAGTCCACCTTGGCATCTGGCTTCAATCAATTGCAGTGTTGGGAAGTTCACATTCACTAGTTGTGACAGCAGCAATCTCTGAGAAACAACACAGGAGGCTATTCCAAGAGTCATTATATGTGACTGGAGAGTATAGCACCAAACACATTACACTGCATTAACTTCCTTGAAAGTGATAGCAGTTGGCCTTGTCCCAAAGGGAACTTTTATTTGGGCTTTATACTGGTTGTTTAAGCTAAAGGGGCAAGTACGGTTCTTTCTCTTGACGTCCTCTGAACCGTCTCATTTGTCTCCATTTGAATGTATTACTGGATTGTGCACAACTGAAGAAGAGGTCATTGTAAATGTTGAGTCTCTATGGATTTGTGAGTGTTAAAAGTTTGGGGTACATATGTTTGATGTCCTTATCTAGACACAACCACAATACAATAATAGTTAGGCCTATTTCTACTTAGATTTTAAAAAGCATTGTGTTTTGACCAGTTTCACTCAGGGCTCCATTTGAATAATCTTTCTTCTTACATGCCATTACCTATTGTATGTTTTTGTGAAATTACTTTTAAAGGGATATATCCTTTAAACATTTTTGAAAAAGCTTTGACTTATTAAAAAACACCATGTTTGAATTGTGAGAAGCACTGCCATGTTTGAAATGTGAGAAGCACCCTCTGTCTTAGCCTTTTATCCAGAAACAAACCTTAAGTATGTCTCAGTTCTTAAATGCTTCAACCAAAAGAAAATATTGAGATCTGCTTGAGTAGCCTCAAATGCAAGGCTATTTGGAGGTTTTACGGCACTCAATTGCTTTGTAAACCAAAAGGAAATATCCATACCTAAAGTTCCTAAGCTTCTTGAAAGCAGAATCACATTAGTGGGAACCAAGACTGTTCTCAGGGCAGGACTGGTTATAGCTAGATATGTTTGAGTCGCATCTGGGACCATTTTAGCTCCCCCTAACCCTTTTTCCTAACCTTAATCTAGTTCTCCTAACCTGCTGCATAAATTCTCCGAACCTGCTACAAAAAGTCACTTCTAGTCAAAACCGGCTCTGTGAGCAGTATGAGTATCCACTAATGTGACACAGCTTCTTGAAAATGGTGCTTGACTGAGCAGAAATGCACCTAATCCACTGGTGTTATTGAAGTTCATAAAGGAAACCACATGCTGGTCTTGAAGATAAGTGTTTGAATTTTGTCTTTGGATAAGTCATTTTTGCTTATTTTTGGTTGTGAGGTTCAAAAACATTGCCAAATTAAAGTTTATAGTTACTCTTTGATATTAAAAATCAAATACTATTTGATATTCAACTCATGTTTCTCATTTTTCTTTTCTAACTTTTCCCCTAACTATAGTTTTAGTGTCTTACAAAGTCTGAGTGTAGCTACCATTATCTTGGAGCCATTTTTGAAAAATGAAAAAAAAAATATTATATTATAATTTTATAATATATTTTTTTGCCTATCATGTTTTTGGGTTGATGTTTTTTTTGGGAGGCTAGGTGTATTCCCAAACTACATTGATAAAAAAAATGGATAAATATGCGGTTTTCTCTTTGCAAGTGCTTAACTGTTTTAATGAAAGCTAGACATTTGCCAACATTTGGCAATACAGCAGTGGACATTTGACGCAGCTGAAAATGTTGACTTTCAAGCTAGGTAATGTGTCAAATACACATTGTTCACCAATGTTTATACTCATGTAACTTTTTTCTTCACACAAATATCAGAATTAAAGATAAAAATGGAGTTTGTTTTCAATTAAATAATTTTTAATTCGTAAGTTGTCAAAATGCAATAAATGATTCTCTGTAGAGTCGGCCATGAACTTTAAATAAACAAGGAGTTATAACTGCCTCTGATTTTTGCAATTACCCCCACAATTAGGATTGTTGGCATTGTTTGACATACACATTTTGAAAAGTGTCTACCATCTTTTACCATCATTCTCACTTCATCTTCCCTAAATAGCTACATACTTTATTGTGGGAATACTTCAATAATCAATGCTTTGTTGAATTGCATTTTGTTTCCTATGAAGGCAGATCTGTTGTGCTCTACGCTTATTCCAATGCCAGCCGTTTAAAGAAACATTTTTCTTCTGGTCAGGCAGCTGCCATTGCTGTTTACCTAGCTGGCGTCTTACCCCATTTGCTTCCTTTGAAACACTGCTGGTCTTTTATCTGACCTTTCATCACTACCCATGAACATATTCATTGAGCATGTGTTACAAAGTCAGGTCTCTTGACAAATCTCTTTACCATCTGTTTCAGATTTAGTAGTTTTACTCCATATGGAACCACCCGACTTTGGTGTTGCATAGAAATTGTCTTCCAAGCTATATTTAATCATCTCAAGAGTGGCTAATCATAGAACTCTTATTAGTCCCAATGGTGATGAAACAAATTGGGAGGATCTGCCATGCTTTAAATAGAAACATAACAAACGATTTGCAAAAGAAAAAGTGTAGTTAATGATCTCTTTCAACAGTTTCGCTTAATACGAGCTGAATCCTATCATGGTTTTTCTCTTGTGCTATTATCACCCATCATCTCACCTGTGATCCCATGATATTTACATGTGAAGTTGTAAAACTAAGTGTAATGAAAGCTGTACGCCAACACCTCAATAACCTGTGGCTTTAAGAGACCACATTTAAATGTGTCACAATCGTCGCAAGAAGCGGACCAAAGCGCAGCGTGATGTGAATGAATCATTTTAATGAATGACGAAAACACGAAGTAAACTGAACAAAACAATAAATGAACAACGGCCGTGAAGCTATATACCAAATGTGCTGACACAAGCAAATAACATAGACAATCACCCACAACGACAAAACAGGCTACCTAAATATGGTTCCCAAGCAGAGACAACGACTAACACCTGCCTCTGATTGAGAACCATATCAGGCCAAACACAGAAAAAGAAAAACTAGACATACAACATAGAATGCCCACTCAGATCATACCCTGACCAAAGAAAACCTATAAACATACAAAGCAAACTATGGTCAGGGTGTGACAGTACCAATAGGTACTGTCAGGGTGTGACAGTACCAATAGTACTAATAGGGTACCATAGTGTCATATTGTGTTGGTCCGCAAGGGATCTGTTGTCATTGTATTAATTTGCAATCATTAACCTAGACTGTGTGTGTGTGTGTGTGTGTGTGTGTGTGTGTGTGTGTGTGTGTGTGTGTGTGATCATTTAGCTTGTTAGTAAATCAATAATCAACTCAATTTGTGTGGTATGGAATGATTAGTGAGACCCGGGTTTGTGCAGATTTAAAATACCTTGCGACGTTCAGAATGAGACTGATATGAATAAATTATTGACTGCTGTGATATCGAGATTCTGATATATTATTTGAGTTAATTTGGGAAACGGTAAATCATTAAATAAACTTTTCCCGTGGTGCCCCAGGTTACTGAGTTAATTGTTACATGATTAATTTAATCATGTAATAATAAACATTTAATATATTCGATAAATAGCATGTCATCACATTAATGATACCAACATCACCACACTTATACATAGCTATACACAGACAAGTTATATTTGCATTATTGTTTATACCCTGATGAAAACAGCTTGTCTGTCGAAACGTTGGACATAAATATGTTTGCATCTGAGCTCCTAGTGTGCGGCTCTCCTTTATTTTGTTTAGTGTTCCACTCCGCTAGCCAACACCTCGCCTAAATAGGTATGCGTTTTTCACCTCTAGAATATTTGCATTATTTAGCATAATTAATGAATCATTAACTTTTTGTTTAATTCATGTGACCGACCAATACTGTTTCATAACACGTGACAGACCAACACTTCACAAGGCTTCTTCTCTCTAAGCTGAGACCTTGAAACTGAGATATCTTTCTTTTGTTCTCAAAATACGGTCTTGGCTTACTGCCAAATTGCAGCTACTGATAGTGAGGATTTGTACAGTCAGCCACTACATTGGTTATTAGAACAGCACATGAATAGAAGACAGAAATTAGTAATAATAAAAGCACAAACAAATTCCCATTATATAATCATTACATTTTAATGTAAGCATTTAGATTTTAGCTTATATTTCAAAATATTTTATACTCTATTAAAGTAAGGGAAATTAACACAGAAAAAAACAGACACTTCATCATTTAAAACCCTTCATTCTGGGATGTACAATCAAATTAGTATGGTAATGCTATTAACATAATAAAGGTTACACTATCAAAAATGTATAAAAAATGCACACACATACACAACGGATCTTTAGATTCAGAAGTCAATAAATCTCTCAATTTGAACCACTGTTTCCATATTTCTTACCACAATCCCCAAATCAAATCAAATGTTATTGGTCACATACACATTGTTAGCAGATGTTAATGCGAATGCTTGTGCTTCTAGTTCCAACAGTGTAGTAATATCTAACAAGTAATCTAACAAATTCACAACGACTACCTTATACACACATACGTAAGGGGATAGAATAAGAATATGTACATTTCAATATATGGATGCACAATAGCCCTTGCGGCATAGGCAAGATACAATAGATGGTATAAAATAAAGTATATACTGTACATATGAGATGAGTAATGTAGGATATGTAAACATCATTAAAGTGGCATTATTTAAAGTGACTTGTGATACCTTTATTAAATCTATTTATTAAAGTGGCCAGTGATTTGAATCTGTATGTTGGCAGCAGCCTCTCTATGTTAGTGATGGCTGTTTAATCGGGTTTCATTGACCTATATTTTTCCCTAACTGTCCCTGGGACATCAACCAGTCAAAATATAAAACCCAGTGTTTTAACAATTCTGCTAAGACCTTCAAAAGGTTGGTGCTGGCTCATCAGCTCAGTGTTCCACATGGGGCGGCAGGGTAGCCTAGTGCTTAGAGCGTTGGACTAGTAACCGGAAGGTTGCAAGTTCAAATCCCCGAGCTGACAAGGTACAAATCTGTCATTATGTCCCTGAACAGGCAGTTAACCCACTGTTCCTAGGCTGTCATTGAAAATAAGAATTTGTTCTTAACTGACTTGCCTAGTTAAATAAAGGTAAAAAAAATAAAAATAATGATGTAAACAGGTCAAGGGTTTAAATGACCTTACCCTCAACTTGTTAAAAGAAAACAACCTTCAATCATTCCTCATTGTCTGTATCTAAAGGGGGAAATGGGGGCTCATCCAGAGTTGGCGTCTAACTGTATCACCATTCTCTGGAGGAGTAGAAAACAAGATAACTGCTTAAAGCTTATCAGCCAGAGAGGCACATATCGCCTTACAGCAGGTTAATTACGTTTCACAGGGAAGAGAAAGAAAACACATGTTACAACAGTTTTACACCAACCTTGCTAAGAATGAGATTGTTGCAAGTTTAGCCAAGCTACAATCTAGTGTCTCTCCTCCTTTTGTAGGGCACAGCTCTGTCTCTAGAAGCCTTGCCTTTTCATAATTATAACTATTGATATACTATTATCCAACCCAAATTTAGAATGACAGTCCTTAGTGCTTCACGTTGGTTCTATAACTTTAGACCCTCACTTTTTTCATCATTTGTAGTAATGACAGATTTGTATCTCAAAGCTTTCTTAGTCTAAATGACTATACATTTTGCAGTGTGCAGACCTCCAAAATCAACCTGCTACCCCAAATAAACAATTTTGGACAAGCCTAAATAAATTATGGCACGGTTGACCACCACCTTCATGGCACTCATTCTTCTTTCCTGACGTTTCATGTTCTTCTTCAGATAGTGTTTCAGTTCGTCTTTTTAATGGCACATGTTCAAAGTGGATGGCCCTTGATAATGTCTCTCACCTGAGCCCCCACTATCCTCTACAGTCATTATGTCTTTGTCCATTTTCCTACCAGTACACCAGCAGCATGAGAGAAGTTTGGACTGGATCTCTCTCCGTGCTCACTCCACGTGCATCCATGTCGCTCTCCTGAGAGAAAAAGCAACTGCTACAACTGCTGTGTACAGGTTTCTGGCTCGGACTCAGGGCTTACGGTAGAAGTGGTGAAGGCCCATACTGAACGTCATTTTCACCATTTTCAGCCGGTTACAGGGGGTGTTGAGGTTCACACTGTTCATAGGCCAAATTATCTTCCATGCATCTACAGCATACGGAGGCTTAAATACCCCTTTTAGGCATCGATGAGAAGTGTCTACGTGGTCGGGGAACCACTGAGAATAGCATAAGGAAAACTAGATGCTATTCTGTATGTATGGGAAGCGGCATAAGACTATAGAGTCTATCGGAAACTATGGCATTTACGACTACATAACAGAGAGACACGAGACTATAGATACTGTAGAGAGTATAGATACTGTAGAGACTATGGACTACATAGACTAATGAGACTATAGACACAGATACTATAGATACTGTAGAGAGTATAGATACTGTAGAGACTATGGTAACTATCGAGACTATAGAGGAACCGCAGAAGACACATACGTATGCTTAAGAGGTAACGACGCGTAATAAGGGAGATTACTGAGTGTGTTTGGGCATAGTACTAGGCGAATGTGGATGAGAGTATTGTGTGCTTGACAAATGAACTGAACAGGGGATTAGCCCCAGTGTGAAGCTGATTGATTGAAATGTGGGTGTTAAGCTCATAGGAAATTGGATAATAAAATGATTGATTGAAATGTGGATAATAAGAGGATTGAAATTTAGCTTTTAAGTATGGAGTGAATGAGAGCTGCCAGGGACTAGCTCACGTGTGAAAGAGGCGAGTGAATGCGCCAACCAGTTCTGGGAGCTGAGTTTTTCAATCTGTAATGTTATCATGGGCTCTGTTCAACACCGCCGTTGGATCTACAGGTAGAGTTTGATGTATAACGTTATTATGTAAGGAGATATGAACGTTACTAGAGATACATATTTGTACATGATATTTGTATAATGGGTTATTATGATGATCTGTTGAAGTAAGAATAGAAAAATAATAATATACAACTAGCACACCCACATGTAGACGCACATAAGTGGAGTAAAGAGTATTCTGTACAGAGCGGTCCCTTGATGGATCATTTGTTTGATAAGGTTAAAGCATTGTACAGGACTTGACTTACTCCTAACCATTAGAACTAATGAACTCTTAGAATATTTCCTCCACCCTGGTAATGCATTGAAATAAGCCCCATACCCTGTTAAATAGAACTAATGCATGTTGAACATGATTTTCTGTTAACTATTTTTAAATGCATACAATTTATTGTACTCCCGATGGAGTATTTGTTGATAGCCCAAATGATGACGTTCTAAACCAATTTATGAGTAGGCAAAATGGACACTGCATCTGTTTCCCTGCTATCTCAGGTGCTAGTCTTATTATGGACCAAGTGTGACATCTACTGGGGACTGAGACAGTGCCAACCCAGTTAATACATACTGATCCCTCCAGAGCATTACATATGAATCTTAAAATAATAGACATTTAATAAATATTGAAGCAGAAAGTGAATAGCCAACAGAGATTGGTAATAACAATATAGAGTAATTTTTGAAGGTATACTAAAATTAAATCAATGCCTTCCAATATGGAGAAATGTATCATGTTTGTTTTGTTTTAACCCTTGCAATAGGGGAAAAAAATCTCAATGTGGTTTGAGAGTGATCTGTGTGTTTAAGTAGTAGTGATGAGGTATTCATACTGGGAAGAAGGGAGTCCTAGTTGAAGGAAATATATTGTGGAGACTAGTGAAAGTAACAACGAATGGTAATTGGCTTTTAGATAGCAATCCAATAATTCAATATTTTACTAATTTGAAGAAGTAAAACAGAGGGATTGAGCATTGGGACTGATTTTAAATTAGAGGCTGCTCACTCTTCAAGGCCTGGTCCACTACTCTCATGTTTAAGTAATCTGTTGTTTGGGTTAGAGATATCCTAGCTGTGGAACAATAGATAGCCGCCAGTACACACTGAACTCAAACAAACAGGCTGTAAGAGACACATAGGGGAAATTAGGGACAGTTTGTACATAATTGTATGTTAATGAAACAGGTAAAAAATATTAAGATTACAAGAGAAGTGTTTACTTTAGAAGATGCCCAATTCAGCTATAGCGGGACACCGTATCATCTGATATGTCTGAAGTATAATTCTGTATACACATGGATTTATTAAGACTTCCTGCCCAAGAGGCAGAATACTCAATTAAAGATTAAGCATTTTTAGGACTGATTAAAATGTAGCAGTGTGAAAAATAAGTACATGTTTATTTCCTTTCTTGTAGGACTGCTGGAATTGCAAGTATCAAGTTTTTTTCATGTTAATCAATGATTCTGTATCTCTTCCTTTGAAGGGCTTCCTGAGGCAGGTGGCTTGGGAGAGCAGTTAAAAGTATCCAGATACAGTTGGTTAGAGACCTCCCAAATTAAGTAAGGTCTGACCATTTTGTTTGTGTTTACCCTACTATTTTTGCCACACATGCCAGCACCCACACACAACCCACCTGTTAATTAATATTTGTTAGTGGTTAATGTCTGAAGTACAGAAAACACTCACTTCATAGGGCTGACTGACCTCTGACCTCTGTTCTGACTTCCTGGTGAGGCCTGATCACCCTTCCTAGGAAGACAGCAGAGTTTTTTTAGGGGCTATGTAAAAACAAATACTTAGGACTATTGTAAAATTATAAAATTCTTCCTATGTGAAGAAGTTTATAATTTATCAAAGTCCTATGTGTGATTCAGCCAATGAGAAGGACAGAGAAAGAGAGAGAGAGAGCGGTCTATAGTCTATTTTACCATTACCTTGAGGGATACAATTATTTCCTTATGGAGTTATCAAGAGATAATTTGATTTTATTTATTCAAATTCGTTATTTATTGATTTAACAGGCGTTGTTGTTTTTTTTAGGATGAATGAATCACGATGTGAGTCATGTGTCCAAAGGGGGAATTACCTGTGCCCTGGGGCATGCCTGGGACATGCCTACAAGTAAAAGGGAAAAATAGACTTTGGTAATGGATGAGACAGTTAGTTCAAAATGTATTGTAGTTTTCCCCACTTCAAGTTTTTGTCCTGCTTCAATAACAAATCTCACCAGATTGGGTCTGCTGGATGGTCGGTATTTCTCCCTAAGGATTAGCCCTCTGACTCCCTGACCTCTAACGCCTCAGTGAAATCAGCAAGATGATACAGGAGTATAAGCCAATTTGGCGGGTTTCAACTGTGTGGCTTTCCTGAATTACAAATGCCCTAAACTAAACTGTTGTTCTGGTCTGGCCTCTCTCGAGGTTATGGCGAGGTGACCACAGATGGTATCTAAAGTTGAAGTCGGAAGTTTACATAAACGAGTTTTAATGACTCCAACCTAAGTGTTTCAACCACTCCACAAATGTCTTGTTAACAAGCTATAGTTTTGGCAGGTCGGTTAGGACATCTACTTTGTGCATGACACAAGTAATTTTTCCAACAATTGTTTACAGACAGATTATTTCACTTGTAATTCACTGTATCACAATTCCAGTGGGTCAGAAGCTTACATACACTAAGTTGACAATTAAACAGCTTAGAAAATTCCAGAAAATGATGTAATGGCTTTTGAAGCTTCTGATTGACTCAAATGATGTCAATTAGCCTATCGGAGGTGTACCTGTGGATGTATTTCAAGGCCTACCTTCAACCTCAGTGCATCTTTGCTTGACATCATGGGGAAATCAAAACAAATCAACCAAGACCACAGCAAAGTTGTAGACCTCTACAAGTCTGGTTCATCCTTGGAGCAATTTCCAAACACCTGAAGGTACCATGTTCATCTGTACAAACAATAGTACGTAAGTATAAACACCATGGGACCATGCAGCTGTCATACCACTCAGGAAGGAGACGCGTTCTGTCTCCTAGAGATGAACGTACTTTGGTGCGAAAAGTGCAAATCAATCCCAGAACAACAGCAAAGGACCTTGTGAAGATGCTGGAGGAAAAGGGTACAAAAGTATCTATATCCATATATATCCAAGGAAGAAGCCACTGCTCCAAAACCGCCATAAAAATGCCAGACTATGGTTTGCAACTACACATGGGGACAAAGATTGTAATTTTTGGAGAAATGTCCTCTGGTGTGATGAAACAAGAATAGTACTGTTTGGCCATAATGACCATCGTTATTTTTGGAGGATAAAGGGGGATGCTTGCAAGCCGAAGAACACCATCTCAACCGTGAAGCACGGGGGTGGCAGCATCATGTTGCGGAGGTGCTTTGCCGCAGGAGGGACTGGTGCACTTCACAAAATAGATGGCATCATGAGGAGAAAAAATAAGTGGATATATTGAAGCAACATCTCAAGACATCAGTCAGGAAGTTAAAGCTTGGTCGCAAATGGGTCTTCTAAATGTGTGAGCAAGGAGACCCACAAACTTGATTCATTTACACCTGCTCTGTCAGGAGGAATGGGCCAAAATTCACCCAGCTTATTGTGGGAAGCTTGTGGAAGGCTACCCGAAACGTTTTGCCCAAGTTAAACAATACTAACTGAGTGCATGTAACCTTCTGACCCACTGGGAATGTGATGAAAGAAATAGAAGTGGAAATAAACTATTCTCTCTACTGTTATTCTGACATATTACATTCTTAAAATAAAGTGGTGATCCTAACTGACCTAAGACAGGAAATTTTTCCTGCGATTAAATGTCAGGAATTGTGAAAAACTGAGTTTAAATGTATTTGGCTAAGGTGTATGTAAACTTCCGACTTCAACTGTACATTCGTAAATCAAGACCTTTCTTGAGTTGGGCTCTGGGATGGTACATCTGTTGAGAATCTGAGTCTGTTTGTTTGTTGTGGGGGAAAAGGGTTGAGTGTGTGTGTGTGTGTGTGTGTCCCACAACTGTTGCGAGGAAGTTAAAGATGTTAGGGACAATATAGAATGATTCACAATAATTGCTTGATAATATAATTCGCCACTGGCGCCCTGTGCTCTTCACAGATGAAAGCAGGTTCACACTGAGCACATGTGACAGACGTTACAGTCTGGAGACGCCGTGGAGAACGTTCTGCTGCCTGCAACATCCTCCAGCATGACCGGTTTGGCGGTGGGTCAGTCATGGTGTGGGGTGGCATTTCTTTGGGGGGCCGCACAGCCCTCCATGTGCTCGCCAGAGGTAGCCTGACTGCCATTAGGTCCCGAGATGAGATCCTCAGCCCCCTTGTGAGACCATATGCTGGTGTGGTTGGCCCTGGGTTCCTCGAAATGCAAGACAATGCTAGACCTCATGTGGGTGGAGTATGTCAGCAGTTCCTGCAAGAGGAAGGCATTGATGTTATGGACTGGCCCGCCCGTTCCCCAGACCTGAATCCAATTGAGCACATCTGGGACATCATGTCTCGATCCATCCACCAACGCCACGTTGCACCACAGACTGTCCAGGAGTTGGGAGGAGATCCCTCAGGAGACCATCTGCCACCTCATCAGGAACATGCCCAGGCGTTGTAGGAGGTCATACAGGCACGTGGAGGCCACACACACTACTGAGCCTCATTTTGACTTGTTTTAAGGACATTACATCAAAGTTGGATCAGCCTGTAGTGTGGTTTTCCACTTTAATTTTGAGTGTGACTCCAAATCCAGACCTCCATGGGTTGATAAATTTGATTTCCATTGATAATTTTTGTGTGATTTTGTTGTCAGCACATTCAACTATGTAAAAAAAGTATTTAATAAGAATATTTCATTCATTCAGATCTAGGATGTGTTATTTTAGTGTTCCCTTTATTTTTTTGAGCAGTGTATTTACAAAGTCAACAACATCCTTCCAGAATTTCACGACCCCAAAACAAGTAGGTAGTTTGCGGATAATTCCCCACATTTTATCCAGCATTGATTGTTTTTGGGGGGTTTTATCTTCAACATTTTGTCTGGAGTTAGAAATTATGATTTTCTATTGAATACTCTTTCAAAAATGCTTGAGTGGGTAATGGTATGAGCATTCTTTTTTCTTCTTCTTCTTCTTTCTTCTTTTTTTTTTACCCCACCACAGGAGTCGCTGGTGCGCGATGAGACAAGGACATCCCTTCAATTTGATCTATTATTAACGTTTAAAAATACCTAAAGTTGTATTACAAAAGTAGTTTGAAATGTTTTGGCAAAGTCTACAGGTTACTTTTGAGATATTTTGTAGTGATGTTGCGCAAATTGGGAGCTGTGTTTTTCTGGATCAAAAGCGCCAAATAAATGGACATTTTGGATATATATCGACGGAATTAATCGAACAAAAGGACCATTTGTGATGTTTATGGGACATATTCGAGTGCAAACAAAAGAAGCTTGTCGAAGGTAAGGCATGATTTATATTTTATTTCTGAGCTTGTGTTGCGCCTACAGGGTTGAAATATGCTCCTCTCTTTGTTTACTGTTGTGCTAGCATCAGATAATAGCTTCTTATGCTTTACCGAAAAGCCTTTTTGAAATCTGACATGTTGGCTGGATTAACAACGAGTGTAGCTTTAATTTGGTATCTTACATGTGTGATTAAATGAAAGTTTGATTTTTAGAGTATTGTATTTGAATTTGGAGCTCTGCATTTTCCCTGGCTATTGGCCAAGTGCGACGCAAGCGTCCCGCCTATCCCAGAGAGGTTTACTAAACAAATAAGGAACACTCAAAATGTGAATTATAAATCATAACAATTTTAATCAAAACACAGCTGTAGACAGAAGTCAAAGATCAAACATCACACATACAACTGATGTCTCTCCTGAGTTCTGCAAAATAGGAAAAGTCCCAAGTTATTTTATTAAGCCCGAAGTCCATCCCTAGTGATGTCACTGCATACGTCATTACCTTCGACTCATCAGACCAACCCCATGCATACACAGCTATACAAACTTGCAAGAAAGATACAATAGTTCCAGTGTTTTATAAGGGCTCAGTAGTAAATGTCCACTCCCCAAGTTGAATTATAGAGGTATGTCTGACTAGTCTCTTATCTCTTTTCACTCCCTGGCAGAGTTCTGTGTCTAATCGCTTTTAGCCTAGAGGTGCCTTCTCACAGACACCCTGCAATAATTCACACATCTCTCAGACCGTTTCTTTATAAGAGGCAGAGACCAGAAAAGACTGTGGAACAAAATTAAACCTTACAATGAACATATATTGTTAACCTGTAGTCTAGGACCCTATAAATATGTAGGATGAGGTTTCCCATAGCCCCTCCCCTTCTATTAATACAAACATAAGCATAATGAAACATTTGGTGCAGCCCCTATCATGACCCCAATTTGACCCCATCACTCCCCCCTTTGAGACTCACCAAGAGTCTCACACCATCAATAATAATATTCTCCTCTGAAATCAAACAGATTTGGCAATCCCCCCGAACCATTTGATCCCAGGGTTGGCCTGCTAAAAGGAGAAACAACTCCTGATAATAACCTCCTGAGGTTCCTATCAGCTTTCAACAACACCATCACTCCTGCATGTTCAAGAGCAGTTACAGTCATTTTCTTACAAATATAAACTGTAACCAAAATCACCAAACCTCCTACAAGTATAGGAGAAAACAATGAAAACAAAGTCAACATAACTTTCCCCATCACATTTCCAAATGTAACATTAAACCAGTAACCAAAATTTTGTCAATTTTGAGAGAGTTTAACTAAGATCAGCAATCTTATCAATTATCACAGTCATATTCTCAGAGGAGTCAGGGAGGAGCATAACACAATGTTCAGGATCAATAATACCTAGAACATTACAGTGTCCTCCTTCCTTCGCTAAAAGATAATCTAAATCCAACTCATGGTGACTGACGACTGTTTTCAGATTTTGGACATCTAATGAGAGTTGGCTAAATCCTCGGATCGTTAAATTCATATGGGCCTGTAAAGAGTAGGTTAAATTGCTTTACCCACTTTCCTAGGACAGCCACACACCCCAGGTGGGTATGACTGACATACCAAAAATCTCACCCGGGTGTAGGACATGACCATAGGCTTCCTGATTGTCTGGGATGAGTCGTTTGGCACGCTTCAGTTCCCCAGAGTTGGTTTAACCTGTCTCATTGAAAAGGTCAGTGACCGGAATTCTTAACAAGTACATTTCTGTTCTCCCCAAATAACAACACCCCCGCCCCCATACAGGAGGTAAGGTGAGGTACCCCTTGTCACTGCATACCCACATCCATCCAAAAGGTGCTCCCATGCCTTTCTCCATCCTGGAAAGGTTTACACCTGTCAGTCTAACACACTAAAATCCCCTTTAGTATAGCTTCTCCTATCACTATATTCTTCTCTCAGTTGACCCATATATACACAACAAGCTCTAGTATCTCCCATATCTTCCTTCCCATTATTACAAAGACACAGGGCAGGGGTTGACTTCGGGCTTATGGAGGTTAGTATGGGAACGACGCCCAAGCTTCCATTTCCTAAAAATTCTATCAACGGGTGCCTACTGGGATAATTACACCGCACAGAGTGGATAGTTCTTACCATGAAGACTGACTCACCTCTCCTGAGGTGAGTTCTAGGCCATAGAGGGATCTGGCTGCTTCCTTCTACCACATTAGCTAAGTTTGCTCCCTTCTTGTGACCACCCCAACATACATGTGCCCTATGATTCCCAGCTAACCTTTCAGTTATTTTCCCAAAGAACAGTCCTGTGGTCTCCCCTCTCCTAGTAGATTGTTTCTCATTACCTCTCTGCATAAAGTATAAAAACCCACATTCAAACTCTGTCCATCTCACAGGCTCAACCTGACTCCCGAACAGCTCAGTGGTTGATGTAGGCTTTCTAAATACTAAAATCTGGGTTCCTGGCCTCTTAGTCTGATTTCCAATTTTTCTCACCATTTGTTGTTTACCCCCAGAGGGTCCCGTGGCTGTGCCAACAAGGAGACCCATCGAAAGGATGATGGGGAAAACAAATCACCAGACCCGGTGTAGTCTCTGTTTCCTAGTTATAGAACCTGAGTGTGAAATGATGTCTCCTTCTTCTGCTCGTTAGCTAGAGCCTTCTTTTTCATCTTTCGTTCCGGCCGTTTGGTCTGGGCCCTCTGCTTCTGTCCTTTGGCTCTGACATTTTTCCTCCTTCAGATGTTCTCTGGGCCCTGCTCTCCCTTCCTCCAGTCGCTCATCCATGGCTTCCACTCTGGAAGATGTTTGCAGTGGGAGAGATGATGCCAGCTGGACCTCTTCCCAACCCGGATTGCAGTTGGTTTTGCCATGGTCACCTGGAAGGGTCCCATCCATCTTGGCTGGTTCCATTTTCTTTAATGGACTTATAGTTTCACTCAGTCTCCTACGCAGATGGTCAGAGAATCCGGATCCTCACCTGGGATTGGTTCTGCTGCTTTCCTAATGTGAGAGTGGCGAAAACTTACATCAGAAGATAGTTCCTTCAAGTACTCAAAATGGTCTCACTATGTCTTAGTTATGTCGGTCAGCCAGGTCTCACCCTTGGGGTGTTCATTGGTCGTCTTGTTAACATTTCATAAGGTGTACACCCAATACCTTTGTTACGGCTGCTGCACATTTTCATAAGGAGAATAGGTAATCCCTGTGGAATGGCAAAGTTTGGCCAGGGAGCCTTTCAGGGTCTGATTAGCCCTCTCAGTAGCTCCCGTTACTCCGCGGGTGATAGATGGACACAAACTTCTGGTCAACACCCATCATTTTGACCATTTGGGCAACCACATCTCCTATGAGATGGGTCCCATTGACTGCAGGCAAAACCTCAGGCACTCTGAACTTGAGTATAATTTCCATAACTAGCAATTTGCAACTGTTCGAGAAAACACAGTTAGTAGTGGGATGGTTCAACCCACCTGGTAAACTAGTCAATTATCACCAGGCAGTATCTTTCTTTTCGCTCTACCATGTCTATGAAATCCATAGCTAGGTGGACAATAGGCCCTTTTGGAGTGGGGAACTTCCCTGGTTGCAGTGGAGTTCCCTTGTCTATGTTATATAACAGACATGTCACGCAATGATACATTTCGTTTTTTTAAAGTGCTGGTTCAAATTTTGGCAAAACCATTGGGCCAAAATCTTCTCCTAATTCTTCTCCTCAACCATATCCCCCCTTTGACGAATGGCTCACTCCATGAGCTAATCGTCAAATATTAAAGATCATGGTTGATGATAAACAGGGCATGCCAGATAAAATATGTAGCCATAAGCCAGACCTAGGACAGAGAGCACACTCTCTCTCTCTCCACACTTGGTGATTGAGAATATCAGCCTGCTGCTGTTTTTGAAGATCAGTAGTTTCAAATGACACAAACGACTAAAAATAGAATGCATGTGTGTGACAACGGGAAGCAACCAATTTGGCCGCCTCATTAGCTATGCTGTTACCAATTCTAGCATAATCACACCACCCTGTGTGTGCCTCAACCTTAACAATAGCCAATGTTTTAGGTTTTCACATAGCTTCAATCAACTGTTCAACATAAGGTCCGCCTCACCAATTTAAAAAAAAAAAATATTTACCTCAAATCTGAAATCCACAATAGAAGCTAGCCAGAAGCTAACCAGAAGCTAACCTGAAGCTAACCAGAAGCTAGCCAGAAGCTAACAAGAAGCTAGCCAGTTTACTGGCTAACGTTAATATTCAGCTAACCATGATTTGTGGTCATCAGCTATCCTTTAGCTCGAAAAGCTATCGCTAGTTTTGTACAACGCGACTCAGACCAGAACATACCGGACCTATTTTTCTCTCCATATCCCCGGATTTCAACCGGGGATATTTCCAAGCTCTGGACATTTACACCTGGATCTCACAGCTAGCTAGCTGCTATCCGTGTGACTATTGGCTTATGTTGATCCCGGAGCAAACATCAATTATTCCGGAGCTAGCCAGCTGAAGAGTTCCATTACCCACTCCTGGGCTACAAAAATCACCTATCCGGACCCGTTTTACTGCCGATACGGAGCCCCACCGGGCATTCACAACTGGACTACCGACGTTATCTGCCCGAGGGAGTTATCCAACTGGCCCCTCCATCGCGACGTTACCTGAACGCCCATCTGTGGCCCGCTAATCATTAGCTGTCTTATCGGCTGCTATCTGAATAGGTCTATTGGACAATTTTTCTTGGGTCACTATAACTATATCTATTTTGCCAATTGGATTGATCCCCTCTACCACACGGAACCGCACTACTCTACCGACGGAAACGCATGAGGTGGCTAAAAACAGACCTCCATCCTATGCTAGCTTGCTACCGATGGCCCGGCTAGCTGTCTGAATCGTCGTGACCCCAACCAACCTCACTACTCACTGGACCCTTATGATCACTCGACTAAGCATGCCTCTCCTTAATGTCAATATGCATTGTCCATTGCTGTTCTGGTTAGTGTTTATTGGCTTATTTCACTGTAGAGCCTCTAACCCTGCTCATTATACCTTATCCAACCTTTCAGTTCCACCACCCACACATGCAATGACATCACTTGGTTTCAATGATGTTTCTAGAGACAATATCTCTCTCATCATCACTCAATACCTAGCTTTACATCCACTGTATTCACATCCTACCATACCTTTGTCTGTACATTATACCTTGAAGCTAACCATAATTACAGCTTTGGTTTCATGCATGTTAACATTAGAAGCCTCCCCCCTAAGTTTGTTTTATTCACTGCTTTAGCACACCCTGCCAACCCGGGCGTTCTAGCCGTATCTGAATCCTGTCTTAGGAAGACCACCAAAAAGTCTGAATCTCAATCTACTGCAAATATAGCATGCAGAGTTATTTCCTACTATCCAGGTCTGACAATTTGAACTTCTACTTTTAAAAATCCACCTCTCTAAAAACAAGTCTCTCACTGTTGCTGCCTGCTATAGACCACCCTCTGCCCCCAGCTGTGCTCTGGACACCATATGTGAACTGATTGCCCCCCCATCTATCTTCAGAGCTCGTTCTGCTAGGCTACCTAAACTGGAACATGCTGAACACCCCAGCCATCCTACAATCTAAGCTTGATGCCCTCAAACTCACATAAATGATCAATGAACCTACTAGGTACCATCCCAAAGCCGTAAACATGGGTACCCTCATAGATATCATCCTAACCAACTTGCCCTCTAAATACACCTCTGCTGTTTTCAACCAAGATCTCAGCGATCACTGCTTCATTGCCTGCATCCGTAATGGGTCAGCGGTCAAACGACCTCCACTCATCACTGTCAAACACTCCCTAAAACACTTCAGCGAGCAGGCCTTTCTAATCGACCTGGCCGGGGTATCCTGGAAGGATATTGATCTCATCCCGTCAGTAGAGGATGCCTGGTTATAATTTTTTTTAAATGCCTTCCTCACCATCTTAAATAAGCATGCCCCATTCAAGAAATGTAGAACCAGGAACAGATAAAGCCCTTGGTTCTCTCCAGACCTGACTGCCCTTAACCAACACAAAAACATCCTATGGCGTTCTGCATTAGCATCGAACAGCCCTCGTGATATGCAACTTTTCAGGGAAGCTAGAAACCAATATACACAGGCAGTTAGAAAAGCCAAGGCTAGCTTTTTCAAGCAGAAATTTGCCTCCTGCAACACAAACTCAAAAAAGTTCTGGGACACTGTAAAGTCCATGGAGAATAAGAACACCTCCTCCCAGCTGCCCACTGCACTGAGGATAGGAAACACTGTCACCACCGATAAATAATAATTGAGAATTTCAATAAGCATTTTTCTACAGCTGACCGTTCTTTCCACCTGGCTACCCCTACCCCGGTCAACAGCACTGCACCCCCCACAGCAACTCGCCCAAGCCTTCCCCATTTCTCCTTCTCCCAAATCCAGTCAGCTGATGTTCTGAAAGAGCTGCAAAATCTGAACCCCTACAAATCAGCCGGGCTAGACAATCTGGACCCTTTCTTTCTGAAATTGTTGCAACCCCTATTACTAGCCTGTTCAACCTCCCCTTCGTATAGTCTGAGATTCCCAAAGATTGGAAAGCAGCTGCGGTCATCCCCCTCTTCAAAAGGGCGGGACATTCTTGACCCAAACTGCTACAGACCTTCTAAGGTCTTCGAAAGCCAAGTCAACAAATTACCGACCATCCCACCATACCTTCTCCGCTATGCAATCTGGTTTCAGAGCTGGTCATGGGTGCACCTCAGCCACGCTCAAGGTCCTAAATGATATCATAACCGCCATCGATAAGAAACAATACTGTGCAGCCGTATTCATTGACCTGGCCAAGGCTTTCGACTCTGTCAATCACCACATCCTCATCGGCAGACTCGATAGCCTTGGTTTCTCAAATGATTGCCTTGCCTGGTTCACCAACTACTTCTCTGATAGAGTTCAGTGTGTCAAATCGGAGGGCCTGTTGTCCGGGCCTCTGGCAGTCTCTATGGGGGTGCCAGAGGGTTCAATTCTTGGACTGACTCTCTTCTCTGTATACATCAATGATGTTGCGCTTGCTGCTGGTGAGTGTCTGATCCACCTCTACGCAGACGACACCATTCCGTATACTTCTGGCCCTTTGGGCACTGTGTTAACTTCTCTAGGGTAGGGGGCAGCATTTGCAATTTTGGATGAAAAGCATGCCCAAATTAAACTTCCTTCTACTTAGGCCCAGAAGAAAGGATATGCATATAATTAGTAGATTTGGATAGAAAACACTCTAACGTTTCCAAAACTGTTAAAATAATGTCTGAGTATAACAGGACTGATTTGGCAGGCGAAAACCTGAGAAAAATCCATTCAGGAAGTAGGATTTCTATTCAATGCCTATACAGTATCCATTGACTTAGGACTCAAATTGCAGTTCCTATGCCTTCCACTAGATGTCAACAGTCTTTAGAAATTGTTTCAGGCTTCTATTCGGAACAATGAGGGAGTAAGAGCAGTCTAAATGAGTGGACCCTGCCGTGTCACAGAGCTTTTTCATGTGCGCGACCAAGAGAGTGCCTTTCTTGTTTACTTTTTATATTGACAACGTTATTGTCCAGTTGAAATATTATTGATTATTTACGCTAAAAACAACCTGAGGATTGAATATAAACATCGTTTGACATGTTTCTATGAACTTTACGGATACAATTTGGATTTTTTTGTCTGCCTGTTGTGATTGCGTTTGAGCCTATGGATTACTGAAGAAAATGCGCAAACAAAACTGAGGTTTTTGGATATAAAGAGATACTATCGAACAAAAGGAACATTTATTGAATAAATGAATGTCTTCTGAGTGCAAACATATTAAGATCATCAAAGGTAAGTGATTCATTTTCTCTCTATTTCTGACTTGTGTAACTCTTCTACTTGGCTGGTTACTGTTTGTAATGATTTGTCTGCTGGGCTATGTTCTCAAATAATTGTAAGGTAAGCTTTCACCGTAAAGCATTTTTGAAATCTGACACCATGGTTGGATTCACAAGAAGTTAATCTTTAAACCTATGTAAAATAGTTGTATCTTTTCTGAATTTTTATAATGAGTATTTCTGTATTTGAATTTGGCGCTCTGCAATCTCACTGGATGTTGGCCGGGACATACCCTAGAGAGGTTAACAAACCTCCAGACGAGCTTCAATGCCATACAACTCTCCTTCCGTGGTCTCCAATTGCTCTTAAATACAAGTAAAACTAAATGCATGCTCTTCAACCGATCGCTGCCTACACCTGCCCGCCCGTCCAACATCACTACCCTGGAGGGTTCTGACTTAGAATATGTGGACAACTACAAATACCTAGGTGTCTGGTTAGACTGTAAACTCTCCTTCCAGACTCACATCAAACATCTCCAATCCAAAGTTAAATCTAGAATTGGCTTCCTATTTGCAACAAAGCATCCTTCACTCATGCTGCCAAACATACCCTTGTAAAACTGACCATCCTACCGATCCTCGACTTCGGCGATGTCATTTACAAAATAGCCTCCAATACCCTACTCAATAAATTGGATGCAGTCTATCACAGTGCCATCCGTTTTGTCACCAAAGCCCCAAAAACTACCCATCACTGCGACCTGTCCGCTCTCGTTGGCTGGCCCTCGCTTCATACTCATCGCCGAAACCCACTGGCTCTAGGTCATCTACAAGACCCTGCTAGGTAAAGTCCCCCCTTATCTCAGCTCGCTGGTCACCCCCAAAACCAGAACTACAACAATCTCTGAAACTGGAAACACATATCTCCCTCACTAGCTTTAAGCACCAGCTGTCAGAGCAGCTCACAGATTACTGCACCTGTACATAGCCCATCTATAATTGTTAAGGGAATTTTTATCAATGATGACTAATTATGTATACATTTCAATCAGGACTGACTAGTCCAAATGCTATTATGTACTGTACATACAGTGCCTTGCGAAAGTATTCGGCCCCCTTGAACTTTGCGACCTTTTGCCACATTTCAGGCTTCAAACATAAAGATATAAAACTGTATTTTTTTGTGAAGAAACAACAACAAGTGGGACACAATCATGAAGTGGAACGACATTTATTGGATATTTCAAACTTTTTTAACAAATCAAAAACTGAAAAATTGGGCGTGCAAAATTATTCAGCCCCTTTACTTTCAGTGCTGCAAACTGTCTCCAGAAGTTCAGTGAGGATCTCTGAATGATCCAATGTTGACCTAAATGACTAATGATGATAAATACAATCCACCTGTGTGTAATCAAGTCTTCGTATAAATGCACCTGCACTGTGATAGTCTCAGAGGTCCGTTAAAAGCGCAGAGAGCATCATGAAGAACAAGGAACACACCAGGCAGGTCCGAGATACTGTTGTGAAGAAGTTTAAAGCCGGATTTGGATACAAAAAGATTTCCCAAGCTTTAAACATCCCAAGGAGCACTGTGCAAGCGATAATAATGAAATGGAAGGAGTATCAGACCACTGCAAATCTACCAAGACCTGGCCGTCCCTCTAAACTTTCAGCTTATACAAGGAGAAGACTGATCAGAGATGCAGCCAAGAGGCCCATGATCACTCTGGATAAACTGCAGAGATCTACAGCTGAGGTGGGAGACTCTGTCCATAGGACAACAATCAGTCGTATATTGCACAAATCTGGCCTTTATGGAAGAGTGGCAAGAAGAAAGCCATTTCTTAAAGATATCCATAAAAAGTGTCGTTTAAAGTTTGCCACAAGCCACCTGGGAGACACACCAAACATGTGGAAGAAGGTGCTCTGGTCAGATGAAACCAAAATTGAACTTTTTGGCAACAATGCAAGACGTTATGTTTGGCGTAAAAGCAACACAGCTCATCACCCTGAACACACCATCCCCACTGTCAAACATGGTGGTGGCAGCATCATGGTTTGGGCCTGCTTTTCTTCAGCAGGGACAGGGAAGATGGCTAAAATTGATGGGAAGATGGATGGAGCCAAATACAGGACCATTCTGGAAGAAAACCTGATGGAGTCTGCAAAAGACCTGAGACTGGGACGGAGATTTGTCTTCCAACAAGACAATGATCCAAAACATAAAGCAAAATCTACAATGGAATGGTTCAAAAATAAACATATCCAGGTGTTAGAATGGCCAAGTCAAAGTCCAGACCTGAATCCAATCGAGAATCTGTGGAAAGAACTGAAAACTGCTGTTCACAAATGCTCTCCATCCAACCTCACTGAGCTCGAGCTGTTTTGCAAGGAGGAATGGGAAAAGATTTCAGTCTCTCGATGTGCAAAACTGATAGAGACATACCCCAAGCGACTTACAGCTGTAATCGCACCAAAAGGTGTCGCTACAAAGTATTAACTTAAGGGGGCTGAATAATTTTGCACGCCCAATTTTTCAGTTTTTGATTTGTTAAAAAAGTTTGAAATATCCAATAAATGTCGTTCCACTTCATGATTGTGTCCCACTTGTTGTTGATTCTTCACAAAAAAATACAGTTTTATATCTTTATGTTTGAAGCCTGAAATGTGGCAAAAGGTCGCAAAGTTCAACGGGGCCGAATACTTTCGCAAGGCACTGTATATGAATTCTCTCTCTTGCTCCCATTCCCAATTGTATATAATATAGTCAGGAGTTTAGTAACAATGACGGTCTGTTCCTTTGTACAAATGAATGAACTATCTCCAGACTGTCTAGAATGCTGATTTATACTGACTGACCTTGGCTTCAGGCGAGGAGGGAAGGCTCGAGAACTATAGGGCCTCTTACCGGTGTCATGAAGAGATATAACATTTAGAAAACGCTGACGTCATTTTCAGTTTATAACCTGTGGAAAAATTTGTATGTAACCAGTACTCTCTTGAATTAAACGCTGTTACCTGACTTTTAAGACCGGGGCTCTGTCCATTCTTATAAAAATATTGGGTCTTATAATCCCTTTAGAATGCATTGACAGAGTAATGATTTCTGATTGGGAAATAATACAGAGGAATTTAGAATTCCACTAACAATAATTTAGCCCAAACAACTACTTCGCCCACTACTGTATTTATTTATTTATTTTGCTCCTTTGCACCCCATTATTTTTATCTCTACCTTGCACATTCTTCCACTGCACGTCTAACATTCCAGTGTTTTACTTGCTATATTGTATTTACTTCGCCTCCATGGTGTTTTTTTTGCCTTTACCTCCCTTATCTCACCTCATTTGCTCACATTGTATACACACTTATTTTTTTACTGTATTATTGACTGTTTGTTTTACTCCATGTGTAACTCTGTGCTGTTGTATGTGTCGAACTGCTTTGCTTATATCTTGGCCAGGTCGCAATTGTAAATGAGAACTTGTTCTCAACTTGCCTACCTGGTTAAATAAAGGTGAAATAAAAAAATATAGGCAGAACCATCAATGAACAGCACCATGTCAGAGTCAAGCAGAGGTTCATCAAACAAGTCTTTGTACACTGATGATTTGGTCAGAGACGCCCAAACAACTTGTCCAGGTTTGTCAAAACAGGAACAGTGAGCTCCAGTGTTAATTTGAAATGGTAGGTTATGTCCATTAACATTAAGAGAAACCATTGGCTCTTCTCTTCAAATCACTGAATTCATACTGAAGCAGGGGAGTCGGGCGCTTTCATTGTTGATTCTGAGGGAAATTTCCCACTGGCCATCCTCTGTCATTAACTTGTCATCTTTGTCCATAGGGCATAAGTGGCCCCGGGAAGCATTTCCAGCTCCGGGCGAGTGGTACTGTGGCTGAGTTTCCTCTTCCTCTGCCAGACCCAAAGTTTCCTCTTCCCCTGTTGTAACCTCTTCCTCTTTCATTTCCCCCACACTGCAAACTCACAGGACCCAACTCCCCACAGGTTCAGCATTGAGTGTTGTTCCAGTCACGAAGGGCACTGGCGGGCCCACCTCCTCTTCCAGTCCATGTTTGCGGGTCACCAAAATGCTGAGTGGTGAAAAGCACACACCCTGCAGGCACCAGGTTCACAGGTGTGACTAATGTGACTGTGGGGGAGCTGCAGGCTTTGGTTGTAGTGAGCCTGTAGAAACAACTTGAGCAGATGTCTAAGGTCTTCCAGTCTGTTCCTTTTTGTGGAGTGAGTTGGGGTGGCGAGGGAAAACTCCCTCCAGGAACTGTGCCTTGTTTTTTTTCCTTTCATACAATTCTATTGTTCTCATGTCGCTTATTGATGCTGTTGTGTCATCCACCTCCTTCAGAGTCCCCTTAAGGATAATTGTGGTTGCTTCTCCATTTTCTTCTGTCAGTGGTATGAGAGGGTAGATCTGTGTATAGTCACCCAGGGGTCCTCTGGGTTGATTCTCATACGGCAGCAGGGCGGTGAGGAGTACTCCTGTTCTGCCTCTGTCCTGAAACTTTTCTTTGCTTCTGCACTCTATTGTTTCCTCCAGCTTTAGATTGGTCACGGTAGCCTTGTTCATGAAGGTCTGTCCCTCCAGCATCATCATTCCCATCACAGTTTCTGATGCAAGGGCACTTCTCTTCATGCCCTTCTCCTTGTCCATGCTTCCTGTCTGAATTATCTCCTTGACTAAATCCAACCTAGTCTGGTTGAATAAACCAGCCATTAAGATATCTATTTTCTCCTGCCATCTCTGTCCAGACATGCCATTTCTTAAAAGTGAACATAAATTCCACAGCGGGAAACTTCTTTTGCATATATTCATTCTGGTTTGACTGTGCCATGGCACTCCGTCTTTTTATTTAGATAGTCTGCGTGTAATGTCTTTTCCGATTTCTATAAGGTTATCCTAAAGTGGGTGTAATATGTATGATTGTCCCTATATAAAATTGTTCTCCATTTCCTTTCACTGTGTGTTAAACAACAGTGGGCGATACTGAAATCCTAATTCTACTCTCACTTACTCCAGGCAATAGTAAATGGTTCTACAAAACTCAAATATATTTCACACACGGGCCTCACATAGACAACCGCATGGTAGACTTCAATTCCTAATATTATATCTTAAGGGTGTAGAGTAAGAGTAACATATTATTCACCGGTGTCCCCTGATGATAGTAATTTTCTATGGAAATCTCTACAGAACTCAACTTCCTTGTAATAATTGTACTGGTATACTAAGGGTTGTACATTTCCCATACTATCCTATGGTAGGAAAGTGTCACTAACAAATATGTTCAACCTTTTATTAAAATGCCCTACTCCTAACTTTTAATTCCACCATTGGACCATTACCTAATAAAAGCCCCTTTACAGGCCTTTGCAGACATGGTGAGCGTCAGCTTGGTTTTATTTGACAGTCAGCCGTGTAATGATAATGGTGTAGCCTTTCCTACCTATTATCTAACTTGCAATAATGTGTGTGTGTGTTGTATCAGTTTTTATCTCTATTTCATTCACTGTCTTCACATATGCCCATAAAACAAAACCTCCTCTCCACCAATTCCACTTAAAAGACTCCTTAACTATCCTTCTACAAGTAATTATAGGTCGTATTTCAACTAATACAAAATATGTTGAGGTTATTACTAGTTCCTCAGGGTGAGGGGAATATACGGCTTATAGGTATTATCTTTATCAAAACCGCCTTTTCTTATACAATGACAGAACTCCTTCCTGCCACCCTCACTCCCAAAAATCCCTTTCTTATACTATTCCAATTTAGTGCCTTTATCTATATATTGTTCCTCGTCTTCCTCCTTATCAAAAATGTACTGATAACGGCTCGCAGTCCTCAGACCAAATAACCAGTTCTCAATTTCTTTATCTCCCCACCCACTGCGCATTTCACTTACACCAAACACATTAAGACAGACAACAGTTTATTTCTATCTCCCAGGTGTCCCATAGGTTATCGCCTGTGTCAGAACTGTTCTCTCAGATACAGCTTCTGTCCCTAACTAAACAACTTATCTCAGGTGTCCCATAGGTTATCGCCTGTTTCAGAACTCTCACGCTAGACACAGCTTCTGCTCCTAACTACTCTTGAGTACCCTTCCAGAAAGTTACCCCAGCACCCCCAACACGCAAGAAGGCGAGATACTCCTCTTAATACATATAACACACATTGACATACAACAATTACCACACATTCATTGACTTATACATGCACATTTTAGGTCCCTTAGTTTTTAAAATTACAAGAGGGAGGCGGTGCTTTTACATACCAGCGAAACACTGAACACCCACTTCTTATAAATTACAGACTTCGATATAACAGGTGTCTGCTTACCTTACAATTTGGTGATCAGAGAAGGGGGTTCAGGTTCGATCCAAGTAGCTTTGCACTCACTCCCTCCTGGCAAGGTTGCCAAATGTTGGCTCCGTTTTTCTGTGCTCCGTTTTATTTTCTTAACAAATAAGGAACACTCAAAATGTGCACTTATAATTCAATACAATTTTAATCAAAATACCGCTGTCGACAGAAGTCAAAGATCAAACATCACACATACAACTTATGTCTCTCCTGAGTTCTGCAAAATAGGAAAAGTCCCAAGTTATTTTTATTAAGCCGAAGTCCATCCCTAGTGATGTCACTGCATACACGTCATTACCTTCTACTCATCAGACCAAGCCCATGCATACACAGCTATGCAAACTTGCAAGAGAGCTACAATAGTTCCAGTGTTTTCTAAGGGCTCAGCAGTAAATGTCCACTCCCCAAGTTGATTTATAGAGGTATGTCTGACTAGTCTCTTATCTCTTTTCACTCCCTGGCAGGGTTCTATATCTAATCTCTTTTAGCCTAGAGGTGCCTTCTCACAGACACCCTGCAATAATTCACACATCTCTCAGACCATTTCTTCATAAGAGGCAGAGACTGTGGAACAACATTAAACCTTACAATGAACATATATTGTTAATCTGTAGGCTAGGACCCTATAAATGTGGAGGAGGTTTCCCATAGCCCCTCCCCTTCTATTAATACAACATAAGCTTAATCAATTATTATAAAGCATAATCAATTATTATAAAACATCAAACATTTGGTGCAGCCCCTGTCATGACGCCAATTAGACCCCATCAAAGGCCCTAAAAATTGTCAAAGACTCCAGCCACCCTAGTCATAGACTGTTCTCTCTGCCACTGCATGGCAAGCGGTACCGAAGCACCAAGTCTTGGTCCAAGAGGCTTCTAAACAGCTTCTACCTCCAAGCCATAAGACTCCTGAACAGCTAATCAAGTGGCTACCGAGACTATTTGCATTGCCCATTTTCTGCGCTGCTGCTACCCTCTGTTATTATCTATGCATAGTCACTTTAATAGTTCCACCTACATGTACATATTACCTCAATTACCTCGACACCGGTGCCACCGCACATTGACTCTGTCCCGGCACCCCCTGTATATATCCCCACTATTGTTATTTACTGCTGGTCTTTAATTATTTGTTATTCTTATCTCAACATTTTTTTGGGCTATTTTCTTAAAACTGCATTGTTGGTTAAGGGTTTGTGAATAAGCATTTCACTGTAAAATTTTATTTGACCTCACTAACCGTACTTTTTGTGACGTGAATTGAGTATATAGTATGCTTATTGGTCATAGTATGGATATAGTTAGTATGCCGGATGTTGTAATGAATTTGCCAAAATACGAAGTATACATGCAGAGGACACTATTTCCGTACTTTTAGGGCCCATAATTAAATTCTTCAGAAAATGGTTGTGGCTTCACAACATTTTCAGATTTGAAGAAAATGGCGGAAAATTTGCACCAGAAGTCCGACGAGAGCGAATTCAAATTCATTGAACTAACTAATGACAAATGTAAAGAAAATGTTGGCTAACAATGTGTTAGCCACGCTATCCTTTGAATCACATAGCATTACAGCAGTATGTACCAGTATGTTTTTAAAATGTTATTTAACTAGGTAAGTCGGTTGAGAACAAATTCTTATTTACAATGACAGCCTAGGAACAGTGGGTTAACTGTCTTGTTCAGGGGCAGAACAACAGACTTTTACCTTGTCAGCTTACCTAATGTTAGTTGGATACTAATACATCGAACATGCCAGGCAGTTTATTAACTCTTATCTAACTAACCAACATTTATTGACAATTATTCACATCATACTTAGCTAAGTGGTATAGTAATTGTGTGTTTCAATGGACATGGTTAATTCTGGCTATACACTCCGATTTCAAAGCACTCTCACGCACTGTTGAATATGGTTGGTGTCAGTGAACATCGGCAAAAGAAGCGGAATAAAATGTTGCCAGCAGGACAGTTACAGTCACCAACACTTTGGATAACATGAAAACAGCCTTGCAGCTATGCTATGACAAGTAAAATGGTCAGTGTTGTGTTCTCTCATTTGTGTCTGGAAGTAGCAAGCCAACGTTAGCCAGTTAGCTAACGCTGGACGCTCGGAACAATCGTACTACTTGGCCAGAGCATCCTGTGTGCGCTTGACACGCTCCGAGAGTAAAACGCTCTGAATTTACTATCTGACAACGCTCTGCATTTACGAACGCCCAGAGCGCACTCTGGCACTGCAGGTTTAATTTAAGTTTAGCTAGTCATTTGTTATGCTAACAAGCTAGCTAGAAGTTACATAGCAACAGCATCAACTTCCGGTAGACAGGCGAAGCTCAAGTACACTCAACTGAAACAATACTGTTTGTTTACAGTATACTAAAATGAACAAATAGTATATAGTTCGTAGTATACAGTTGAAGTCGGAAGTTTACATACACTTAGGTTGGAGTCATTAAAACTCGTTTTTCAACCACTCCACAAATGTCTTGTTAATTTTAACAAACTATAGTTTTGGCAAGTCGGTTAGGACATCTACTTTGTGCATGCCACAAGTAATTTTTCAAACAATTGTTTACAGACAGATTATTTCACTGCATCACAAATCCAGTGGGTCAGAAGTTTACATACACTAAGTTGACTGTGCCTTTAAACAGCTTGAAAAATTCCAGAAAATGATGTCATGGCTTTAAAAGCTTCTGATAGGCTAATTGACATCATTTGAGTCAATTGGAGGTGTACCTGTGGATGTATTTCAAGGCCTACCTTCAAACTCAGTGCCTCTTTGCTTGACATCATGGGAAAATCAAAAGAAATCAGCCAAGACCTCATAAAAATTATTGTAGACCTCCACAAGTCTGGTTCATCCTTGGGAGCAATTTCCAAACGTCTGAAGGTACCACGTTGATCTGTAAAAACAATAGTAGGCAAGAATAAACACCATGGGACCATGCAGCCATCATACCACTCAGAAAGGAGATGTGTTCTGTCTCCTAGAGATGAACGCACTTTAGTGTGAAAAGTGCAAATCAATCCCAGAACAGCAGCAAAGGAGCTTGTGAAGATGCTGCAGGAAACAGGTACAAAGTATCTATATCCACAGTAAAACGAGTCCTATATCAACATAGCTTGAAAGGCCGCTCAGCAAGGAAGAAGCCACTGCTCCAAAACTGCCATAAAAAAGCCAGACTACGGTTTGCAACAGCACACGGGGACAAAGATCAAACTTTTTGGAGAAATGTCTTCTTTTTTGATGAAAAGGTAATAGAACTGTTTGGCCATAATGACCATCGTTATGTTTGGAGGAAAAAGAGGGAGGATTGCAAACTGAAGAACACCATCCAAACCTTGAAGCACGGGTGGCAGCATCATGTTGTGAGGTGCTTTGCTGCAGGAGGGACTGGTGCACTTCAGAAAATAAATGGCATCAGGAGGAAGGGAAATTATGTGGGTATATTGAAGCAAAATCTCAAGTCAGTCAGCAAGTTAAAGCTTGGTCACAAATGGGTCTTCCAAATGGACAATGACCCCAAGCATACTTCCAAAGTTGTGGCAAAATGGCTTAAGGATAACAATGTCAAGGTATTGGAGTGGCCATCACAAAGTCCTGACCTCAATCCCATAGAAACTTTGTGTTCAGAACTGAAAAAGCGTGTGCGAGCAAGGAGGCCTAGAAACCTGACTCAGTTACAGCAGCTCTGTCAGGAGGAATGTGCCAAAATTAACCCAACTTATTTTGGGAAGCTTGTGGAAGGCTACCTGAAATGTTTGACCCAAGTTAAATTGTTTAACTTCTTTCAGATCAGCGTCCCACCTTGACAACATCCGGTGAAATTGCAGAGCGCAAAATTCAAATTAAATTACTATAAATATTTAACTTTCATAAAATCACAAGTGCAATACATCAAAATAAAGCTTAACTTGTTGTAAATCCAGATGCCGTGTCAGATTTCAAAAAGGCTTTATGGCGAAAGCAAACCATGCGATTATCTGAGGACAGCGCCCCGCATACCAACACATGAAAAACATATTTCAACCAGGCAGGAGCGACACAAAAGTCAGAAATAACGATATAATTCATGCCTTACCTTTGAAGATGTTCTTTTGTTTGCACTCAAAAATGTCCCAGAAACATCACAAATGGTCCTTTTGTTCGATAAATTCCTTCTTTATATCCCCAAAATGTCCATTTATTTGGCACGTTTGATTCTGAAATACACAGGTTCCAACTTGCCCAACATGACTACAAAGTATCTAGTAAGTTACCTGTAAACTTGGTCAAAACATTTCAAACAACTTTCCTAATCCAACCTTACATATCCTAAAAAGTAAATAATCAATCAAATTGAAGACGGAATATACTGTGTTCAATAGCGGATAAAAACAACGTGGAGCGAGCTCCAGTTCACGCATGCCACACAGAAGAGTCCACTTGGCTTGACACTCACAATGAACAGCCCCACTTCTTCATTTCTCAAAAGAAAAGAAAAATCTACCAATTTCTCAAGACTGTTGACATCTAGTGGAAGCCATATGAACTGCACCCAGGTTCCTCATAAATATAGTTCCCCATAGAAATCTAATTGAAAACACAGTGACCTCCAATTTTGTTTTTCCTGGATGGTTTGTCCTTGGGGTTTTGCCTGCCAAATAAGTTATGTTATACTCAGACATCATTTTAACAGTTTTAGAAACTTCAGAGTGTTTTCTATCTAAATATATATGCATATCCTAGCTTCTGGGCCTGAGAAACAGGCAGTTTACTTTCGGCACACTTTTCATCCGGACATGAAAATACTGCCCCCTATCACAAAGAAGTTATAAAGGCAAAGCTACAAAATACTAATTGAGTGTATGTAAACTTCTGACCCACTGGGAATGTGATGAAATAAATAAAAGCTGAAATAAATCACTCTCTACTATTATTCTACATTTCACATTCTTAAAATAAAGTGGTGATCCTAACTGTCCTAAAACACTAGGACACTAGGATTAAGTGTCAAGAATTGTGAAAAACTGAGTTTAAATGTATTTGGCTAAGGTGTATGTAAACATCTGACTTCAACTGTATACTCATTAACTATGTAGTATACAGTATGTTAGTATGGGTTTTCGAACACAGCCATGGTCTTTTTTTATTATTCACTTTATTAAGTACCATACTGAGTAAGTGTGAGAAAAATATGCTGGCCCACACTAACATGCCACTCCCCCTAGCTGTGTTCTATGGTGCTGCATTGAACATGTTCTCAGAGACCTGCAATGAACACGTTCTCAGAGAAAAATGCAAAGTGGAAAATGAAAAACATTTATTTTGGAAAAATGCATCAGTGTCTGATAAAAAAAATTGTGTTCATGAAGAGTTCCTTTCAAAGGGTCTCAACTGTGTATTGACGACCAGTGAAGATCTAGAAGGTGTTATTGGTGGCATTCCTCTGCAGAAAATAACGTTAGCTAGTTAGTAATGCAATTATCTAATGTTAGCTAGCTACAATAAGGGAGTGAATGTTATTTATAATAAGGGTTACTTGAAGAAAATTTGATCTCTCTGAAATGAAAATGGACGGCCCTCTGTTCAGCAAAATATATTTCACCTAAACCCTCCCTGAAAGCTTAAAAAAAGTGACACTCCACTATACACCTCAAATAATAATTAAAACAAAGTGGATAGCAGAGAACATGACTACCACTTACCATCAATTCTTGGACAGACCAGAGCCCTACATGCTGACTAGACCGGGTGGGCGGGTGCTTTAATTTTTTCCATCCACACCATATGCGATCAGGACACGCAGTTTTGGTATTTGATTAGGATCCCCATTAGCTGTTGCAAAAGCAGTAGGGATCCACACAAAACATGATACAGAATGACATAATACAGACAAGAACAGCTCAAGGACAGACACACAAACTATCTAGGTCTAATAGGGGAGAGGCGCTGTGCCACGAGGTGTTGCTTAATCTGTTTTATGAAACCAGGTTTGCTGTTTATTTGAGAAACTTGAGATGGAAGGAAGTTCCATGCAATAAGGATTCTATATAATACTGTACTTTTTTTGAATTTGTTCTGGATTTGGGGGACTATAAAAAGACCCCTGGTGGCATGTCTGGTGGGATAAGTGTGTGTCAGAGCTATGTGTAAGTTCACTATGTAAACAATTTGCGATTTTCAACACATTTATGTTTCTTATAAAAAGATTAAGTGATGTCAATCTCTCCTAAACTCTTAGCCAAGAGAGACTGGCATGCATAGTATTTATATCAGCCGATTACAAATAAGAGCAAAACGTGCCGCTCTGTTCTGGACCAGCTGCAGCTTAACTAGGTCTTTCCTTGCAGCACTGGACCACACAACTGGACAATAATCAAGATTAGACAAAACTAGAGCCTGCAGAACTTGCTTTTTGGAGTGTGGTGTCAAAAAAGCAGAGCATCTCTTTATTACGGCTAGACCTCTCCCCATCTTTGCAACCATTGAATCTATATGTTTTGACCATGACAGTTTACAATCTAAGGTAACGCCAAGTAATTTAGTCTCCTCAACTTGTTCAAACGCCACACCATTCATTACCAGATTCAGCGGAGGTCTAGCACTTAAGGAATGATTTGTACCAAATACAATGTTTTTAGTTTCAGAGATGTTCAGGACCAGTTTATTACTGGCCACCCATTCCAAAACAGACTGCAACTCTTTGTTAAGGGTTTCAGTGACTTCATTAGCTGTGGTTGCTGATGCATATATGGTTGAATTATCAGCATACATGGACACACATGCTTTGTTTAATGCCAGTGGCAGGTCATTGGTAAAAATAGAAAAGAGTAGAGTACCTAGAAAGCTTCCCTGCGGTACACCACATTACATTACACAAACATTACATGTTTGACATTAGAGATGCTTATATTAAAGAAAACCCTTTGAGTTATATTAGATATAATATCTCTGAATACACAATATGGCAGAGGTTGAAAAGCCATAGTGCTTAAGTTTTTTCAACAACTGGTTATGGTCAATAATATCAAAGGCTGCACTGAAAGCTAACAGTACAGCTCCCACAATCTTCTTATTATCAATTTATTTCAACCAATCATCAGTCATTTGTGTCAGTGCAGTACATGTTGAGTGCCCTTCTCTATAAGCATGCTGTAAGTCTGTTGTTAATTTGTTTACAGAGAAATAGCATTGTATTTGGTCAAACATAATTTTTGAAATGCACCTATTTCATGAAAGTTGCCAATCGCAATATCAAGTCAAGAGAAGAAAAGGCCTGGAAGGAAGAGAGATGACTAGAAACGATTCGGTTGACTGTTTTATGTGTGGATTAATTGGTGGAGTACAGGACCTTGTGGATTTCAGGTAAAATAACAACTCAATGTTTATATCCCAGGACAAATTAGCTAGCAACAGCAAGCTAGCTAAATAGGACAAATTAGCAAGCAAGAGCAAGCTAACTAGCTAAATTGCCATAAATGTTTAAAGCTTTTCGACCTGTCCCCAAATTAATATAATTGGTTAAACGTTTGTGTTGATATAAAATCTGAGCATGGTACTTTCAAAAGTTTGGCCTACCTTTCCACCCCAGACAGAGTAGTCGTACCAATGCAGAAAAATGTAAGCGTTAACTGCTTGCTACTCTTCTTCCCAACAAGAGGTCACAAGTGTTTCCCTAAAAGCTGTCTGTGTTTAATCATCTTTTATTGCACAGAAAATGAATGGCTTAATCAACTGATAGAATACTTCTGAAGCAAAGTCATTGTTTTGTTTCCTCAGCTATAGGTTGTAGCTCAGCCTCTGAATGTTAACGAAACAATGATATCCCCATATGTATCGGAGTCACGTCTTTCCCGGGTATTTTACATCTTGTTTGTAGTATAAAGCATCAAAAGGACAGAAGCTCTGTTATAGATCACTTTATATATTAGGATCCGTTTCATTTTCTTCCAAGTCTTAAGCTGACAAGCCTGTGCTTTTTGCCATTTTCTTTAATAAAAGGTAGGCAGGCCTATGGCTCTCATACCCCCTCAATTCGAGTCTTGGTTTTAACTTAACAGCCATTCACTGACACAGCAATTGACCGACAAATATATGGATATAGCAGCCTGTAGCTTAATTTCCTCTGTCAAACAGGTAGGCCTACCTCTTATTTCTTAAATAGGAAGAAATAGGCTCCAACACAAAGCCCTCTTGTTGTTAGCAAAGTCGGATTAAAATGAAGACTGTTGAAATTAATTATGCCTACTCAAATTTGCCTACTTTCATCACCATGAGCTGTCCATGTCCGATTGATTGCTTCCAGTTTCAGCACCACAACGTAAGTTACTCGAATCTGGATATTGTGAGGTAAATAACTCAGATAAATAGGCCGACATCACGGGCAAAAAAAATATATTATAGAAGCAGAAAGCTATCAAAGTTAACCTCCGGTCCTCCTTCTCAAACTGAACAGAACAGCTAGATATTGAATTTTTGGACTAGACCTAATAAATATAAAAATCAGAAGAAGATTTTACTCCCATCGTAGCCCTACACAGCACAGCCATTGTTTAAACAGCAAACAAAAAAATTGAACAGGCTGAGGCTCAGGGTTGTAATATCCATTGCAGTGTGTGTTACAGCCAAGTTGAATTTATACCATCCCAGCAGCTATCTTTGAAATATATATTTGCTCTGTGCATGCCATATGTAGCCTATGGATCATTTGATTGAGACCACACTAAATAGCCTATAGGCACACTTGATATTGAGTGCCCAGCTGAGAATCAGAGATGAGGTGGCATCGGACACACATGCCTAGTAAGCAACTAATTCAAAATCAGATTTAATAAATTACAAATTACATGACCCTCCCCTGGATTTGAGTTTTTTTTTTAAAACTAAACCATCCCCTTCACTGAAATTGAAAAAGCATGACCGTTCCCCATTTTCCTCCAGTTACAGATCTAGAAAAGATACTATGCATGTCAATTTTATTTTTTGCATTTTAGCTAGCCCTAAGCCTTTATCTAACCTTAATGCAATTATCCTAACCTTCTACGTTAATTCTCCTAAACTGCAAACTATCCTAACCTGCTACGAAAGGTCAATTTTGACATAAGCTGATCTCTACAAATCGTCAAAACCCATGAGCTAGCCTATACTGCCCTCTGCTGCATATACAACATACTAAAAATGAAATGTCTTATGTATTTACAGTTGGAAATGTAGCCTTGATGTAGGCATTTTCCTTGTTCCTGGATTAAAAGTGCACTAAACATTTTTACATTCCCCTACTCCTTATGGAATAACATTATTTTGGACCAGATACAGTCTGGTTTACAAGTTGCAATGAATTTAGCCCCTAAAATGCATCGCAACCAATTGTGGACACTGCTTCATGCTTTGATTGTTCAAGAAAAAATGTATCATGATTACAGGTTGATATTGACTTCCGTCATAGAAATGGCACTCCACTGCACCACAATGACAACGAGAGCCACTATTTTAATACAGGCACAGAAACAGCAGCTGGACAATATTTTATCAGCTAGTTCAGTGAGGACTGCTTGAGAGTGGCATATGATCCCCTCAGTATAGCAGAGCCATGCTCAAAAGAGGGGGCAATATGACAGAGGCAACAGAGAATCCGTTCGCTTCGCTGCATTATTCCAATGTTTACCTCACCATACTGGCACTGTTCTGCTTCAAGCTCTTTATTAAGATAAGCCTCAACTGCCTCTCCTACTTTTACATCATCAGAGGGAACCGCAAGGAGGCAGCCAGGATATCTGCAGAGTTCTATGATTTTGGTCAAGGACACAGTGAGTACACACATCTCTCTATTACATTGATCCATTGTCAAAAAAAAATTGGAACATTGGAATGAATACTGACTATATTCTAATGATTATGCTATTTATATTTGCCATTGCATTTTGCCTTGTAAACTGAAGAGTTCATATTTAGGAAGAGATTAACTGATGGAATGGAAGGGTCTCCTGTTTTATGATTAGGCTACACACTGAATACTGAGAATAACGCATATACTCACTTTATTGACCTTAACATGAAAACTACCTGAAACGTGTCTGTGTATACACAGTACATACTGGTCAGTTCAATTTCTACCCTGCTGTATTAATAGAACGGGACCACGCGGTGCCTCCCCACCCCCTTGCCCTAGTTTCCATTCCTGACTGTCATGTACTATTGCTCCCGAAAACCCTTCTCCTTGTGCAGGGTTACATTCGGCCACATTTGGCTCCATGAGAACTACAATTCCGACCCTGTCTTTTAACGTTTTTAAAAAAAGTCAATAGTCATCGCTTCAAAACAGTTTTCGAAATCAGCGAGCAATTATCTTTCAAATAAAAAAGTCATACTTACTGTAGAAGTTGTGCACAGATCCACAAGCTGTGTGGTCCTCCAGTTGACCAACTACATTTCCTCCCTGTTACGCTTACACACAGGTGTTCAGAGCACGCTAGATAGCTAACTAGAACAGGTGGCCGTCTATGTCTTCCATCTGGCTTCCGTAAACAAGTCATGTAATATGGCTGTGTGGGAACACTAACCCTAACCAAAAAATAAATAAATAACACTAACCCTAACCCTATGAAGATATTTAGAAATGTAACCTTTTGTCTTTAGAAAATTATTTCGCGCTGATATGAAAGATTGTATTTATTATTTATTTTACTAGGAAAGACAGTTAAGAACAAAATCTTATTTTACAGTGACAGCCTACCCCGGCCAAACCCAGACAATTCTTGGCCAATTGCGCAACGCCCTATGGGACTCCCAAATCACAGCTGGATGTGATTCAGCCTGGATTTGAACCAGGGACTGTAGTGACACCTCTTGCGGTGCCTTAGACCGCTGCGCCACTCGGGAGCCCAAGATACATTCCTTATGTTTCCAAAAACGTACCACAAGTGTTGCGTGTTAATGTTTAGAGCAAGTTTCAAGGCTCTTAATTAACAAAACTCCCCCAGTCAGAAGATACTATCGTCAATAGGCGCTAAAGCAGTTAGCGTCTACGAATAAGGTATGTGTACTGTAGACAGACCTGCAGACCAAAACAACACTTAAACTTCTCAGTGTCAGTGACAGACAGTGTGCCAACATGCTTGGTCCATGGAAATGGAGCACCAATGCAGCAAACAGCAACACAAAGTAAAATATTGTTGTGCGTCATTAAAGGTCAGTGATGTAGTTCACAGAACAAGTTTTGTTTCTGACTTACAGTGGCTTGGTCTTTGATTGCTACATCAAGCAGGTTATTTCAAGATAACTTGAACCCGAGAGTCAAGTGATTTTACGGCTATTCCCAGTGTAGACATATTGGCTCAGTACATATTCATCCCACGATTGAACTGCATGGAACTTTAGTACTTTACCTCAAACTAAGAGAAATAGAATACAACATTTTCAGCAGTGTTATAGATCTGTGATATGGAGGGAGGCACCAATGATGATGCAGTCTGGAACACATCTGGCGTTATTCTGGATATTGACCCAGGTGTATGCATTTGCCCAGTGAAATGGAATCATTCATCAAAACTGTAAGACTGTAAGTTGTTATGAGTGACATAAGCATTTATGTTTGCTGCAGGGTCCTGGGCAGACCGCTCACCCTTACATGATGCTGCATGCCAAGGTCGTCTCTTCGCCCTGAGGAATCTCCTTTTACAGGTGAGCCAAAGGTAATCCACTTCAGTTCAGTGTGTGCACCCACTTACCTTCTGCAATGTACTATGGTCGTGTTCTGCTGCTCCCACAGGGCCACAATGTAAATGTGGTCACTATAGACCATGTGAGTCCTCTCCACGAGGCCTGCTTTGGAGACCATGTAGCATGTGCCAGAGCTCTGATCGCTGCAGGAGCCAATGTGAGTCACTGAAGAAGATACAGTTATAATCAAGAATACTATATTTTTTATGAAACAATAATAATTATTAGTAAATAATGAATTAAGAAATGTGTCAATAAGGCTTCTGAAAATACTTATTTTTCTCTGTAACTTGTTATTTTTCCCCTGCCCCAAAGTGGTGCTATGTTATTCAGCTGAGCGGTCAGAGTTAACATGAGACTCTGTGCAGGTGAACGTCACCACCATTGACGGGGTAACTCCCCTGTTCAACGCGTGCTCAGTGGGTAGTGTATCATGTGCAGAGGTCCTCCTGGAGAACGGGGCCAAACCCGAGGCGCTGGTATTTCAGCCCTCGCCCATTCACGAAGCCAGCAGTAAAGGTATGCTCAGTACCTGTATCACTCCAACATCCTTATCTTAATTCATCTAGTACAAACCTTGAAGTATGCTTCACAGACTTTTGGGCTGTATTCTAACTTGGGATTGAGGCAAATACATTAAACTTAAAAATCTGAATCAAAATGTCACCGATCAGAGTACAGTATTTGATGTAACAGTGCATGTTTGAGATACACAAACATAATTCAAGTCAGAGTATGTCCCATAATGCTTAGAGGATATTACGGGTGCAGAAATAATTAGCTAAGACACCCACCGCAGTAATCGGAAAGACGATCCTAATGACTCCCATGTATGTGCCCATTGTGGGCAGGCAGCAGTGAGTGTGTGGAGACTCTAGTCAGATGGGGAGCAGATGTGGACTTTGAAATTCCTCACCTGGGAACGCCCCTCTACACCGCCTGTGTCTCTCAGGAGATAGAGTGTGTCCGGAGGCTGCTGAGGGAAGGTGAGGCACATGCACCTCTTCTCTGCCAAAGCACCATAGCATGATGGGAGAAGGAGTGAAAACTAGTGGTAAGATTATTACTGTCTCCCAAAGTAGTGAAATGTACAGTACATGTATAACACTCTCACTATGCAGTAGTAGCTTGGCCTTGGTGGGATAGCTCGGAGCATCTGCTCTTTTCTACACCACTAATATGTTGCACCCACCTGCATAAAAGTGTACACAAGTCTAAATACATCATGTTATACCAGCGATAGAGTACTCAAATCCTGTAACTGAATGACCAAGGACTATTAAATGTGTATTAAATCCATAGTATGCTTACCTTGGTTTCCCTCCACACAGGAGCAAATGTACAGAAAGGTATATATATGGAATCTCCCTTACATGCTGCCGCTGAAAAGGACTGCATAGCCATTGTTAAGCTGCTGTTGGACTTTGGGGCAGATATCAATGCCAGGAACATGGAGTTCCAGAGGCCTGTGGAGGCCGCTCCCCCCAGCAGCCTGACAGAGGGGTTCCTTTTGGTCTATGAGGGTAAGTTCTATAGTTTTATCCAGTCATCTTTTGAAATTCGTAAATTCCTATATCCAAAGTCTCGTAGTGTTTTTGCTTCATTCCCCAAGTCCAACTAACTTTCCATTATATTATTTAAACAAAACCATCATGATATTTTGTTTCCTTTTTTCAGCCACGCCCCAACCACTGAGTCAGCTGTGTCGCCAGCGCATCCGTGACTGTGTGGGCCGCGACAGGTTTCACCTCATCAACCATCTACCCCTGCCCAATCCCCTCAAGAACTACCTCCAGTACAGATGATAACCAGAGAACGTCACAATTTCAGACTCTGTGGTGGTGGCTTCTTCCATGTGTCAATCATTCATGGGAACTCAACAGCCTGCAATGGTTGAAGGAGCACTTTTGACACAACTGGCACTTTAAGGAATGAAATACATACTTGATTTAGCTTATACTTGATTTTAGTGTGGTTCACAAGATCAAATGCTCAAATTTGGGATTGGAGCAATGACCAACAACCATGGTTTGCTATGAACATTTTCAAGGGAGAGATTCATGTAAATCCAGAGCTCAATTGTAAACACACTTAGAAAATGAGTGCCTCTTTTTACTATTTAGTCAATAAAAATGGCTGGCACATATGCTCATACATGTACAATAGCACAATTTAAAGTGCATGTGTTTTATGGAAACATTTGCTTAATTTTGATTATTACACTATAGTGGTTTATCACCTTGTTCTATGATTTACGTTAGACCTATGCATCGGCAAAACTTGAAATTCACCAAAATCCTTACCAATTTGGAGAACAAAACAAACATGCATTCATATCTTCCAAAATATAGATATACATTTGATTGCTTGGTGTGTTTTATTATGTGCAATATCATTGTCTGAGCTGCGAGCTATTATCTTATTAAAACGCTTTGAATTCAAGGTTACACTTTGCATTTCGCAAGTCTTTCAAAAGCAAGCTGCTTTCAGTGCGTGGCAACATTCTCCATTCCCAGTGGGTTGCAACAATGTACCTTCCCGTGAAAACATTCACTTTCCCGAGAGAAAGGAGAAGTAGGGCCGTTGCCATAGAACTGTTGATCAACGTGAAATCTATCATATCATATGGGCTAGTAAAGCAGGTTAACTTAGCTAGCTCGTTTACCAAAACAAGACTCAGTATTTTATAGCAACAACTTTAGCTAAATACTGAATAGGAAAAGTAACAGCAACAGTAAATAATATTTTTGTGTCATGTCATAAGCATGTGGCTGGTTCATAGAAGCTACAGCTGATTGGCTAGCTAACAATTACTTATGCACAGCCTACCGAAAAAGACAGAATTGCCACGAGAAGTTCTCAAGTGGCTGCAAGGCCTAGATTTGTCATTTCCTCCAAAGAATATGCTCAAGTGAGTGTACATTTAGTTGCATTTTTTTTCCCACAGACATTTTACAGTAAGGTCTTCACTGTAGGCTTTCTTTCAATTCTACTCACTTTTCCTTTTTTAGAGTCATGTGAATCATCCATCGGGAGCAAAGTCGTATGTTTCAGGGTGATTGAGGTGCATCAGACAGACGCTGTTTACAAACGAATAGGCCAGGAGATGCAGCCGTTTGGTGTGTATTTGTGAGAGATGCCTCTGACTTGCCTCTGACACGATGGCTCTAATAAAAGTGCCTCTATACCTCTATGAACTAATAAAAGCACATCCGTTCTTAATAACTATCATGGAAGGTATTATCTAGTTATTCACTAGTCCATTACACTTACAGTAGCTCAATCATTAGTATTTGCTCTAAAATTACAATTTCAGCTGGTTACCAGCAGGTGGCGGTGCTGTGACTGGTTTAAAATCATAGGCAAGGGAGTTTGAAAATCAAAGCACAACCAACGGCAGTTTTGCAAAATGCATGCTGTATTATAGCTCCGTGCTATCTATTAACATTACAGTTATAACATACACAGCTTTTAATAAAATAATGTGAATAGGACATTTGTCAGCCTCTCTTGTCTGTCTGTCAATTCCCTAATTTAATTTGGAGTGTCAAGTCTCGTTACTACAGTATATTTTAGTGCTAAGTAATATGCCTAGTGCATCTATCTCAACCATGTTGATTTATGACTACCCAGATAACACATTTGGTGTCTTGGGAGTTGTTGGAACAAAGCCCCACGTTTCTTGACAGGTAAAATGTTTTCTAATGATTCTGAGAACAGTCGTGAAAGTTTTGCCTGTTCTGGGAACGTTTATTTTTAGGTTGCGTGGAGGTTCGGAGAACGCTTTACTCTGTTTCCTTGAAAGCTTTGTTGGGAGGTTTTATTAACACACTGAATATGGAAATGATAGGTTATTTGTAGGTTTTTAAATAACAACTTTCACTGAATGTTTGAATAAGACTTTAGTAACACTGCTAGCTTATTTTAGCTTAACCTTTTTGAACTCCAAGCACAGATAGGACACACATTTCCTTACACATTAATCATGCAAACACACTTATTTTTTATTGTGCATCAGTGAAACGGAATCAGTGACATTTTTACCTATAATGTTCTGTACTCTAATCATAGAATTCCGCTAGTCCCCTAGTCAACTGCACCACCAGGATGGAGCTCACAACTGACTGTTTTTATATGCTTACCAAGCTGTTACTTTTAGTCTATTCAAACAAACACCTTTTCAAAGGAAACAAGCACTCATTAAGATCAGGTGTGGTCAATTAGTGTGTGCAGCCAACACATCTGAGCACACTTAACAAGATAGAGGATAGAGATAGTTTTGATGATGCTGAAAATGGAATGTATATGTTTTTTTTTAAACATTCTCAGAACTTTCTCTGAACATTACTAACGTTTTCTTGTGGTTTATATGGAAAGTTTTCATAACAATTTGAGAACATGACTTTAAATAGAACCAGAAGGAAAGCTGTTATGCTGAAATACAAAAATTCTCACGAAACTACGTTGTTTCTTAACATTCTCTGAACCATTTGAGAACATTCGGAATGTCAAACCATTTGGAGAACGTTCCCAGAACATTACAAAAATTGAAATGAATAGTAACCATGTTTGAACTTGTAGCCTAGGGTCCAGGAAAAATTTTGACTTTTAGAAATGCATCTCCACACAATTCTACGTAATTTTAGATGACTCCAGACTTCAGCAGAATCTTTTTTTAATACCTCACAAATTATCAAAATGACAGGCTACTTTGACACTGACAAACTTAGAATCTGGGATCAATAAAAACGACCTTGTCTTGAATCCATTGTGTGCTTTGTTTGCACAGCTTATACAACGGGCTATATCGGTCCGCTAATACAGGCAAGGCAGGCACGCTATTTAGTCAGAATTATGCAGCCTACTATGGCGGCAGATTGAAGAGACAGACATTTTCTGAACTGAACTGACCAAGACGCACCTCCAACAACACATAAAACCTCACATAATTCAGCCCAATGACAATTTCTCTCAACCAGTGGCATATGGGCTTTTTGGGTGAGCGCTGATGCCGCCCTGTGATCAATAGTGCCCACTTTGTCAAGGGCAGAGGCGCAAAACATGTTGCTTGTTCATTCCCAGAGCTCTAGGGTGCTGTTGGAGAGAGGCATAAATCATGTAGCAGATATAGTATATGGTAGAACGAGTATGTGCCCTTTTCTGTAGCCTACAGGCTGGAGATAAAATGTATGACAATGTAATGAGACAGGCATTTTTTTATATAATAAATAACCTAACCTAAATGGTGCCCAATCAAAGGTCATGATGTCATGACTAATGGTTTCAAGTTTGTATGAGCTGATTCAAGCAAAAAATTAAATACTTACGCGTTTCCCGCTGTGTAAACACATTGCAAATAGGCTCAGGATAACTCCTGATAAAGTGGGGTAGCTGATATTCAGAGCTTAAATAGCCAAATTGATTAGTTACAGGAATCAGGACTAATAAAGCCAATGCAACAGCCTGTTTTATAAATGGTGGGCCTAACACATGGATGGGCATTCATAAAATTCCATTGCAGGCCAACACCAGTAGGCTACACCCCAGTAAGCGTGGACTGAAGCCAAAGTCTTTTGGACATATTTTTTTTGTTCCTGTCCAGACCAGCCTTGATTTCCCCGCACGTTGGTTTTTGGTCCAGTCCAGACCAGCCTTGATTTGTGCCAAACATAGACCTCTGTGTTTGGTTCAGAATTCGTCTGAATCGGCCTTGTTTTGGTTGAAATAAAGACATGGATGTCTTTTCAACTTTCATTCAGAACCGAAAATGACCCTGATTTCAACGTCTGCAAAAGACGTCTTTCACCTTTCATTCCGAACCTATCTTCAATGTCATTTTGCTTACTGGGACTATTCTAGTTTTGTGGGGACTAAAATATTTTTGTATCACCTAGGGCAGCAGAATGGCGAGGACCAGCCCTGAATACAGGAGTAGTAAAGGCCCAGTGCACTAATTTTGTCAAAAAGAAAGCACCCTCAGCACTCCTACTTTCCACAGCTATGAACAGAACCATGCTTCTAGTTATTAGGACGGTATTTTATTTACACAACTGTTTAGTTGATTGGAACTGATCTGATATTTCAACTGCCAGAGCTGGTGTCTGCTTATATCAACTGACTATACACTTGTTACAATTGTATTTCAAATGTGCCATTTAGCAGATGCTTTCAAACCTTTGTTAGGTCAGCTAATATGCCTGCTTACTGCTGGCATTGCATCATCATAACGATTTTCATTACATCAAGACTGTGTCACGGCAATTGCCATACACTGTCAACTGTCATGACATCTGCTGTCATTGTATGACATAATTTTGTAGAGTACAAAGTTTAAAGTAAAGATTTACCTTCATAAGCACTTATTATGAATTTTGTTTGGAAGAGTTTCTTATCATCCTGAATAATTTGGGAATATTTTGTGATAGCCCTTGCTGCTGTTGCTGTTTGCTTTCCATTTGGATTGAGAGTAGTCAGATTACACTGAATGCCAATTCTAACTCCCAATGGGCTGCTCTGTAGGTCCTAAATCTCACCGCAGCCTGCGCCCCTTGATGCTCAATTTACAATTGAGCTGTAAACTTATTTTTATGGATGACAGCCTGATACATTTTTTTGTCTGTGTGCCCAGCCCTTCATGTGGTCTGTGAAGCCTGTGGTTTAGCAAATAGGATAATGCTCTGGTAGTCTGGTCCCTCAGGCTTGACACCCATGAATCTGGCTAGAGATCTCCTGGAGATAATGTGAAGAAAGGGAGAGACGGCATACTGTGATATACACTGAGTGTAGAAAACATTAGGAACACCATGACATAGACTGACCAGGTGAATCCAGGTGAAAGATATGATCCCTTATTGATGTAATTTGTTAAATCCACTTCAATCAGGGTAGATGAAGGGGAGGAGACTAAGTTTAATTAAGATTTTAATTAAGGATTTTTAAGCCTTGAGAAAATTGAGACATGGATTGTGTATGTGTACCATTCAGAGGGTGAATGGGCAAGACAAAGATTTAAGGGCCTTTGAACGGGGTATCGTAGTAGGTGCCAGGCGCACCGGTTTGACTGTGTCAAGAACTGCAACGCTGCTGGGGGTTTTCCGCTCATCATTTTCCCGTGTGTATCAAGAACAGTGGTGTAAAGTACTTAAGTAAAAAATACTTTAAAGTAATACTTAAGTAGTATTTTGGAGTATCTGTACTTTACTTTACTATTTATATTTTTTCCAACTTTTACTTTAACTTCACTACATTACTAAAGAAAATAATGTCAACAACAAAAAAACAAGAACATTGTGCCGTCTGGTTTGCTTAATATAAGGAATTTGAAACGGTTTACACTTTTACTTTTACTTTTGATACTTAAGTATATTTTAAACCAAATACTTTTATACTTTTACTCAAGTAGTATTTTACTCACTTTTACTTTAGTCATTTTCTATGAAGTTATCTTTACTTTTACTCAAGCATGACAATTGAGTACTTTTTTCCACCACTGATCAAGAATGGTCAACCACCCAAAGGACATCCAGCCCAATGTGACAAAACTGTGGGAAGCAATGGAGTCAACATAGGCCATTATCCATGTGGAATGCTTTCGACACCTTGTAGAGTCCGTGCCCCGATGAATTGAGGTTGAGGGCAAAAGGGGGTGCAACTCAATATTAATGTTTTGTACACTCAGTGTATGTGTTGCCATTTTCCCTAAGAAAATGTATACATTTTCAGATTTGATGCATTAACTGTACATAGCTTAGTGTGTTTATTGCACCAATGTTTCTGGTAAAACGAAAGGTCAACATTTTGCTACAATATACTGGCAAGCCTTATATATTCCCTTTGAACACTGAGGCTATTTGATATCCAGCATCTGCTCAAAGCCGTCGGATATGCATGTGGTCTTTTACCCTATTGCCCACAGATGATGTCTATCGACAAATCATATGCAAACTACTAGCAGCATTTCTTAAGTGTCAGCTGCATGTTAGTTGATATGCAGCAAACATGAGTCATACTAAATAACTCCCCATAGTGGTTTTGTGGTGTCTTTCCCGAAAAGGAAACATAAATTCTCTCTCCATGGCTTCATTCAAACAACCCCCGTCTTGTTACCATGGTTGTCAAAGAGAACCAAAGCCCTATTCAAGTATTAACCTCCTCACTGGTGTTCTGTAAACTTTAACCTCTTGAATATGTCAGATTCTGTTGATTTCTCTCAGCTCAACTGGGCGTGAACACACATTAGCCCTTAACACCGAACACTATCTTGGCTTGTTCGGTTGCCCAGTGATTTGTATTGGAATTGCTGGGTTTTCGAGGTTGAGCAAATAATACAGTAGATTTCAATGGAGAGAGAAAAATGCCACTGTACAAACACATTTTGTGAACTTTTTTTTATGTGTTCATCTGAAACTAGTAGGAATAAACCATAATGATGAATAGAGCAAGTGGCTGAGGTTACAGAGGAGCTGTTTTTATTTATTCCATACCTGTTCATCTTTCCTATTGAACAATATCTGGGGCTGGTTGCTATGGCAACTTGTGAGCACATAGAGCACAAACTGGAGAGCAACCAGGGACAGTAATAAGCTTACTGTGAGCTTCTTTGGCTCCCTCTGTTTGTGATGAGCAACAAACGTTGGCATATCATTTCAAATGGACGCACGTACACAAACACATTCACGCACACACTCACACACTGACACACACAAACACACGCAAACTCTTACACATCATTTCATACAGGGCTTGGCAGTGCCAGCCAACTGACGAGGGATGCGTACTGCCTAGATGCCCTCACGGAGCGTTTCGCCATCTGCCGTTTTTTCTCTCTCTTTCCATCCATCGATACCGACAGTGCTAAACAGGAGGGATGGGGGGGATGAGAGGGAGGGAAGTGGGCATGAGGAGGGGGGAGGTCAGCCCCCTCATTGATAGCACAGACAGGAACATGACTAGCCAGGGTGGTATTGCGGGGGCTTGCGAGCTGAGGATTCCCCCAGAAAAGATGGCAACCCCCAACAGCAAATCTCCCAGCCCTATTAGCAAAGCAGCCACGGCAGGCCTGTGTGTGTGAGGCAATGGTATCCAAGCCAAGGGTGGGGCGCTTTGTGTGTGTGTGTGTGTGTTTGTACGCGTGTGTGTGTGTGTGTATGTGCGTGTGTGTGTGTGTGTATGTGTATTTAGCGCTGCATCCTTTATAGCAGATGCTAATATAGTGTTCCATTATTGTGTGGGCAATGAACCACACTTGCTTATTTACATGTTTTATTACATTTGGTAAGAACAACATGCATTCAGGACTAATTAGCTGTCAGCTACTTTACTGTACATGCTAGATTCTCATAAGGCTGGCTCAAATACATTTCCCCTTATTCCTGAGATAAAAATGTAAACAGAAATGACCAAACTGCCAATGACAGTCTAATGAAAAAGTAATGTAGTGGGAGGACACTGCTTTACCCCAAATGGCACCCTATTCCCAATACAGGCCCTGGTCAAAAGTAGTGCACTATAAAGGGTAATATGGTGACATTTGGAATGTAAACTGAAATTCAGCTATCTTGTGACATTTAGTGGCAGCCTCCCACCACCCTATTGCCACTGTATCTAACCTTAGATAACTCCATGTTAGTAATGCCCTCTGACAGGACCCCATACCTACACTGTAACACCAGGCCCTAAATTGATCTCTCTATAGAAGTTAAATATAACACATAATTGTGAAAAGACAGTGGAGCAGATGTACTTAACCTATACTTGGATAGATATGAGTGGAATATAACCACAATGAAATACAGTGATACTGCAATTGTTTGTTTATTTTCTTTGACATTTCATCAGAGATGTGAACAAATATATGAATATGTTGTTAGATTATTTAAATAAATGTTCCCAATCATTGACCAATGGTTTGAATTTCACTCATAGAACATTCACAGAAGGTGTCTTTTTTCCCGAATGTATCAAGCTACTCAGTGTAGGATCGCTGATTTAGGATCAGTTTTGCCTTTTAGATCACCACGAATTAGACTACATGGACAGTGGGACTGATCATTTTTCCATCTATGTAACATTGCAAAAATCAGAAACTTTCTGTCCAAAAATGATGCAGAAAAATTAATCCATGCTTTTGTCACTTCTAGGTTAGACTACTGCAATGCTCTACTTTCCGGCTACCCGGATAAAGCACTAAATAAACTTCAGTTAGTGCTAAATACGGCTGCTAGAATCCTGACTAGAACCAAAAAATTTGATCATATTACTCCAGTGCTAGCCTCCCTACACTGGCTTCCTGTCAAGGCAAGGGCTGATTACAAGGTTTTACTGCTAACCTACAAAGCATTACATGGGCTTGCTCCTACCTATCTCTCTGATTTGGTCCTGCCGTACATACCTACACGTACGCTACGGTCACAAGACGCAGGCCTCCTAATTGTCCCTAGAATTTCTAAGCAAACAGCTGGAGGCAGGGCTTTCTCCTATAGAGCTCCATTTTTATGGAATGGTCTGCCTACCCAAGTAAGAGACGCAAACTCGGTCTCAACCTTGAAGTCTTTACTGAAGACTCATCTCTTCAGTGGGTCATATGATTGAGTGTAGTCTGGCCCAGGAGTGGGAAGGTGAACGGAAAAGCTCTGGAGCAACGAACCACCCTTGCTGTCTCTGCCTGGCCGGTTCCCCTCTTTCCACTGGGATTCTCTGCCTCTAACCCTATTACAGAGTCACTGGCTTACTGGGGCTCTTTCATACCGTCCCTAGGAGGGGTGCATCACTTGAGTGGGTTGAGTCACTGATGTGATCTTCCTGTTTGGATTGGCGCCCCCCTTTGGGTTGTGCCGTGGCGGAGATCTTTATGGGCTATACTCGGCCTTGTCTCAGGACGGTAGGTTGGTGGTTTAAGATATCCCTCTAGTGGTGTGGGGGCTGTGCTTTTGCAAAGTGGGTGGGGTTATATCCTTCCTGTTTGGCCCTGTCCGGGGGTGTCCTCGGATGGGGCCACAGTGTCTCCTGACCCCTCCTGTCTCAGCCTCCAGTATTTATGCTGCAGTAGTTTATGTGTCGGGGGGCTAGGGTCAGTTTGTTATATCTGGAGTACTTCTCCTGTCCTATTCAGTGTCCTTTGTGCTCTCTCTAATTCTCTCTTTCTCTCTTTCTTTCTCTCTCTTGGAGGACCTGAGCCCTAGGACCATGCCTCAGGACTACCTTACATGATGACTCCTTGCTGTCCCCAGTCCACCTGGCCGTGCTGCTGCTCCAGTTTCAACTGTTCTGCCTTATTATTATTGGACCATGCTGGTCACTCATGAACAATGGAACATCTTGGCTATGTTCTGTCATAATCTCCACCCGGCACAGCCAGAAGAGGACTGGCCACCCCACATAGACTGGTTCCTCTCTAGGTTTCTTCCTAGGTTTTGGCCTTTCTAGGGAGCTTTTCCTAGCCACTGTGCTTCTACACCTGCATTGCTTGCTGTTTTTTGGTTTTAGGCTGGGTTTCTGTACAGCACTTTGAGATATCAGCTGATGTACGAAGGCCTATATAAATACATTTGATTTGATTTGATCTTATACCCCTTTCGAACCAAGACGAAATGCCTGTAGTTTAATTTCCGCCAACCCGAGGTAGTCATGATTGCAGTAATATACTGTACGTAAAAGTCCCGCTAACGTCTCAGTATAAGCATCTGCTTTCATCTTACTGGCTTTTGGCGTGCAATAAATCATGAACATTCTATTGTTTTTGTGTCGACATTAAACTTGTCCTAAGTATAAACACATAAACGGTATGACATGCTCTATTTTTTTCACACAGAAAACCCCCCTGATCTGTTTCAAAATGTATTTAGGACAAGCCAGGCAACTTAAAGCTATTTTCCACAATGTTTTGGTTCAATTGCTATCTTGTTAGCTACAGATGAAGAATATTCATTCGAACACCCTGTTGCAGAAGAACTATCCTTCAATGCAGGAAATGTGAAACGTGTAGTGTGTAGAGGTTTAAAAAGGCATCTGAAGTTTGTAAATTCCACTTTGAAATGTCAAGCTTCAAATGAAATGTTATTTGTCACATTCTTCATAAACAACAAGTGTAAACTAACAGTGAAATGCTTAAGGGTCCTTCCCAACAATAATAATAACACAAGGAATACATGCACAATAATTAATGGTAAATTGGCTATATACCAGTATCGAGTCGAAGTGCAGAGTTATTTGTATTTATTATGGATTCACATTATTTGCCTACACACAATAGCACATCATGTCAAAGTGGAATTATGTTTTTCAACATTTTTACAAATTCATTAATAATGAAAAGCTGAAAGCATGCGCAGACCAGCTGGCTGGTGTGTTTCCAGATATATTCAATCGCTCCCTATCCCAGTCTGTTGTCCCCACATGCTTCAAGATGGCTACCATTGTTCCTGTACCCAAGAAGGCAAAGATAGCTGAACTAAATGACTACTGCCCCATAGCACTTACTTCTGTCATCATGAAGTGCTTGACTAGAGACTAGTCAAGGATCAAATCACCTCCACCTTACTGGCCACCCTAGACCCACTTCAGTTAGCATACAGACCCAACAGGTCCACGGACAATGCAATAGCCATCACACTGCACACTGAATATCCCATCTGGTCAAAAGGAGTACCTATGTAAGAATGCTGTTCATTGACTACAGCTCAGCATTCAACACCATAGTTCCCTCCAAGCTCATCATCAAGCTGGAGGCTCTGTGTCTCAACCCTGCCCTGTGCAATTGGGTCCTGGACTTTCTGACGGGACACCCTCAGGTGGTGAAGATAGGAAACAACATCTACACTTCGCTGACCCTCAACACTGGGCTCCCACAAGGGTGCGTGCTCAGCCCCCTCCTGTACTCCCTGTTCACCCACGACTGCATGACCATGCACACCTCCAACTTAATCATCATGTTTGCAGATAACACAACAGTAGTGGGCTTGATTACCAACAACGACGAGACAGCCTACAGGGAGGAGGTGAGGGGACTCGGAGTGTGGTGTCAGGAAAATGATCTCTGATCAATGTCATGATCTTGGACTTCAGGAAACAGCAGAGGGAGCACCCCCCCTATCCACATCGGCGTACATATCACAGACAAACTGAAATGGTCCACTCAAACAGACAGTGTGGTGAAGAAAGCGCAACAGCACTGCTTCTACCTCAGGAGGCTGAAGAAATTTGGTTTGTCACCCAAAACCCTGACAAACTCGTACAGATGCACATCTGAGAGCATCCTGTTGGGCTGTATCACAGCCTGGTACGGAAACTGCACCACCCTCAACCGCAAGGCTCTCCAGAGGGTTTGCACAACGCATCACTGGGGGCAAACTACCTGCCTTCCATAACACCTACAGCACCCAATGTCACAGGAAGGCCAAAAAGATCATCAAGGACATCAACCACCTGAGCCACTGCCTGTTCACACCGCTACCATCCAAAAGGCGAGGTCAGTACAAGTGCATCAATGCTGGGACCGAGAGACTGAAAAACAGCTACTATTCCAAGGCCATCAGACTGCTAAACAGCAATCACTAACTCAGAGAGGCCGCTGCCTACATTGAGACCCAATCACTGGTCACTTTAATAAATGGATCAGTTGTCACTTTATACAATGCACTCTAAATAATGCCACTTTAGTAATGTTAACATATCTTACATTACTCATATCACATGTATATACTGTATTTTCTGCCATCTATTGCACCTTGCCAATGCCGCTCCGCCATCGCTCATCCATGTACTTACATGTACAAATTCTCATTCACCCCTTTAGATTTGTGTGTATTAGGTAGTTGTTGGGGAATTATTAGATGACTGGTTAGATATTACTGCACTGTCGGAACTAGAAGCACAAGCATTTCTCTACTCTCGCATTAACCTCTGCTGACAGTGTGTATGTGACAAATAACATTTGATTTGATTTGCAATATCTTAGGTCAATAAGTATTCAACCCATTTGGAATGGCAAGCCTAAATAAGTTCAAGAGTAACAAATGTGCTTAACAAGTCACAAAATAAATGGCATGGAATCACTCCGAGTGCAATAATAGTGTTAAACGTGAGTTTTGAATGACTACCTTACAGTATCTCTGTGCCCCACACATACATTGTTAGGTCCCTCAGTCGAGCAGTGAACTTCAAACACATATTCAACCACAAACACCAGTGAGTTTTTCCAATGCCTCTCAAAGAAGGGCACCTAGTGGTAGATGGGTAAAAAAATAAATAATAAAAGCAGACATTGAATTTCCCTTGGTGCATGGTGAAATTATTAATTACACTTTGGATGGTGTATCAATACACCCAATCACTACAAAGTTACAGGCATTAAACATTTAGAGAGTTACTTTAAAACAGTTTGAGAGTTAATGGCTGTGATAGGAGAAAACTGAGGATGGATCAACAACATTGTAGTTACTCCACAATGCCAACCTAATTGAGTAAAAATAAGGAAGCCTGTACAGAATACAAATACTCCAAAACATGCATCCTGTTTGCAAGAAGGCACTAAAGTAATATTGCCCCCCAAAAATGTGGCAAAGCAATTTACTTTTTGTCCTCAATTACAAGGCGTTATATTTTGGGCATCATGTTATGAGTGCAGTATGCTTGTAATAGTTAAGAACTGGGGAGTTTTTCAGGACAAAAAAATAAACATAATGGATCTAAGCACAGGCAAAATCCTAGAGGAAAACCTGGTTCAGTATGCTTTCCACCAGACACTAAGAGATTAATTCACCTTTCAGCAGGACAATAACCAAAAACACAATGCCAAATATACACTGGAGTTGCTTACCAAGAAGACAATGAATGTTCTTGAGTGGTCGAGTTACAAATTTGACTCAAATCTGCTTGAAAATCAATGGCAAGACCTAAACACGGTTGTCTAGAAATGATCAGCAACCAATTTGAGCTTGAATAATTTTGAACAGAACGATGCACAATCCAGGTGTTGAAACCTGTATGAGACTTACCCAGAAAGACTCACAGCTGCAATCGCTGCCAAAGGTGCATTTACTAAGGGGTTTGATATTTCAGTGTTGAATTTTTCAGTGTTGAATTTTTTCACAAATTTCTTTACATATTGTGGATTATTTTCAGACTTTGACATTAAAAGAGTATTTTGTGTTGATGGTTGACATAAAATGACAAAGTCAATTGTGATCCCACTTTGTAACACAATAAAATGTGGGAAAAGTCAAGTGTTGAGAATACTTTCTGAATGAACTGTAGTTAGGGGTAAATTGACGAGGTAACAGGATAGATAATAAACAGTAGCAGCAGCGTATGTGAGTCAAAAGAGCTAGTGCAAAGATGGGCAATGCAGATAGCTATTTGGTTAACTATTTAGTAGTCTCAAGGCTTGGCGGTAGAAGCTGTTCAGGGTTCTGTTGGTTCCCAACTTGCTGCATCGGTACCGCTTGCCATGCAGTAGCGGAGAGAATAGTCTGTGAAAATGTATCAACCCCTGCAAAAATGTCAATTAATTATATTCCACATAATAATTCACATTTCCTTTTGCAGCAGGGTTATTTTTCTGCTGTAGCAAACTCAAATTATAATTCTACATCTGTAGCTAGCCAGCTCAAATAATTACCAGAACATTACCAGCCCTCTCCTTTCCTCCTTTCGGAAAATCTGACCATGACTCCATTTTGCTCCTCCCCGCCAACAAACAAAAACTGAAGAGTTCTATTGGTCAAGTCTGTTTTGATCCCGTGGACTCGAATATATTCTGGGTCGCCTCTGGGGATAACATCAACGAATACACCGACTCAGTCACCAAGTTATTTTAAAAAATGCATAGATGATGTTATACAGATGGTGTCTTTCAACACTTACAAGAATCAACAACCGTGGATTGATGGCAACCTTGTCGGGAATTGAAACAGAGAGATTGTGACCGGGGACAATTGTATGGTTAAACAGTACAAATACGACCTACGCAGATGGATCAAGATGGCGAATTACAAGTATAGGGACAAAGTGGAGGAGCAATTCAGCTGGTTGGACAAGAGGCATATGTGACAGGGTCTTTTAAGGATCACGGGTAAAAAAAGAAAGCCAGTCACTTCGCGGACACCAACGCCGCTCTACTGGATGAGCTAAACACAGTTTTCTCTCGCTTTGAGCATAACTACTCTGAGCTATGTTCTCCACGGAGGACGTATGTAAGTCGTTCAAACAAGACGACATCCCTAGCCGCGCTCTCAGAGCATGTGCAGACCTGCTAGCTGTTGTGTTTTCAGACATTTTCAATCTCTCTCTAGCTCAGGCAGTTACTCCCACCTGCTTCATCCCCGTGCCCAAGAAAGGGAAAGTAACTGAACTGAATGACTGCCAACCCATAGCTCTCACTTCCATCATTAAGAAGTGCTTTGCTAGGCTAGTCAAAGAACACATCACCTCCTCCCTCCCCAACACAGTCAACCCTTTCCAATTCGCCTACCGCCCCGACAGATCCACAGATGATGCAATCGCTATTACACTGCCCGCTGCCCATACCAAACTGGACAAAATTAATGCATATGTGAGGATGCTATTCATCGACTGCAGCTCGGCCTTCAATACCATAGTTCCCTCCAAGCTCATCACAAAGCTCAAGGCCCTGGGACTAAACTCCTCCCTATGCAACTGGGTCCTGGACTTCCTGACGGGCTACCACCAGGTGGTGAAGGTAGGCAACATTACCTCCTGCATACTGATCCTCAACACGGGGGCTCTCCAAGGGTGCATCCTCAATCCCCTCCTGTACCCCCTGTATACCTACTGTATGACTTCGTGGCCTGTCACAGGTCCAACTCCATCATCAAGTTCGCTGCTGACATGACAGTAGTAGGCCTGATTACCAACAATGATGAGGTGGCCTACTGGGAGGAGGTAGGCACTCTGGTGGATTGGTGCCAGGTAAACAACCTCTCCCTCAACATCAGCAAAACAAAGGAGCTGATTGTGAACTTCAGGAGGAACCAGGCTGGTCATGCCCCCATCCTCATCAATGGGTCCGCCATGGAGAAAGTAAAAAATGTTAAGTTCCTTGGTGTACACCTCTCTCAGGAGCTGAAACAGTCAAACCACATGGACACCATGGTGAGGAAGCCACGACAGCGTCTCTTCAAACTCAAGAGGCTAAAAAAATTCAGCCTGTCCCCGAGGGCTGTCACAGTGTTCTACAGGAGCGCCATCGGGGGTATACTGACCTGCACTGCTGACCGCAAGGCGCTACAGAGGGTGGTACGGTCAGCCGAATGCACCATTGGGTGCACACTGCATGCCCTCCAGGACACCTACGCAGGAAGGCCAAGAAGATCATCAGGGACCACTTCAAATGTATGGTAAACTGATATCAGGTGAGACATTGAGGTAATCTATCTGTTATCACCCTAGTGATAAGAATCATCTTCACACAGATTTACAGTTTCACCTAAGATATAATGTATGTTACATAAATAATGCTTGGCATGTGATTCTTTGAAATCACTTCAGACACACTTAGCAACATTAATGCATGCTGCGTCATTACACCCCTTCAGGGTTGTCTTATATAACATGATACAATAACACAATACGTAATTCCCTTCCTGTCTGATACTGACATATTCCCTGACTTAAAAGCATCAACCATTTCTTGGGGGACTTTCAGTGTCTACCATCCATCCAGTGTCTACCATACATCCAGTGTCTACCATACATCCATCCATCAATCCACCCATCAATCCAATCCAGTATTTAGTTATCTATAAATACTACAGTATACAACAGTAAATACTACCGTTTTCACTGTAGTATTTTTGAGGACTTCATTCACTACAGTGAATACCATAGTATACTGTATAATTTTTTCATGTGGGAAGGGTTTGTGACTTGAAATGATTTCATCCTAAGAACTGTTTTTGTAAGAAAGGGTTATGTGATGATTATATGGAAGGCAAGATGGATTCTTTGGAAGGCAAGAAGGGTTTTTCAATGTATTTATTTGAGTCAATACAAGTTAGAATAACCTTTGGCAGTGATTACAGCTGTGAGTCTTTCTGGATAAGTCTCGAAGATCTTTGCACACCTGGATTGTGCAATATTGCACATTAATCTTTAAAACATTATTATAGCTCTGTCAACGTGGTTGTTGATCATTGCTAAACAGCCATGTTCAAGTCTTATCATATATTTTCAAGCCGATTTAAGTCAAAACTGTAACTAGGCCACTCAGGAACATTCAATGTAATATTGGTTAGCAACTCCATTGTATATTTGGCCTTGTGTTTTAGATTATTGCCCTGCTTAAAGGTGAATTAATCTCCCAGTGCCTTTTGGGAAGCAGCCTGAACCAGGTTTTCCTCTAGGATTTTGCCTGTGCCTTAGCTTTATTCTGTTTCTTTTTATCCTAAAAAAAACTCCCTAGTCCTTGCCGATCACAGGCATACCCATAACATGATGCAGCCACCACCATGCTTGAAAATAGTGGTACTCAGTGATGTGTTGCATTGGATTTGCTCCAAACATAATGCTTTTAATTCAGGACATAAAGTGTATTTCTATGCCACATTTGGTTTTTGTTGCAGTTTTACTTCAGTGCCTTATTACAAACAGAATGCATGTTTTCCCCAAAAAATTATTCTGTAAACACGCTTCCTTCTTTTCGCGCTCTCATTTAGTGTTGTGGAGTAACTACAATGATGTTGATCCATCCTCAGTTTTCTCCTACCAAAGCCATTAAACTATATAACTGTTTTAAAGTCATTATTGGCCTCATAGGGAAATCCCTGAGCGAGTGCCTTCCTCTCCGGCAACTGAGTTAGGAAGGATGTCTGGATCATTGTGGTGACTGGATATATTGATACACATCCAAAGTGTAAGTAATAACTTCACAATGCTTAAAGGGATATTCAATGTCTGCTACCAATAGGTGCACTTCTTGGCGAGGCATTGGAAAACCTCACTGGTCTTTGTGGTTGAATCTGTGTTTGAAATTCACTGCTTGACTGAAGGACTTTACAGATAATTGTATGTGTGGGGTACAGAGATGAGGGAGTCATTCAAAAATCGTGTTATTGTTTGCACACAGTGAGTCCATGACTTGTTAAGCACATTTTTACTCCTGAATTGATTTAGGCTTGCCATAACAAAGGGGTTAAATACTTATTGACACAAGACATTTCAGCTTTTTATTTTTTATTAATTTGTAAAAAAAAATCTAAACACATAATTCCACTTTGACATTATGGGGTATTGTGTGTAGACCAGTGACACAAAATCACAACATGTGAGTCAAGGGGTGTGAAAACTTTCTGAAAGGCACTGTATATATTTATGGAGACAAGCAGAAGAACCCTTTTTGGTTCTTCTTGGCACCTGTTTTCTATGAGTGTATGCCGCAGGCTAATTTTGGGATTCAATTATTTTATCACTGTGGTTAGTGCACATCCTAAGGTAAACAACTAAACTGATATTCTATATTAAATATAGTTTTATTCTTTGTTGTATGACCATCATTTCCCAGATATTTTTGTGTTTAAAGTGAACCGGTTTTTCAATGGAGTACTGCAATGGCAGCCTACAGGTGGAAAATTAGGGACCCTGAATAAAAACATGTTTTAAAACATTATTTGATAGCGAAGGACACGTTCAACCAAACGAAGCAACTCCTCCGCCTGCTCGGGTCAGTTTTCATTGTTGAGACTGTGTTTCTCCCATTGCCTCTTTCTGCTTTCTGGGCACCTGCGCTTGCTAGCCCGCCCTCCTGCAAACATACTGCCTACTGAGACCCCCCCCTTTTCTCTACTGTAGAAAACAGGTTTTCCAGCACTTGCCAGAGCTGCTCGCAATGGACAGCGCTGTGAAGATACAATGATCTCTTTTGCGGCACGACCACTTGAATGAAATCACTGTTGACAAGCGGTCTTAACACAGAACCTAGAGAGACCGAGAGGGAGAGTGAGAGACCGAGAGGGAGAGTGAGAGACCGAGGGAGAGTGAGAGACCGAGAGGGAGAGTGAGAGACCGAGAGGGAGAGTGAGAGACCGAGAGGGAGAGAGAGAGAAGGAGAGCTCTGTGGACTATCTTTGACACAAAGAAACAGGGTTTTGAACCTGCAAACCAAGGAGCTTCTGTCACATCTCTAGTTGCTCTACATCTAGAATAGCCAAGATGGAAGAAGATTTGGATGACGGTCAGACTCAGAAAGGTAAGGAAAGAGAAAGAGTATTTTTTTACATTTAAGTGGATGGATTGAGATTTCCTTAGAGTAAAATCTTCCCCTAATTTCTTTGTCTGTCTGTCAGTGGACTATTTATTCAGAAAGGATTGGGTAAATAGTTGGTTAATACTCTGGGTATAAAAGAGCATCTGTTTTGGTTGTTCCTTTGTCCACTGAGTGTCTGAGTGTGTTTGTGTGTGTGTGTGTTGTCTGCTGTCGAGTCAGTCAGAGAGTGGTGTGAACTGCTTCTCTGAGCGTTGACTGTGAAAGCACAGGGAGAATTGTCTTTGTTCACAGGCGTCTCGGTAAGGCTCTCGCATGCCTGTCGAGATGGCTCAGGGGAACATTGAAGACAAGAGACCTCGAGCCAGCTCCTTTCACTAATAAAACCATTGTATCCAGGCCATCCACATGTCCAGCTATTGTATTTAAATCAAAGCTATTTTATTATTTTAACAACCCCCCACCCCCAAAAAATTATAAAAGCATCTGGATTTGATGCATGTCAGAATTTCTCTCTTGTTCATGTGCATGCAGGGTGTGTTGTTCGCTTTGTGCAGAGGGGTTGCTATTTAAAATGCAAACCCACCCCCTCCCATCCACCAGTGTTTAAGTGTATGCTTGAGGGGTAAATAGCTGTGTACTGTATAAATCCATTTATGATTACCAGGCACTGGCATTAGTTTGAATTTGCATTCCTCCATATTAATACAATTGCTCCCTGTATGAAAAAAGGATGCTATCATTCTCTGAGGTGTGTCTCCCCCCTTCACTCCTCCTTCCTTCCTTTTTTCCCTCCATCCCAAGTTCTGTGCACGTGACAGGGCTTCATACGTCTGTGCTTCTTTTCTTCCCACCTCCCCGTCCCTCCCATCCTGCTTCCTCTCATCCCTGAAAACCAGTGAGTGCTTCACAGGCATGAGTGAGAGCTGAAACAGTTACCATGGCACTGGCCAAGTCTAGTCATCCCTGCAGCTACTCTCTGCTCTCTGTTCTGTTCCTGCAGATGACATTTTGGTACCCTGGGCCAATCAGTTTACTCAGTGTCTGTGTGCATATGAGTGTGTTTGTGTGTGTGTGAATGTCATGGATGCTAGTTTACCTAGAAATACTTATTGCAAAGTGACATACCTTTATTGTCTGGTAAGGTGTTAATACCATTAGTGGCTGCAAAATGACATTGGCTCAGGAATTCTATTTTCACAGTATGGTTCATGACTCTATAAGATTATGATGTCTCCAACCTGTGGGATGACTACCGGAAACATCATGATAGCAGTGTTGATTAAATACCTATCAGTCATGCGTGTCTGTAGTACACCACGTCCATTCATTTGGCTGAAGAAACCAGCTTGTTAGTCCACATATAATTACTTAGCCAATCACGCTCTCCACTACTGGTGCTGCGGCCCCACTGGCCCAAATGTGGCTAACTGACACGTATCTTCTTCATCAAATCTGGAAAGTTATACATAAAACATGGCACTAAAGCAGTTTGGCTGAGTGCTGCTCCACATTTAACGTTCTTCTTTCCTGCTTCCTCACTGAATCAACACACTGACTGATGAACTTCAGTAACCTGGTCCCAGACCTGTTTGTGCTGTATATCCAACGCCTCTGGCCTTACGTCATGCTAAACCATGACAATGGTCATAGGAGTTGGATATACATCACAAACAGGTCCGGGACCAGGTGTAACCGGTGTGAAATGCCTAGCTAGTTAGCGGTATGTGCTAGTAGTGTTCAACCGGTGATGTCACTCGCTCTGAGACCTTGAAGTAGTTGTTTCCCTTGCTTTTGTGTGCAGCGATACGTAATGGAGCTTCGTGGGTGGCGGTTGTTGATGTGTTCAGAAGGGCCCTGGTTCGAGCCCAGGTTCGGGTAAAGAGAGGGACGGAAGCAACACTGATACACATGCTAGAACTTCATCTAGGGACACTTAGCTAGATGTCTTGTGCTTGAAACAAGATTATTTGATGCTCCTGTTTGCAATTATGAGGTCCGAATGCATGAATAATGCAAGTGCCAATGTAATAGGCTGGCCTACATGCTGCTACAGTACAGTATATGCAGTGTGTCTTGCCCACTAGAAAATAATGGAATTCTGGTTCTCGTTTAATAATTGCAGTTTGGTTCCACCATGCAAACCTAATCCCCCCCCCCCCCCCCCCAAACAGAAAAAGCAACAACCTCAAACAAACAGAAAATTGCCCCAAAACTGTCATGACATTTAAAGTACTGACACAAGGAAAATACATTTGACTATACACAGTAGCCATATTGAGGGGGATTGTGGTATGGTCCCACAGTATTACCCTCACAGTGAGGTTATGTGTTTTATGTTATACTTAAAAAAAAATAGCAGTCATAATCCACAGTGCAGCCATAAATAAACCTATTATTTGGCAAGCACCAAAACAACAATGAGTTATACCTATGTAATAATGATTAATAGACTACATATTATCTAATAATGATCTATAAACTACCTATAAAACTACAACCCCTCATAAAGTGAAGATTGGGCCTTACTCTTATATTAACGGGTTCTAAGTCTCTTGTCACTTGGATGAGACAATTATTCACATGACCACTGCAAATTGTACTAAGTTGGTGCTACATGAAAAGAACAGCATGGTCACCTTGCTGTTCTGAAAGACTGGCTTAAGAGCACATGACAGCGGAGATTTAAAACCCTCCTGGGAGGAAGGACAATTAATGACTTGGAGTCCCTGCATTGAGGGCCTCTCAAATGGCTTCATGATGCCTATATTTAATGTTTTTTTGTGTTTTCTTAGATGACAAATTAATTTCTGTTCTTTGGAGTTGTGGAGATTATTTTACATTGTTGAAAACAATGAATGGGAACACTGCTACTGTAGCATTGATTTTAGTCTGAACTGAAGTCGTTCTTTCACTAGTCATGCCACCTAGCTTTTACCATGCTTTCCCCCCCACTTATATATGCAGTGTTGTTATGTGCTCTCTGTGATGTAACCAGAAATCTGAGCAACCTCTTAGGAAGAAACGTAATTAAACAGTTATGCTTTTATATAACAGTCTATGTAACCTAACCTATCATTTTGGGGTGTCTGGTCACAATCTGACCCCCCACCTCAGAGAACCCTGACCCTGAGAGTCCATGATGTATTTAAGAGGACAATCAGTTGTAAGTGCACTTTCTCTGGGGTCATTCCTCCACCAACTGTCTCCCTGTCACCTTCTATGAGGTCACCTGTTATATGTGGACCAGAGCTCTATAGGTCATCTGTAGCCCTTTCCTGGCATTAGGGGCACCATGGACTAGCCAGGGGGCTAACATGAGAGAAGAGCAAATGCACCTACTGTACGTAACACAACATCTAATGGTTTTCAGACACAACGTAACTGTACATGCATTGTAAAAGAGCATATTTTTTATGCCCCTCAGTGCTACTTTGTAAATCCTCAAAATAACAATAAACACCCACAAATAGTTTGCATCACATTCTTTCTTTTTATTACCATTAACAAAGGGTTACAAGGTCTATTTTAAGAGACTTTCAATTGTCATGTGACAGGTATTGATCATCTTAGTGTTGATCTTCTGTTATATTGCTACTGATATTACAGATTTAGTTTAGCTTTCTAATGGAAGAGGGGTACTTCTTAATAATAATGTAAATTACAGAGTTATAGATTGGGCCTTACAATAATTTTAGGGTTCAAGAAAATGACCAAATATTGGAAAATATTGTATTATGGGTTCTCTATGGTCCTTGAACCTCCTCCTCAGACTGCAAATCTCAGATTGTGAGTCAGATGCACCAGCTGCTCTCTTCATCTTTTAGCCAAATGTAGCGCTTCATGCCGCGTGCCACAAGTCACCAACAACAACAGCGGACAATCCTTATTCCCCCAAATAAAATGGCTTAATCAAATGAATTTGTCATGTCAAAACATAAAATTAAGTCATGATCATCTGTCCTAGCTTGATACGGAGGAATCAATTCCACTTTAGGTAGCATTTGTAATGACATACTGCTGTGACTGCTCCAGCTCCAACACAGGGAAAATGTAGTAAGGCCCACCTGTTAAGACTACCTGAGCCAAGCGAAGGAATTAGTTCTCCTTCCGTTCAACTCATTTGATCAAGTTATATCGCCAATGTGTGATAATGTGCTCAGGAGTCAAGGCTCAATAGAGGGAAAATTCCACAGCAAATATAAATTCTTGGAACCTATCAGATCTATCCTAAAACATTAATTGAACTAGGAAAGCTATACAATTCAGGTATTGTATTGCAGTAGTATATTACATTTAAACCAATGAAATGTGTGGTCCGGAACCATTATCACACATCATATGCTCCATTATCCCCTATAAACTGGACATTTGTGTAAGATGCAGCGTTGCACATTTTGAGCCCCTCTAACTTGGGCTGTGACTTTTCATGGTTTGATACATGGTTTTCCCTCTCCCAAAATCTTGAACTGATTATCCATGGAGTTAATCTTCTCACACAGTGAATTCTGGCTTTCTCCACTGCCAGCTGACCTGCTCTTCCACTTCCATTGTTTTGGACTCCAGCTGCATCCCTCCACCCTATGGAGGTCAAGGGAATTCCACCAATTGTTCCCAAATGTTCCCCAAACTTCTGTCACAGTTATTAGGTGAGAGTTGGGTAAGTTGAGTCGGGTAAGTTGATCTTTTATAATCAGCATCACTCCGCCAAGGGAAATATGAAACACTTTCGAACAAAGATATCTACACACTGTACCGGTCAAAAGGTTGGACACACCTCATTCAAGGGCTTTTCTTTACTTTTACTATTTTCCACATTGTAGAGTAATGAAATAGCACACATGGAATCATGTAGTAACCCAAAAAAATGTTAAACATATCAAAATATATTTTACATTTGAGATTCTTCAAAGCCCTTTGCCTTGATGACAGCTTTGCACACTCTTGGAATTCTCTCAACCAGCTTCACCTGGAATGCTTTTCCAACCGTCTTGAAGGAGTTCATACATATGCTGAGCACTTGTTGGCTGCTTTTCCTTCACTCTGCGGTCCAAATATTCCAAAACCATCTCAATTGGGTTGAGGTTGGGTGATTGTAGAGGCCAGGTCATCTGATGCAGCACTCCATCACCCTCCTTCTTGGTCAAATAGCTCTTACACAGCCTGGAGGTATGTTGGGTCAATGTCCTATTGAAAAACAAATGATAGTCCCACTAAACGCAAACCAGATGGGATGGCGTATCGCTGCAGAATGCTACTCTGGATCTCACAAAGACACGGCGGTTAGAACCAAAAATCTCACATTTGGACATATCACACCAAAGGACAGATTTCCATAGTCTAATGTCATTTGCTTGTTTTGCTTAGCCCAAACAAGTTTCTTTTTCTTATTGGTGTCTTTTAGTAGTGGTTTCTTTGCTGCAATTCGACCATGGAGGCTTGATTCACGCAGTCTCCTCTGAACAGTTGATGTTGAGAGGTGTCTGTTACTTGACCTCTGTGAAGCATTTATTTGGGCTGCAATTTCTGAGGCTGGTAACTCTAATGAACTTATCCTCTGCAGCAGACATACTCTGGGTCATCCAGTCCTGTTGCCATCCTCTGGAGAGCCAGTTTCATCATAGCGCTTGATAGTCATGAAGCTGGTTGAGAGAATGCCAAGAGTGTGCAAAGCTGTCAAGGCAAAGGGTGGCTACTTTGAAGAATCTTAAATATAAAATATATTTTCAATGTGTATTATTTCATAGTTTTGATGCCTTCACTATTATTCTACAATGTAAAAAAAGGAGAACTAAAGAAATAAAGAAAAACCCTTGAATGAATAGGTTTGACCAAACTTTTGACTGGTCCTATATATTTCATTCGCACGTTCGTCATAACGATGAGACCAAGGTGCAGCGTGATTTGAATACATTCTTCTTTATTTACAAAGAACACTAAACAAACGTGATGCTAATAATAACGAGTGCTGACAAGCAACTACACATAGACAATAACCCACAAAAACCAACATGAAAAATGGCAACCTAAATAGGAACCCCAATCAGAGACAACGATAAACAGCTGCCTATGATTGGGAAGCAATTCAGGCCACCATGGATCTACATTTACTTAGACATACCAAAACCCCATAGATATACAAAAAACCCTAGACAGGACAAAAACACACATGCCAACCTCGTCACACCCTGACCTAACCAAAATAATAAAGAAAACAAAGATAACTATGGTCAGGGCGTGACATTCAGGGTGTTGTGCAATTCGACACAATCACAATCACTTTTTGTCTTTCAATCATTTTAATCATTTTAATTTTTTCAACACATGTTTAACACTTTTTTTTTCTTCACCTTTATTTAACCAGGTAGGCTAGTTGAGAACAAGTTCTCATTTGCAACTGGGACCTGGCCAAGATAAAACGTAGCAATTTGACACATAAAACAACACAGAGTTACACATGGAATAAACAAAACATACAGTCAATAATACAGTAGAACAAAAGAAAAAAAAAAGTCTATATACAGTGAGTGCAAATGAGGTAAGTTAAGGAAATAAATAGGCCATGGTGGCGAAGTACTTACAATATAGCAATTAAACACTGGAATGGTAGATCGGCAGAAGATTAATGTGCAAGTAGAGATACTGGGGTAAAAGGAGCAAAATAAACAAATAAATAAATAAATACCAGTATGGGGATGAGGTAGTTAGATAGATGGGCTGTTTACAGATGGGCTATGTACAGGTACAGTGATCTGTGAGCTGCTCTGACAGCTGGTGGTTAAAGCTAGTGAGGGAGATGTGAGTCTCCAGCTTCAGAGATTTTTGCAATTCGTTCCAGTCATGGGCAGCAGAGAACTGGAAGGAAATACAACCAAAGGAGGAATTAGCTTCAGGGGTGACCAGTGAGATGTACCTGCTGGAGCGCGTGCTACGAATGGGTGCTGCTATGGTGACCAGTGAGCTGAAATAAGGTGGGGCTTTACCGAGCAGAGACTTGTAGATAACCTGTAGCCAGTGGGTTTGGCGACGAGTATGAAGCGAGGGCCAACCAACGAGAGCATACAGGTCGCAATGGTGGGGAGTGTATGGGGCTTTGGTGACAAAACGGATGGCACTGTGATAGACTGCATCCAGTTTGTTAAGTAGAGTGTTGGAGGCTATTTTATAGATGACATCACCGAAGTCGAGGATCGGTAGGATGGTCAGTTTTACGAGGGTATGTTTGGCAGCATGAGTGAAGGATGCTTTGTTGTGATATAGGAAGCTAATTCTAGATTTAATTTTGGATTGGAGATGCTTAATGTGAGTCTGGAAGGAGAATTTACAGTCTAACCAGACACCCAGGTATTTGTAGTTGTCCACGTATTCTAAGTCAGAGCCGTCCAGAGTAGTGATGCTGGACGGGCGAGCAGGTGCGGGCAGTGATCGATTGAAGAGCATGCATTTAGTTTTGCTTGCGTTTAAGAGCAATTGGAGACCACGGAAGGAGAGTTGTTTGGCATTGAAGCTCGTCTGGAGGTTAGTTAACACAGTGTCCAAAGAGGGGCCAGAAGTATACAGAATGGTGTCGTTTGCATAGAGGTGGATCAGAGAATCACCAGCAGCAAGAGCAACATCATTGATGTATACAGAAAAGAGAGTCGGCCTGAGAATTGAATCCTGTGGCACACCCATAGAGACTGTCAGAGGTCCGAACAACAGGCCCTCCGATTTGACACACTGAACTCTATCAGAGACGTAGTTGGTGAACCAGGCGAGGCAATCATTTGAGAAACCAAGGCTGTCGAGTCTGCCAATAAGAATTTTGTGTTTGACAGAGTCGAAAGCCTTGGCCAGGTTGATGAATACGGCTGCACAGTAATGTCTCTTATCGATGGCGGTTATGATGTCATTTAGAACCTTGAGCGTGGCTGAGGTGCACCCATGAACAGCTCTGAACCCGGATTGCATAGTGGAGAAGGTATGGTGGGATTCGAAATGGTCAGTAATCTGTTTGTTAACTTGGCTTTCGAAGACCTTAGAAAGACAGGGTAGGATAGATATAAGTCTGTAGCAGTTTGGGTCTAGAGTGTCACCCCCTTTGAAGAGGGGGATGACCGCTGCAGCTTTCTAATCTTTGGGAATCTCAGACGATACGAAAAAGAGGTTGAACAGGCTAGTAATAGGGGTTGCATCAATTTTGGCAGATCATTTTAGAAAGAGAGGGTCCAGATTGTCTAGCCCGGCTGATTTGTAGGGTTCCAGATTTTGCAGCTCTTTCAGAACATCAGCTATCTGGATTTGGGTAAAGGAGAAATGGTGGGGGCTATAAATACTATATAAATATAAAGTATAAATACTTTAGAAAAAAAAGCAAATCCACGATACATTGGGTGAGGCGGGTTGCAGGAGAGTATTTAGAAGTTGAGGTTTAGCTAAATATTTTAAAAGATATGCAAAGAAAAATATGTAAAACGATATATACAAGGGACACGACAGGACAAAGACATCTGACTGCTACGCCATCTTTGCATTCACCTAACAAATACTTTGTACTTTTTGTTTACACTTTTAACATATGCCACTTACCCCAAGGCAAACATTTAGACTATTAGCCCACACAGTGACAAGAATGCACTTTCATGTCTGGTTTAGGACCTCATATTGAAGCTTATAGAGATCTTTAAATTAGCTACTTTGGTTTAGATACAAGCTTCATGAAACCTCTAACCCAATAAATGTATTTGACTTGGTGAAAATCAGTTTTTCAAACCTAACTTGCTTACCACTTTTCCATGTGGTTTCTTTCTTCACTGACTCAATGAAATTATTACCTCTTCATTAATATTTGGCCAAATTATATATTTTGTATATCGTTTCCTATAAAGGGTGGCTCAACTGACCACTTCGGCTCAACTTACACCACTTTCCCCTACTGGCCAACGTCTGAGTGATTTCTCATTGTTCTCACAATAATGTCCAGCATGTGCTCAAAAAACTTGACAACATATTTCAATAACTTTTCGGTCGGGAATGTCTTATCTTTTATCGAAAGTTATATGACTTTATATGATGTGATCATATTAATATAAATATGAATTGTGCATCTAAAAACGTAATTTTAATGGTAAATATAATGATTTGGGACTGAACTTAAAATCACACATTGGAGACAACTGCACGAAACCTGCTCGCATCGTTAAATATTTCACCAAACATTACAGAAGCATGTACATCATTTGGGGGGCTTGATTAATTCAGTCCCTTTCAAAACCAATGCCTGGGCTTTCAGATCTGACCTGGGCCTGCACTGTACTTCACCCCAGAGGGTTATCTGTGTAATGAGTCTCATTCACCATTGTCCTAGTGAATTTGTTGACACACAGTAACTGGGTCACAGCTCTGAAGTACCCTTGTCTATTCACAGATTTTGCACCGTGGTTGACATGGCAACCATACTGGTTGATTAAACATGCTCAGAGTAATAAGGGACAGGGAGAGCTCTGAAAACCTACATGCTCCAGGCAGGGGAAGAGGCCGAACTAACGGTATCGGGAAAGCGAGTGTCAAGACACGTACTCTTCCGACATTCACAGACTAAAACATCCAACCATACCCCCCACTGCTTAGTGTAAGTCTCCAGGCTTCCAGATCTAGTGAACAATAAATGCGCAAATGTACCTTATGTACACCACAAGCCACTCCAACCACACTCATTTGCTTTCTCTTATGTATTCTCTTTCCTTCTCTCTCAAGATCTCCCTCTGGCCCCCCCTCACCTCTTCATCATCAAACTTTGCATCATCAATGTTTTATGAGAGGTGACCATTATATGATGGTAACCTCAACCATTTATATGAGTCATGGGTGGATGAGGGTTTGTGCATGCGTGCACGTTTGTGTGCCTACGTGCATTTGTGTGTGTGTCTGTGTACCCCTTTTGCCTTTCGGACATGATGCAGACAGATGGGAGAGAGGTGGGAATGGGGAGGGGGCATGGGAGGGGGGTGTCCTTTTTCTTTGTATTAGAGAGAGACGCCTGCTGTTGATTGGACTGGAGAGACGGGTCACGACCAAATTACAGGCTTACATTTTTGAAGAGGGGCTTTTTGTGCGGGAGACAATTGATCCTTCTCTAAGCCCGCCCCCCTTGGTTACTGTTGCAGCGTCAGACAACATTTCCCTCTGAAACCCAATTCCTCATTCAAACTACTAAAATCTCTTCAATGATCTCAAATTGTGGTTGTATTACACAGTGAAATTAAACACAGACTACCCCTTGCTAATCAGAAGATTCTTGGGTATGTTGTGGTGGACTGCATACAGTCAAATCTACCACTTTTGGAGTTAACTTGCTCTCAAATCATATCCTGATGTCGACAGCAGATGAAAGTTGTATTCATAATATAAACTCAGCTAAACAGGAATCGTCCCTTTTTCAGGACCCTGTCTTTCAAGGATAATGCGTAAAAATCCAAATAACTTCATAGATCTTCATTATAAAGGGTTGACACACTGTTTCCCATGCTTGTTCAATGAACCATGAAGAATGAATGAACATGCACCTGTGGAAGGGTTGTTAAGACGCTAACAGCTTACAGACGGTAAGCAATTAAGGTCACAGTTATGAAAACTTAGGACACTAAAAAGGCCTTTCCACTGAATCTGAAAAACACCAAAAGAAAGATGCCCAGAGTCCCTGTTCATCTGTGTGAACGTGCCAAGGCGTGCTGCAAGGAGGCATGACGACTGCAGATGTGGTCAGGGCAATACATTGTAATGTTCGTACTGTGAGACGCCTAAGACAGCGCTACAGGGAAACAGGACGGACAGCTGTTCAGGGACTCATTATTCCATTTCTGTTAGTCACATACTGTATCTGTGGAACTTGTTCAGTTTATGTTTCAGTTTTTGAAACTTGTTATGTTCATACAAATATTTACACATGTTAAGTATGCTGAAAATAAACGCAGTTGACAGTGAGAGGACGTTTATTTTTTTGCTAAGCTAACTTAGCTAGCTAACATACAATTGGAGTAAACAAATCATATTAACTAACTATCTAGCATTCTAGCATTAGAAACGCTTTCAATGGTGGTCAATGAGACTGAGATCTAGCTAACCAGCAACCAAGCAATTTCAGATAACCAAATACTCCAACAAGCCTTGCATTTCAGGAATCACAGTTGCAAATACCCTTGGTGCACTGTTTGGTTATTTAGCCAATTTAAACCATTTATTATTTGATAAACTCTCAGTTTTTGCCATTGCCCTCATTGGCTTCAAACAAGCTGAGCTTGATCGAGGAGTCGGACTTGATGCCAGTTGCTATCCACCAGAACGTTGCGATTGGTTGCTCCAAATTCTGGGACAGGGCATAGCGAAGGGTCAATTGAAGGTGGAGCCTGTCTCTTGATTCAGCATTTATTTATAGCTCAAAGCTTCTCCACATGTAGCCATGTTTTTACGTACTGTAGTAAGTTCATTTTATATGTAATGGTGTCCTAATTAAAAGGTTTCATACAATAACGTTCAAGAGCATAGTATGATCATCATTTAAAGGGATAGTGCAAGATTCTGACAATTAAGCAGATGAGTCAGATGAACTCATGGATAAAAAAATGTATGTCTCTACGTGCAGTTTGAAGGATGTTGTTGGTAGTTTTGCGAGCCAATGCTAACTAGCATAAGCACAATGACTGGAATTCTACCAGAATCTCCCACTATCCCCTTAAAGAGCGAGAGCCCCTAAAAAGAAACTTCTCATTTTGAAAATGACCTTTGTGTCATCGATATGAGTCAGGAACATTTATTCTAGAGGGAAAATGTACTACAAAGAGTAAATAGGATAATTTTTTTCATAAAGTCAGTCTCTTCCAAAACTGAGATATGCGAGAAGTTAGACAAAATATACATTCAGTACCAGTCAAAAGTTTGGACACACCTACTCATTCAAGGGTTTTTCTTTATTTTTACTATTTTCCACATGGTAGAATAATAGTGAAGACATCAAAACAATGAAATAACACACATTGAAACATGTAGTAATCAAAAAAGTGTTATACAAAACTAAATGTATTGTATATTTCAGATTCTTCAAAGTAGCCACCCTTTGCCTTGATGACAGCTTTGCACACTCTTGGTATTCTCTCAACCAGCTTCACGAGGTAGTCACCTGGAATGCATTTCAATTAACATGTGTGCCTTGTTAAAAGTTAATTTGTGGAAATTATTTCCTTCTTAATGCATTTGAGCCAATCAGTTGTGTTGTGACAAGGTAATCAAATCAAATCAAATGTATTTACTGTATATAGCCCTTCGTACATCAGCTGATATCTCAAAGTGCTGTACAGAAACCCAGCCTCAAACCCCAAACAGCAAGCAATGCAGTTGTAGAAGCACAGCAGGGGGGATATATAGAAGACAGCCCTATTTGGTAAAAGACCAAATCCATATTATGGCAAGAACAGCTCAAATAAGCAAAGAGAAATTACAGTCAATCATCACTTTAAGACATGAAGGTCAGTCAATGCGGAAAATGTCAAGAATTTTGAAAGTTTCTTCAAGTGCAGTCGCATAAACCATCAAGCGCCATGATGAAACTGGCTCTCACAGGAAAGGAAGACCCAGAGTTACCACTACTGCAGAGGATAAGTTCATTAGTTACCAGCATAAGAACCTGCAGCCCAAATAAATGCTTCACAGAATTCAAGTAACAGACACATCTCAACATCAACTGTTCAGAGGAGACTGTGTGAATCTGGCCTTCATAGTCAAATTGCTTCAAAGAAACCACTATTAAAGGACACCAATAAGAAAATGAGACTTGCTTGGGTCAAGAAAAATGAGTAAAGGACATTAGACCGGTGGAAATCTGTTGTTTGATCTGTCAAAATTTGAGCTATTTGGTTCCAACCTCTGTGTCTTTGTGAGATGCAGAGTAAGTGAACTAATGATCTCTGCATGTGTGGTTCCCACCGTGAAGCATGGAGGGGGAGGTGTGGTGGTGTGGGGGTGCTTTGCTGGTGACACTGTCAGTGATTTATTTAGAATTCAAGGCACACTCAACCAGAATGGCTACCACAGCATTTTGCAACGATACACCATCCCACCTGGTTTGTGCTTAGTGGGACTACCATTTGTTTTTCAACAGGACAATGACCCAACACACCTACAGGTTGTGTAAGGGCTATTTTTCCAAGAAGGAGAGTGATGGAGTGCTGCATCAGATGACCTGGCCTCAAAGATCACCCGACCTTAACCCAATTGAGATATTTTGGGATGAGTTGGACTGCAGAGTGAAAGAAAAGCAGCCAACAAGTCCTCAGCATTTGTGGGAACTCCTTCAAGACTGTTGGAAAAGCATTCCAGGTGAAGCTGGTTGAGAGAATGCCAAGAGTGTGCAAAGCTGTCATCAAGGCATAGGGTGGCTACTATAACATATTTTATGATTTGTTTAACTACGTGATTGGTTACTACGTGATTCCAGATGTGTTATTTCAAAGTCTTGACGTCTTCACTATTATTCTACAATGTGGAAAATAGTAAAATTGAATAGAAACCCTTGAATGAGTAGGTTTGTCCAAACTTTTGACTGGTACTGTATGTCACGGAATGAAAGGTACCGTAACAGTGTTCCTTGGGTTGGGTTCATTTTAATCCTGCCCACATACCCACAGCTGGCAACACCTAAGTAATTATACATTCGGAGCTGTTTGGCTTGGGGGTGTGGTTTGATGTGGGTGTTTCTTGGGTGTGTCCTTTCCATCACCAAGACACACCCATCTGTCAGAACCTTGCCTGCAGAACAAACCTTAGTTCAATAACTTCAGGCAGATGTATGGTGAGATGCCAAAGGAAGCTTTGAATAGGTCAGTAGCCTATAGTGTAATATGAGAAGAATGCAATTGCTGAATTTATGTAGGTATTCTAATTTAACTGTATTAATAACTGTCAAATGTAGTAACAGATCCATGTAGAATAAACAACCCTTACATAATACCATAGAAGTAGTGTTCTGCTAATATAATAATGTGCGCATTTCATCTTTCATTGTAATTCCCAGCCGATACAATGGCTATTGGCATTTTATCTTGTGGTAATAGGGCTACCTTGGAAACATGTCGGAGTGGTCATACCGTCCTGTGTGGTGTCCCATATTTTTTATGGGCTCCAAACCAACTGTGCTATTTTGTTTGTTTTTTCCCATTGTTTGTAACTAATTTTGTACATAATGTTGCTGCTACCATCCCTTATGACCGAAAAGATATTCTGGACATCAGAACAGAGATTACTCTGTTAAGATTTTTTCTTTAATGAGTCAGATGGGAAGGATATACTGCTATGTCAAGACAAGGTCCAAATCCCAGTCACCTGTGTGAAGAAAAGAAGGAGAAAAAGGGGGAGTGCCTTGTAAGAATTCGCCAACGAGTAGGTAAACCACCACCACCCTCCATATTATTGGCCAACGTGCAATCATTGGAAAACAAACTGGACTATTTACGATTAAGACTGTCCTACCAACGGGACATTAAAAACTGTAACATCTTATGTGCATCGGCAGGACAGAGCGGCTACGTCTGGTAAGACGAGGGGCGGGGGTGTGTGTCTACTTGTCAATAACTGCTGGTACACAATGCCTAATATCAAAGAAGTCTTGAGGTATTGCTCGCCTGAGTTAAAATACCTCATGATAAGCTGTAGACCACACTATCAACCAAAAGAGTTCTCATCCATATTAATTGTAGCCATCTATTTACCACCACAGACCGATGCTGGCACGAAGACCGCACTCAACGAGCTGAATACGGCCATAAGCAAACAAGAAAATGCTCATCCAAAAGCGGCGCTCCTTGTGGCCGGGGACTTTAATGCAGGCAAACTTAAATCCGTTTTACCTCATTTCTACCAGCATGTCACATGTGCAAGCAGAGGAAAAAAACTCTAGACCACTACTTCTCCACACACAGATACAAAGCTCTCCCTCACCCTCCATTTGGCAAATCTGACCATAATGCCAGATGTAGAATGACTGGCTCCAGATTGAATTAGATTCAGGCCAGTGAATACGTTACAGTATGCAACCAACTGTGACATGTTTTGCTATGGCCCTGGGTTGGTTTGTGTTTTTTTTGCTGCTAGTTAGTACACTGTTGAATAGTAGTCAGACATGAGTAAGCTAGTACCACCATAGCTGCATCCAATATTTATTTGTGCCATAGGGTTGCATGGGTTGCACCTCGGATGCTGGTGACTGTTTAGTCTAAATTACACTAAGTTACAGTGGCATGGAAATATGATGACATTGCTAAAGTAGGCAAATAATTAGTAGGAAACAACTTTGCCATATGATGTGGTCAAATGTATTTTAAATGTCAATGTTGCCATTACTGTTACTGGCAGAATTCGTAAAAAATACACTATATATACAAAAGTATGTGGACACTTCAAATGAGTGAATTTGGCTATTTCAGCTACACCCGTTGCTGACAGGTGTATAAAATGACCAAATACATAACCAGCAATCTATGGTCTAGCTGCTGGTATACTCACCACCACTGGGGAGCAACAAACTCCAACCACCTATTCCGCGTCATGACAGGCTCCAACCATAGTTTTGGCTGTTCACCCTGCTGGAAGCATGCATTGCATGTTCAATCCATGTAGGCCTTTTCAGTCTCAAACGGCAGTGGTCCTTTGTACGCGTTGGTTGGGGGTGATGAAACAAGATCCCCAGTCAACAGGGAAGCAAACGTGGACGTGGACATGCCCCTTTGTGGAGCTTGGCAAAAAAGGGCTTGATTTGTTGAGATAATTATAATCCAAACCCAACCTTCAATTACTCATTTGGACACACTGGTCCAAACTTTGTTTTAGACGGGACTGACTTTATGACCAAAATTATCCTATTTACACTTTGTAGCCAATTTTGACGCTAGAATAAATTAATTTGACTGTGAAAATCGTTTTTTTTTTTTTTACCTAACATTCTCCATGTTGTTTCTTCCTCCACATCTTCCTAAATATTTTGTGTACGGTTTCCTAGAAACCCTTTTTGTTTTATTTCCACCACTCTCCCCTACATATGCTGCTGTTCTATCCGCATGCATTGATGTCAGAGGGACAAAAAAAGTTTTTGTTGTTGGCATTAACTTCTTTGTTGTTGTAATATGACATGGCAGTTTAGCCAGGATTCCAGGCTGGTCAATGCTCACATCAACATCATTATCCCAGAAACCCTAGACCCACTCCAATTTGCATACTTCCCTAACAGATCCACAGATGGTGCAATCTCTATTGCAGTCCACACTGCCCTTTCCCACCTGGGCAAAAGGAATACCCATGTGAGAATGTTATTCATTGACTACAGCTCAGCGTTCAACACCATAGTGCCCTTAAAGCTCATCACTAAGCTATGGACTCTGGGACTAAACACCTCCCTCTGCAACTGGATCCTGGACTTCCTTACGGGCCGCACCCAGGTGGTAAGGGTAGGTAACAACACATCTGCCACGCTGATCCTCAACACGGGGGCCCGTCAGGGATGTGTGCTCAGTCCCCTCCTGTACTCCCTGTTCACTCATGACTGCACGGCCAGGCACGACTCCAACACCATCATCAAGTTTGTCAATGACACAACAGTGGTAGGGCTGATCACCGACAACGACGAGACAGCCTATAGGGAGGAGGTCAGAAACCTGACCGTGTGGTGCAAGGACAACAACCTCTCCCTCAACTTGATCAAGACAAAGGAGTTGAATGTGGACTACAGGAAAAGGAGGACTGAGCACACCCCTATCGTGACGTTGTATTAGTTAATATGACGACTGTTGCTCATCAAATGATTAAAAGTTTCTAATTGCGTGATTAACTAAATCTGGCAATTATTAACTCATTAACCTGGGGCACCATGGGAAAACTAGTTTTTTGTTGAGTTTCTATTTCCCAAATTAACTCAAAGAATATCAGAATATCGATTTTACAACAGCCTCTAATTAACCAGTTACAGTACCTCTACAATCTAGTTCTGAACGTCATATAGTCTGTGAATTTGCACGGACCCAATCTTAGTTTATTTACTAGAAAGCTAAAATGATAATAAAAGATACACATAGACAAAACACATTATAGGCTATTGATGAGAACTTAGTATAACCGGCAAACACACTATGGCGCGTGTTACCCAAAATGGGGATTTCAAAGAGAGAGAGGAAAAAGTAAGTACACGAGAGAAATATACATTGCAGTGAATTTGTCAGCTATGCTATTCTAACCCTAGTCTTGCCCCAAACTGCCGCTCTTATGGGTCAGAATATAATGATGTAATTACGTGGGGAAGATCTCAGAGGATTCTCTGCGTGGACCGTTCAGGTGACGCACTTCTCCGGCGCACCTTTCTGGTCGTCCTCACAATGTCAGTGTTCTTTTGGCTTAGGAGTCTGTTCCCTCACCCTTGCTCTGGAAGGTGTCTTCTGAGAACAGACAGCTCTGTTGCTCAGAGCTCACAGCATAAGAATGAAACCGTTTAGATACCATGATTCGCTGGGATTGGATGCTAGGGGTCCGGCTTGACTTCACCCGCTTAGACACAGCTACTCATCCATAGCTTGGGTAGAAAAATATTTATTTGTCTTCAGACTTGTGTTTTGTTCTGGGTTCGTTGACTTTTTAGACCTTGGCTGCAGCTTGGGTCATGTAGTCTTATCTCTAAATTCTTTACTCACAGGTTTTATACCCTCGTGTCAGAAGTGGGCGTAACCGACTTTAGGGTAATTCTCTGAGCGTACCAAATTAAGAGTAAGGTCTAGGTTTTTCTCAAATCCAATTGTAGACAACTAACTTCACATTTCATCTTTACCAAAACATTCCCTTTGATTTAGACATTTTCCACACAACGTATAATGTATAAACATAAAACATATACTAGGAAAACTCTTCCCGTTACAATGTTTTCATAATAACGTCATCTATTAACCTTTAATAACAAAACAAAAATGACATACATTTTCATATTCCATCTATCGTCATGACCATCATTGTGGCTGACGGAAACCATGGTTCCAAAGTCTCTTTATTTCATGTTTAATGTTCTGAGGCTGGTTCTCCATAGTAACAGGACAAAGGAATTTGTCTGTGGCCTGAGATTTACCAGGGGCGTGAGGGGTCATAAAACCCACACATCTTCAGACCCCTAGATCTCTCCTCCTCTGTTGGGGTTGAGAGATAATCTGCAGGGTTATGGTCTCCTGTAACCTGACCTGATCAGGACAGTCATGACACCCCCATTCTCATTGACGGGGCTGTAGTGGAGCAGGTTGAGAGCTTCAAGTTCCTTGGTATCCACATCACCAACAAACTTACATGGTCCAAATGTTATGTAGCTGTACCATCAAGAGCATGTTGCATCACTGCCTGGTATGGCAACGGCTCGGGCTCCGTTCAGAGGATAGTGCGTACGGCCCAGTGCGTACGGCCCATCCTGGTCCTCTATGCAAGGCGGTGTCCTAAGAAGGCCCTAAAAATTGTCAAAGACTCCAGCCACCCTAGTCATAGACTGTTCTCTCTGCTACTGCATGGCAAGCGATACCGGGGTGCCAAGTCTAGGTCCAAGAGGATTTTAAACAGCTTCTACCCACAAGTAATAAGACTCCTGAACATCTAATCAAATGACTACCCAGATTATTTGCTATGCCACCCCACCGCCTCTTTAACACTGCTAATACGCTCTGTTATTGTGTATGCATAGTCACTTTAATAACTATATCTACATGTACATATTACCTCAATTACCTTGACTATCCGGTGCCCCCGCACATTGACTGTACCGGTACCCCCTGTATTTAGCCTCGCTGTTGTTATTTTACTGCTGCTCTTTAACTATTTGTTACTTTTATTTCTTTTTCTTATTTTATTTAATATTTTTAATTATTGTTATTTTTTTAAACTGGCTTGGTTGGTTATGGCTTGTAAGTAAGCATTTCACTGTACCTGTTGAACTTGGGGCATGTGACAAATACAATTTGATTTGATTTGATTTATAAATATGAGTTAAGTAGGCTATAAAATACAATATATGTAGTTGTTAACCATTATCCACCTTTGGCCAATCTGTAAAAACAGATGTAACAGTTAATTTAACTTGTCTCCAAGCAACACTGTAGCTGCTCTCAGTTTTGGCATGACAAGGAGTAGCAAGAAGTGTCATGATGGCACAAACAGACTGGTACCTACAGTAGGCTAGCAAACCTCGGTTTCATGCTAAATACATCGCTAGAGAGAGTGAATGCTCCCTTTCATAACATATACCCAAAACACTTACAGCTTGGATGCTGTAATATGTTTTTACTAAGGAAAATAGTACTGTAAAATAGAATACAGCATCTTCGCTGTAAAGCCTAAATTACAGCATTAAGATGGCAACTCTGGCGCCATTATAATGCTGTAGCTTTACAGGGAAGCGTTTTTACAGTGCACCTAAACTGACCTTGGCCAGTTGATACCCAACAACAACACACCCAATCCTCTTTCACTGTGAGCACGATCAATTGGAAAACAGTGGCAGCTCATTCAACAGGGATCTTTCTCATCCCAGGTAATGTAACACCAATGCAGCCGCCATGGGATAACGGATGGAAGTGGCTGGCGCTCTGCTGTGCTGTTACTGTGCTGCCTTGCTCAATTATGAAGAAAGCATCCAGTGGCTCTTTCAGTCAATTCACACTAGTTTTTCATTTTCCCTAGCATCGCATCAACAGACAAAGATTTGAGTCAGGGACCTCAAGATCAATGTAGTGCTGTGAAATTAGACTGTGATGATGGGAGGAGTAGCTGTTGTTTTCCAGTGGAGAGTTGTTGAGATTGAAAACTTGTTAGAAGACAAAAGTGCCATGGAAATCTGTGTTAATGCCAAGATATGGTATCTCCTTCTCCTATAAATATTGAGTACTGAAAATATGGCCATACATACGGCCGTTGAAATGATTTATACAATATATTGATGACATACTGTTTATTATTGGCCTATTGGTCTAATGCGAATTTGCTACCGATCCTTGTCATTATATGATACCATCAATTGCCTTTATACTGACAAAGCATACCGTAACCTCAATTACCTGCCAATCATGAATTCCCTATCCCTCGAGACAGAGTTTGGTGTGATCAACCCATATCCGCCCAGTTGCTATGGCAACACTATCCCATTTAGCTTTAGTCTTCATTGTCAGGTCCCAAGGATATTATAACAGTATTTGTCGTGGCTAGTGATCCATAAATCCCACTACCGCCTATTAACTCTGTCCAGTCATAAGCAGCCACGGTGTTTCATTATTGATTCCAATGGCAGGCGTATACATCAACACTAATGTGAATTCTTTCAACGTTTCTGCAATGGAAGTGTGAAAGCCAAGCTATGCCAAAAAATATTTAAGTTATGAAAAGAAGACAAACATTTATATATACTGTATATATACAGTATAGGGTCGTTACAATATATATATATATATATTATATATAATATATAATATAATATAATAATAAATTATATATATGTTTACCGTAGGTTCCTATTTTAAACCTGTGTAGTTTACATGTGTTGTAACATACTAATGGTTTGTAATGATAAATAGACACAACTTAGTGTAAAGCATAACAAAGTTTCCGATTACCCTTTTAAAATCCAGCTCAAATAAATGTGTCCTGCAATTATGGGTGACATATCTGAATAATGCAAAAGCCTAATAAAACCATTTTAACGAACATGACATGAGTCATTAAAGTGAAGAGAGCCCTAAAATAGAGATGTCATAGCTGGGAAATGATTTGAATCGGCCATGACGACAAGACGATACAGGCTGGCATTGGATTACAACTGCGAGGATGCAGATAGGCTAGCCTTAGGATGAGGATCAGTCTGAGACGCTCAGCCCTCCCCAACCTAGCAGGCTGTGGCGGAGGTAGCTAGCTAGACTACTTGGTATTCCATTCACAGTCTGTATAGAAACATAAGCAGAGCGTGGAGGAGGGAGGAAGAAGAGGGCTATTGCGTTCGCATCGCAGAGAAAGTGAAGCTCAACACGAGGCGTGATAGAGGAAATGATTGCCTGGCTGCGATGATGGAGATGCAATTGATTGGTATCTTTGAGAATTACAATAAAAATGGACTCGGCTTGGTTTATAGACTTTTTCTTTTTGAATGGGAAACGTGAGCGGGGATTGAATAAGGATGAATGGAGAAGAGTTCATCAAGTGATGTAGATGCACTGAAGGAAATTCTCCAGTCATATGAGCGTGAAATTACATTTGTGCATTTCAATAGCGCTGTTCATTGATTTGGGGAGCATATTTCAGAGTGCAGTGGGAGGAGAGGAAATACTATTTGACTCAATATCAGTTTATATCTGACCGTGAAAGAGTGAGGCTCACTTATACAATTGAAATGGGACAAACCTGATGCATATTGCATTAGCCTGAAAGAAAGCTATGCATGTACAAAATGTATTTGTATGTTGGCATAGCAGCCGTTACTCACAGAATTAACTCACTGTCCAGATACGTACACAAGTACCAACATACAGGAACATTTAAATGGTTGTGGGATGCTTTCCTAATATGAAACACAATAATCCAGTCAAAAAATATCGTTACCAACTATCATAACAACATTTTAGTTGTTGTCATGGTCAAAAAAAGGCCTTGAACTGACCCCAGCTTAGTCTGATTGATTCCTATCAAGATTATTGTCCAGCACTCTCAGCAAATACTCTCAAATGGTTTTCTCCAACCCTCTGTTGTGCCATGGCTGTGATGTACTGTATATAGTGACAATTCCCTTTTATCTTTCATGAGTGATGTCTGACCTTCTCTGTCTCACGTCTCTGTGTGTGCTCAGGATGCCTGGAGTGCTGCATCAAATGCCTGGGTGGCATCCCGTACCCGTCGCTCATCGCTACCATCCTGTTGTATGCTGGGGTGGCACTGTTCTGCGGCTGCGGGCACGAGGCCCTCTCCGGGACCGTCACCATCCTGCAGAACTACTTTGAGGTGGTCCGGGGACCCGTGGATTCCTTGGACGTGTTCACCATGTGAGTAAGCTACACACCTAGGAGCTACACTGGAAACATTTAAGATGTACTGCTGTGTACCAACTGAAAGTTACTCCTATACCAAGTAGCTGCTATGTACTTTGAGGAACCTTACATTAAGGAACCTAAATGTACAGTAATTGCAGACGGGGCAGAAAAGACAAACATTGTATTCTGGTAAAAGAACACGGTCTCAAACAAGTCTACAAACATGTCTCCCACGAATGATGTAGCGCTCCTTCTTGTTCAAATTAGTGACAATTATTCCAAATTATGTTGTGTGGATTTATGGATTAATGAAAGAGAGAGAGAAAAAAAAGTATTTTTCCCTTTGCTGGAAATTTTAAGTTGATAGCTGACTATGGCCGATTTGTTAGAGAATGGACAATACTGCTTGAAAGGGAGATGCATTTATATAAAAAAGGATTTGATTTTATGGGCAGACATTTATACTGATAGTAGTCTTGTCGGACTATACTGACAGTAACATAATGGTTGATCTCAATGAATTGACTGTGACATCATTACATTGATAACTTCCAAGATGGGGTAACAGTCAGACGTGTGTATTTGTCTTGTCCCGTCCTGTCCCGTGTTTACATCGTTTTCTTCATATATATTTTAATTTCTTATGTATGTATTTTAATGTCACTTTCCATCTACGGACTGAATATACTCTCCTGCAACCTGCCTCACCCAATGTGGTACGGATCGGCTATTTTAATACTTTAGAACCGGAACCACCATCAGAAGCTAGCCAGCTAACTAAATTCAGCCAAAAAAGAAACATCCTTTTTCAGGACCCTGTCTTTCAAAGATAATTCCCAAAAATCCAAATAACTTCACAGATTTTCATTGTTCCCCATGCTTCAATGAACCACAAACAATTAATCAACATGCACCTGTGGAACGGTCATTAAGACACTAACAGCTTACAGACGGTAGGCAATTAAAGTCACAGTTATGACAATTTAGGACACTAAATAGGCTGGACTGAGGGCTGGACTGAGGCTGGACTGAGGGCTTGTAGGCCTGTTGTAAGGCAGGTCTTAATCAGACATCACCGGTAACAATGTTGCCTATGGCCACAAACCCACCATCGCTGGACCAGACAGGACTGGCAAAAAGTGCTCAACACTGACGAGTCGCGGTTTTGTTTCACCAGGGGAGTTGGTCGGATTTGGGTTTATCGTCGAAGGAATGAGCGTTACACCGAGGCCTGTACTCTGGAGTGGGATCGATTTGGAGGTGGAGGGTCCGTCATGGTCTGGGGCAGTGCGTCACAGCATCATCGGACTGAGCTTGTTGTCATTGCAGGCAATCTCAATGCTGTGCATTACAAGGAAGACATAGTCCTCCCTCATGTGGTACCCTTCCTGCAGGCTCATCCTGACATGACCCTCCAGCATGACAATGCCACCAGCCATACTGCTCGTTCTGTGTGTGATTTCCTGCAAGACAGGAATGTCAGTGTTCTGCCATGGCCAGCGAAGAGCCCGGATCTCAATCCCATTGAGCAAGTCTGGGACCTGTTGGATCGGAGGGTGAGGGCCAGGGCCATTCCCCCCAGAAAAGTCTGTGAACTTGCAAGTGCCTTTTTGGAAGAGTGGGGTAACATCTCACAGCAAGAACTGGCAAATCTGGTGCAGTCCATGAGGAGGAGATGCACTGGTGGCCACACCAGATACTGACTGTTACTTTTGATTTTGCTCCCCCCTTTTTTCTGGGGACACATTATTCAATTTCTGTTTGTCACATGTCTGTGGAACTTGTTCAGTTTATGCCTCAGTTGTTGAGTCTTGTTATGTTCATACAAATATTTACACATGTTAATAAGTGTGCTGAAAATAGTGCCTGGTTGACAGTGAGAGGACGTTTCTTTTTAGTTTAGCTACTAGCTAGCAGTCAGTTAGCTAGCGGTCCTCAACGTTACCTCAGACATCAGCCAGCCTCAACCCGGTCAATTCCTACCAGTCTGCACAGTGCGATATCAACCCAGAGCATTTCAAACTGCTTTTTGTCTACCACATTTTCTTATCGCAAGCTCTGAACCTTTACACCGGATCATTGCAGCTAACTAGCTGCTATCCGAGTGGCTACTCCTGGCTAACGCCTCTGTCCCGAAGCAAACACCAGTTAGCCTGGAGCTAGCCTCGAGCTAGGCCCATCTCCCGGCTAGCCAAAGAGGTCCACTAACTAATTATTGGGCTACAATACCTGTGTTGCCAATTGGCCTGGACCCTTTACTGCCGACATTGAGCCCCGCCGATCCAACACGACTGGTCTGCCGACGTAACCGTCCGAGGTGGTTTCAGCAGGCTCTTCCGTTGCGACGTCGCCGGATGCCCATCTGCTAGCCCCAGCCTGCTAGCTGTCTGAATCGCCGTGTCTCCAGCTCGCCTAGCGAAGCAGTGACTACGGAATTGACTCCCTGACTCATCTAGTGCTACTCTTTGGACACTATCATTACTCGGCTACACATGCCGAGTATCAATATGTCAATATGCCTTGTCTATTGTTGTTTTGGTTAGTGATTATTGTCTTATTTCAATGTAGAGCCCCTAGCGCTGTCCAATATGCCTTAGATATCCATTTTGTTCCACCCCCCACACATGCGGTGACCTCACCTGACTTAACTGGTGCCTCTTGAGACAAAAACTCTCTCATCGTCACTCAATGCCTAGGTTTACCTTCAATGTACTCACATCCCACCATACTCTTGTCTGTACATCATGCCTTGAGTCTATTCTGCCCCCAGCACCACTCCCATAACCCAGGCGCTCTCGTTTGTTGACTTTTGTAACTGTAAAAGCCTTGGTTTCATGCATGTTAACATTAGAAGCCTCTTTCCTAAGTTTTTTTTTTCATCCACTGCTTTAGCACACATTCCGCCAACCCTGATGTCCAAGCCGTGTCCGAATCATGGCTTAGAAAGGCCACCAAAAAACTTGATATTTCCATCCCTAACTATAACATCTTCCGACAAGATAGATCTGCCAAAGGGGGCAGAGTTGCAATCTGCTGCAGAGATAGCCTGCAGAGTTCTGTCATACTATTCATGTCTGCCAAAACAATTCGAGATTCTACTTTAAAAAATCCACCTTTCCAGAAACAAGTCTCTCACCCGTTACAGCTTGTCATAGACCCCCTTCAGCCCCCAGCTGTGCCCTGGACACCATATGTGAATTGATTGCCCCCATCTATCTTCAGAGTTCGTAATGTTTGTATGCTTATCACCCCAGCCATCGTACAATCTAAGCTAGATGCCCCCAATCTAACACAAATGATTAAGGAACCTACCAGGTTCAACCCTAAATCCATAACAATGGGCACCCTCTTAGATATCATCCTGACCAACTTGCCCTCTAAATACACCTCTGCTGTCTTCAACCAGGATCTCAGCGATCACTGCCTCATTGCCTGCGTGCTTGATGGGTCCACGATCAAACGACCATGGAAACAATCTGGAACCTTTCTTTATAAAATGATCAGCCAAAATTGTTGCAACCCCTATTACCAGCCTGTTCCTCCTCTCTTTCATATAGTCTGAGATCCTCAAAGATTTGAAAGCTGGGGGTGCCACAGGGTTCAATGGTGGTGTCACAGGGTTCAGTTCTCGGGCCAAATCTTTTCTCTGTATATATCAATGATGCCGCTCTTGCTGCCTGGTTGTCTGATCCACCTCTAGACGACACCATTCTGTATACATCTGGCCCTTCTTTGGACACTGTATTAAAAACTTCTTAGGGATAGCCCCCTTTAAAATGTTTTTTTTTTTGTCTAAATTACATACCCAAATCTAACTGCCTGAAGCAAGGATATGCATATTGAATGTAGGATAATATAACACAATAGAACTGGTAGAAGAAAATACAAAGAAAAAGTTAACTGGTGTTTTTTTACCACCATCTTTGAAATGCAAGAGAAAGGTCACTGTTATTTCCATCACCCTGGCTACAATTCCGATAGTGTCCACAAGATGGCAGCAGTGTATGTGCAAAGTTTCAAATTGATAACCTGGAGTATGATTGATCCTCAAGACTTTTAGTGTGAAGTCCACATGTACATTTGGGCAAATCGTTTAGAAGACATTCGCATTCATATTCCATTTTTCTGCAAGAATATCGTCAAATCTTTATACTTGGACTTTGATTTAGTTTTCCAAGTATTAGTAGCCATATTATAAGTTCAAAATTTGCAAAACAACCAGTTTCATAACTTCATAACCCTGAATATCCTTATATTTTTTTGTCCAAAATGAAAAGGCATGGTGTCGTACAAGGTAAGAAGCTACATTTTACTACATAAAAACAGTTTACTCCCATAAAGCCCAGCTCATTGGCTATCTAGCTAGCTTTGTTAGACCACGATTGGTGCTTATTTGACCAAGATACAGTCGTTCAAGAGATGCCTGCAACCATCATCGGCATGCCATGAAGGCGTTGCTCTCTGAACTAATATGGTCCCTATAGGATATACTACACCCCTAATGAAATAGTGAAGTCTTGTTACCTTCTAGGATCTCTGAGGAATAGGTACAAATTTGATTTGACTCGTTGAAACAAAGTTTAGGGTGAGATTTTCACAGATTCCTTTCTTTGCAGTGGAAATACAAAATCGATAGTGCATGCTATATGGACCTTTTTAGGATATGAAAAAGGGTTTTATCTAACAAAACAACACTTCATGTTGTCTCTGGGACCCTTTGGATGATAATTCAGAGCATGATTGCAGAATGTAAGTACACATTTATTAAACCTATTGCGGTGAAAAAACTGTTTTGTTGTTAGGAGCTCTCCTCAAATAATAGCATAAATTGGACAGTGCAGTTACATTAACAAGAATTTAAGCTTTCAGCCGATATAAGACACTTCTGTGTACCGACATTTGTTCTTACTCTAAAATGTGCGATCTTGACATAATGCGCTGAATGATTTACAACTGTCCCGTTGATGGGATGCCGATCCTTAATTAAATACGTATTTGTAGTTGTCCACATATTCTAAGTCAGAAACGTCCAGAGTAGTGATGCTAGTCGTGCGGGCGGGTGTGGGCAACAATCTGTTGAAGAGCATGCATTTAGTTTTGCAAGCATTTAAAAGCAGTTGGAGGCCACAGAAGGAGTGTATGGCATTGTATGGCATTGAAACTCGTTTGTAGGTTTGAAAATCAGCATAAAAAAAGGGGGCTATCCCTAAGAAGATACCTAGGTGTCTGGTTAGACTGTAAACTCTCCTTCCAGACTCACATTAAGCATCTCCAATCCAAAATCAAATCTAGAATCGGCTTCCTATTTCGCAACAAAGCCTCCTTCACTCATGCTGCCAATAATACTCTCGTAAAACTGACTATCCCACCGGTCCTTGATTTCGGCGATGTCATTTACAAAATTGCCTCCAAAACTGGATGTAGTCTATCACAGTGCCATCCGTTTTGTAACCAAAGCCCCATATTCTACCCACCACTGCGAACTGTATGCTCTCGTGTGCCAGGCTTCACTACATATTTGTCAGCTTTCGCTGTAAAGCCTATTTGAAATCGGACACTGTGGTGGGATTAACAACAAGATTACCTTTAAAAAGGTATAAGATACATGTATGTTTGAGGAATTTTAATTATGAGATTTCTGTTGTTTTGAATTTGGAACCCTGCACTTTCGCTGGCTGTTGTCATATCGATCCCGTTAACGGGATTGCAGCCCTAAGAAGTTTTTCAGCATCAGCTGTCAGAGCAGCTTACTGTACCTGTGCACAGCCAATCTGTAAATAGCACACCCAACTACATCATACCCATATTGTTATTTATCCTCTTGCTCTTTTGCACCCCAGTATCTCTACTTGCACATCATCATCTGCACATATATCACTCCAGAGTTAATGCTAAATTGAAATTATTTCACCTCTGTGGCCTGTTTATTGCCTTACCTCCCTACTCTTCTACATTTGCACACACTGTACATAGATTTTTCTATTGTGTTATTGACTGTACGTTTGTTTATATGTAACTCTGTGTTGTTGTTTTTGTTGCACTGCTTTGCTTTATCTTATCCGGGTCGCAGTTGTAAATGAGAACTTGTTCTCTACTGGCCTACCTGGTTAAATAAAGGAGAAAAATTGATTCATTGTTGTCTATCATTTACACTTATGCAAATGGTGTCTGTACAGTAGGCATGTAAAACGCTGTTAAGTCTACCCCCTCCTTTTTCGAACATTCTGTTAAAAATCGCGCAACTTTTCAGCGTCCTGCTACTCATGCCAGGAATATAGTATATGCATATGATTAGTATGTGTAGATAGAAAACACTCAGATTTTTTTTAAAACTGGTTAAATCACGGCTGTGACTATAACAGATCGTGTGTTTCATTGAAAAGCGCAAGAAAAACTGCTCTCTGAAAGCTAAAAATTATTTCAATGCGTCACTTTCATGGGTTGTTAAAAGGGCACAAAATTTATTATCGACCTGCATGCAATTCCTACAGATTCCACACGATGTCGCCATTGTCGTCATTTTCAAGTGAGTTTTTTCTTGGTAAATCCAACTATCTGGATTCCGTTTCTTCCGGTCTCCACCAGGATGTTTTGAATGTGCACATTGGCAGCCATTGATTTGAAAACGAGGAGCTATTGAATATACATCGCCCAGTAATCATTTTGATAGATTATAAACGTTTACTAATACCTAAAGTTGGATTACAAAAGTATTTCGAAGTGTTTTGTGAAAGTTTATCGTCAACTTTTTTAATTTTAAAAAATGACGCAGCGTTTAAAAACAAGGTTTTTTTCTGAATGACACAGCTTCCATAGAAAGCTATTTTGGGTATATATGGACCGATTTAAACGAAAAAAAGACCCAATAGTGATGTTTATGGGGCATATAGGAGTGCCAAGACAGAAGCTCGTCAAAGGTAATGAATGTTTTATATTTTATTTCTGCGTTTTGTGTAGCGCCGGCTAAGCTATATCTTTGTTTACATCGCATTCAGGCATTTTGGGGTGTTGCATGCTATCAGATAATAGCTTCTCATGCTTTCGCCGAAAAGCATTTTAAAAATCTGACTTGTTGGCTAGGTTCACAACGAGTGTAGCTTTAATTCAATACCCTGCATGTGAATTTTGATAAAGGTTTGAGTTTTAACAAGTACATTTAGCATTTAGCGTAGTGCATTTGCATTTCCAGGTGTCTACTTGAGACATCTGCGTCTCAAGTAGGAGCAAGAAGTTAAAGGCATTTGAAATGATTTGACTGTTTGATTACTCACTTTAAATTATTATCAAGTACTTGCAAAAAAAGTGAGTTGAGAATATCTAATTCATGCACATTTATGTTAATAATTAGGCTTATGTCAGCAATACTATTGTTTTAACAATTAACCAAGGTTTTTGATTTCTTATTGAGTCAATAATGAAAAGAAGTTTGAAATGAATTTATTATATATGTCAAAGTACGAGTAACACAATGAATGCAAATGTGCAATGTTGTGTAAGGACTGTGTAAGGGCTATTTGACCAAGACGAAGAGGGATGGAGTGCTGCATCAGATGACCTGGCCTCCACAATCACCCGACGTCAACCCAATTGAGATAGTTTGGGATGAGTTGGACCGCAAAGTGAAGGAAAAGCAGCCAACAAGTGCTCAGCATATGTGGGAACTCCTTCAAGAATGTTGGGAAAGCATTCCAGGTGATGCTGGTTGAGAGAATTCCAAGAGTGCAAAGCTGTCATCAAGGCAAAGGGTGGAAGAATCGTAAATATAAAATATATTTTGATTTGTTTAACACTTTTTTGGTTACTACATGATTCCATGTTATTTCATAGTGTTGATCTCTTCACTATTATTCTACCATGTAGAAGATGGTAAAAATAAAGAAAAACCTGTGAATGAGTAGGTGTGTGCAAACTTCTGACTGGTACTGTACATTCTAACATAAATTCATCAGTTATTCTGCACTCTGGCACACACAGACGAGAGTGTTCTGAAACAGTTGTTGCAGTGACATTCTATTGCAATGATGTATTTTGTTAAGTTTTACTACACGATACATTAAAAACTGCGTTAGACAGGAATAATTACATATACTGACCAGCTCAAATAGACAGAAGCGTGCTATATGGCAGACCAATCCAAACTCATCTCTCGGCATGTCCAGTCCACTCTTTATCTCAGCCAATCATGGCTAGCGGGAAGGTTGCTCTCTTTTTCTGTGTTTTAACCAACTAGGCTTGTAATTTAACAATTTTATTCGTATTTACATACAAGTTTGTTTTTAAACACATGAAAGTTTACGTTTCGAGAAGGCATTTCTACCCAAAAATATATTTTGATAAAAAAAAAAAAAAAAAATCCTGTGAAGTAGTGACATACGCCTAGTTTCCTGAAATGGGTCATTTATGGGAACTCCTTCAAGACTGTTGGAAAAGCATTCCAGGTAAAGCTGGTTGAGAGAATGCCTAGAGTGTGCAAAGTGGTCATCAAGGCAAAGGGTGGCTACTTTGAAAAATCTAAAATATCTTTTGATTTGCTTAACAATTTTTGGGTTACAAACGGATTCCATGTGTGTTATTTCATAGATTTGATGTCTTTACTATTTTTCTACAATATGGAAAATAGTACAAATACAGGAAAACCCTTGAATGAATAGGTGTGTCCAAAATGTTGAATGGTATTGTATATGAACATTTCCATGACAATAGCTCAAACATGACAGGAGACATGCTTGTTCAAAGTTGGATTTTTCCGTTGATTACTATAGCGCCCTCCCTTGGGCCAATCGGTGTAATTTTGGAATTTCAGTTGAGTACTATAGCACCCATCTTTTTCCAATCAGTGAAATTTTGTAGAATACGAATCTCTATGGCAAAAAAACACCCAGGTCATTCACCCAAGTTTTGTCAAAATGCTGTCTGAGATATCTTGTGTGACAAACGTACGACCGTACTAATGTACTAACGGACGGAGAACAGATCCACTGTCCCCTCCCCGATTTCATTGTGGGGGAGAATAAGTCACTTGTATAATTACTGTATAATAAAAGTACACATTTGCCCTTTTCCCTCTAGGATTGACATAATCAAGTATGTGATCTATGGCATCGCCTCAGCGTTCTTTGTCTATGGCATTCTGTTGATGGTGGAGGGCTTCTTTACCAGCGGAGCCATCAAGGACCTGTATGGAGACTTCAAGATCACCACCTGTGGACGTTGTGTCAGTGCTTGGGTAAGGGATAACTGTTCACTGAATGATAAGGTTTATTGACATTCAAGAGTATCTTGTTATGTTTTATATGAATGACCTGCATGTAATGCGATGGCCCTTAGGGGCAAAGTAGCTTTTAAAATTGTTTTGCCATATATCACAATTATTGTCATAATTTAGAGGTTAATGGGCATAATGTTTCCCAAATTTAGTTCGAGTAGCCCCATCCATTCCACTTTCTATTCCAGTACTGGCACACTTGTTTCAAGTGGCCAATCATCAAGTCCATGATGAATTGAATTAGGTGTGCTAGTACTGGAATAGCTCAAATACATGTAAGTGGAATGGGGAGTACCTGAGGAGATGTTTGGGAAACACCGATACAGACTCTGTCTCAATAAATCCTGATAGGAAATTGGTGGGACGTCAATGTTGTTCCTAAATCGTTCTTTGGAGCACGGTATAACAAATGCAACCTGGATTCTGATGAGTCTCCTCTATCTGTCTCAGTTCATCATGCTGACGTACATCTTCATGTTGGCTTGGCTCGGGGTGACAGCGTTCACCTCCCTCCCTGTCTTCATGTACTTCAACATCTGGAGCATTTGCCAAAACACCACCATCTTGGAGGGAGCCACTCTGTGCTTGGACCCGCGCCAGTATGGTACAAAATCAGGATATAGCTTGGTCTGATGCTTCTCTCTGGGATTTTTTCCTACATACAGTATTGTCCATGGGGTGGGCTACTGATGGACAGATGTACTAAGTGTTGTTACTGTTGTACAGAAATGGGTTGTAAAGGTGAAACATAGCTTTGGTGGGGGGCATGATGTGTAAAGGACTGCTTCATGGTTTAGTTCGATTTTGCTCTTGAATTTGCCGCAGTGGAAATAACAGGTGCAAATATCTACGTGGCCTTTGTTCTCCTCTCCTCTCAGGTATTGTGCCAATTGGGGAGGGGAAAACTGTATGCGCTGGTTCTGAGAAGTTTTACAAGATGTGTGAATCAAATGAGGTATATCAAATAAAACACTTGACAAACATTGACATACCATGTGAGTACAGTATACGTTTGTTTATGCAGTATGTGATTCTTGCTTCCAATGTAATAAAACATCTCAAGTCATATTGAAATATTGACGTTTGAAAGCCATAATAACCATGCATTTTAAAACATTCCCATTTACACGAAGGCTTTTGTTTTTTGAAGTAATTCATTTGAGCACAAAGTAAAAGGTGAGTTTCACGGGGAAGCCTGACTAACATCTCCTCTCCTTTGTCTTTAATACAGCTGGACATGACATTCCACCTGTTCATTTGTGCCCTGGCTGGTGCTGGAGCAGCTGTCATTGCTATGGTGAGACACAAAAACCAGCTACTTGTCTATCTCTGTTGATACATCTGACATTACAGCGTTGATTCATATCCATTTGAAGGCAATATCACATCTAATGGACCACGCCATTTGTATGAACCGCTGACATCTGTACAAGACGCTGTATAGATTATATCTCATGTTCCTCATGTGAGAAAATATGAATCAGACCTGTCTGTTTTATTGAACTAGTCTATAGGCTTACAAATGGAAGTACACGGTTTTGATTTGACGTGGCCATTTTATATATGACAATAATAGGTCAAATACAAGCGTTAACTGGGTTAATTTCTATAGCTACAGTAAAAAATCAATGTTTTGCTATATGAGTGTGGGAATGGCTAGTGAGGCTGTATTTGACGGAGTAGAGAGGGAAGATTTTTCGCTCTCTCAGAGATGCAAGGCATGTCACAGCGTTGTCATGGAAACTGGGAGAAGAAAGGTCCAGAGCTTGGTGAAAACATCACTCAGTCATTTGTGAGTGGCCATTTTCTAAGAGAGGGAATGTGGTCGTTAGTCAATGATGATGGTGCAAAGTGCAGCGCAACATTTAACTAAACAAATTGCTGGCAAAATTAAACAGTGGTGGTACACAGATATAGACACCGATCAATGATTATTTAAATGATTAATGAAACAAAATACTAAGACGAGATGATAAACGGAATGGATGTAGTGTTTTCACTATTCCAGTCCTCACAGCTGAGACTGCAGCTTTTGTTCGAATCCTTTCGAGACCAGTTGGTCTTTGTGTAGATTTAAATCCATTAGCAGGCTGCTAATAATGTCCATGATTCAATTCGAAAGGTGTGGCAATGTAACAACCACAGTCATTTAAGCACAATACATTCACAATGGCAGTGTCTCAAATGATCCTTTGCTGCCACGGAAACCCTGCCTACAGCCCACTTTTTCTAATGTACTGCCACCTGCTGGCACGTCAGTGAAATTACACAATTGTACATCAAAAATAGAAAATGTATAATCAAAACATTGTTTTTTGCCTCGAGAAGACCTATTGTAACTCTTTTTTTCAGCTTGAAAAAGAGATGTGGGCCACAATTATAGCATTTTATATTTCTGCTGATGATGACGTGAACATCTCTCTTCTGCTAGAGCATGGAGCTTGATTAGAGGGCTATGTTCATTTGTGAAGACTTTTCCACATTTGAAAGAGAAATGGACCCAAAAAGTGTGTTTTCCAATTAAGTACATGGTGGAAATAGGGTACACTTTCTTCCATTTCGTGGCAGCTATTCTTCTTTCCCAAATCAATGTCAGTGGAGAATTGAAAGACCAATAATTTTCTACATTTTTTTATTTTCTCCCTGAATGAACTCATGGGTGACTTATCTCTGTTTCAGATCCACTACCTGATGGTGCTGTCGGCCAACTGGGCCTACGTGAAGGACGCGTGCAGGATGCAGAAGTATGAGGACATCAAGTCCAAAGAAGAGCAGGAGCTCCACGACATCCACTCCACCCGCTCCAAGGAGCGTCTCAACGCCTACACATAAGGCCAGCGTGAGGCCTGGCCCTGCCACCCTGCCCCCCTCCCCTCCCCTCCCCTCCTCTCCACCATCCCCTAAAGAGGGGGTTGGGTGGCGCCTGGGGTCCTCGCCCCCTCTGATGTCACTGGTGCATCATATGACAAAGTGGTCCGGGGGACCCCCATACAACCCCCCCAAACAGCATTTCAGATGACAAGCCCCATTATCACTCTCATGGACTGCATTATTATTATTATTGTTATTATCATCATCACCTGTATTATTGTGTTTTTTATAGTATTTGGTAGTTTAGTACGTAGTAGAATTAGAAGTAGCTAGCAGCAGTATTTTTAGTTTACGTTTTTACTTTGGAGAACTTTTATTTGTATTTTATCTAGTGTCATCATTTTTCCTTCTTGTATTATTTATTTCTATTCATTTTTGAGGTGGTCAGTTGGGGCTTAAAAGGGTTTCAAGCACATTTCTCGTGTTTGTGTGTCTATTTAGATTTTAAAGAACTATGTAAATGGTGGGTGATCAGTTTTGAAGACTTCAATATTTTCAATCACACAGGGGAACTTGTAAAGCTCCCGAAGCCTTTACATACCAGTACTGCCAGGGATCTAAATCATAACTTTGAAGTGAAAGAAATTTGAATCGTTTTTTAATTTATTTTAAATTTTTTACTCCGGTTACACGATAGTGTTACCAAATTTGTATTAAAAAAAATATTATTTTATTGCTGTGCCAAGCCTGTTAATCAGGAAAAACTTAGGTCAATATCAAGGAAGGAGTCCCCAAAATGATAAACAATTGATTATTTTGTTACTATATGAGGCATCTTGCGAATTTAAAGCTGTGTATCTACTGTAACGCAGGGCTCTCCAACCCTGAGAGCTAACATCCTGTAGGTTTTCACTCCAACCTTAATCTAGCACACTTGATTGTAATAATTAGCTAGTTGATCAGCTGCATCAGATTAGTTACAACTAGGGTTGGAACAAAAACCTACAGGAGGGTAGCTCAAAAGGAACAGGGTTGGAGAACCCTGTTCCAAGGACTGGGAATGATTCGATTGTCTTTAATCATACGCCACACAAGCACATGCAAATATGTTCTCATACCCTCTTTTTTTTTATTTCATAAAGTTGAACTTTATAAATACTAGTATAAAACACGTTTTTGCAGATTCTGCGCTGTATATATTGAGATATAAATGCATACTTATATGTTTAGCACTACAAAATCAGGACAATTCATAAGATAATTAAAATAAGTTACTGTGGTTGAATCCACTAGTGATCTCTCAGTCTTACAAAAATCTCGATGCTAAAAAAAGTTGTCGGTGTAACATGTCACTTTTTGGTGGATTCATCAGACGTCAGAAAAGTGTGTGTCACAACAGTAAGTTATTTTGTTTATGACGTTAAAAGTTTGATTGTCTTGCTTATGCCATAGGACTCCGAAGGTGGCCTACGATTTCATTGCCGGGCAATATTTGTTTTATCAGTATTTCTAAGAGCTAGTTTTGGGAACTTATTTGACCATTTCTGTGCTCTCTCTAGGTGTAAGCGCATTGATGTTCAACTCAGAGTTGGATAACTGTAATGTTAGGTAAAGACTGTGAATTTAGATGTTTTTCGTGGCATGGACATGCATTAATGGTATAGAATTATTAACTCAAAAGTCATTTTATTTACACTTTGCCTGTCTTGCCGTGTCAACCCTTTATGTGCAGTACTACCCCCCCCCCCCCCCCGCCCCTCCCCCCCACGCTAACAGCATTATACTACTGATATTAGACTGTATTGTTTGAGTTGTCTCTGTTTAGTTTGTGATGAGCTATCAACCATGTCTTAAACTGATTCTTGTGCCAACGTTGCTTCTACAGTAAATGACTTGACAATGCTGTCGGCTTTATCCTCGTATTAGTCTTTTGTACTTTCACAAGAATGCTTACTTAAGTAGTAGCAGGATTTCAATTGGAAAAATGTGCTTGCATAAATAAAAATTACTTGTGTACTTGTTAATAAATACTTTGTGGGTCTTGTGTGTTTATTCCCTGTTAACACTTTGCAGTGTTGGTAATACTCTGTAACTATTCATGTAAGTACAACGTAACAAGTATTGTAATTTCCAATGTCCAATTGGGTTGGGGTAAGAGTTAGTGTTAATGCAGTAAGCACAGTACAGTGTAACACTGACTAACTACAAAAAGAAAATGGTATGTATTGTGACAGAGAAGCCACCAGGGGGAGACTCGTCGAGGCCTGGTGATAGATGGAGTCTACATATTTAAATATATTTTACTTATTGAATATTTTTTCATTTGTTAATATTTGTCAGACGTTCTTTTCAATTTAACATTATAGAGTATTTTGTGTAGATCAATGACCCGAGGCATCATTTGGTTACCCTCCAAACGGCTATCTACAGGACAGGCTTGGGCCACTGCTGCCCTCCATGACAGCCCCAACCCTGCAACAGGAGCCACACCGATGCAGGTTGACATATGCACACGTGGTGTGCAGACACAGAAACATTACCAACACTGCTGAACCTATCCCCTGCATCCAATGACTTGAGGGAAATCCACCTATTGCTCGGTCTGCTCCGCACACACCTATTTGGTCAGGGACCTTGGCAGAGAGTTTTCCCACTCAACCCCAGCAAATATTAACCACAAACACCTCCCAGTATCAACCACAAACACCTCCCGGCAGACTGGCTACATCCCCTCCCTCTGGTCAAATCATCCAGACTGGTATCGTAGACTATAAAAAACGTAAATCGGGGACACTCATATTTGTATGATAACATATGTTACGTTTGGTATGGATACATAAGATAGAAGGTTAAATAAAAAAGGAACAGAGGGCGGTTGGTCGGGCAGGGTGGTCATATAAGGTGAATGCCAAGGACAACTTTAGCATTTGAGCTAATTAGCAACTCTGCAACTACTTACTACTGTTTAGCTTCTTTGAAACTAAGCATGTTAGCTAATCCTAACCCTAACCTTGACACTTTTAGCTAACCCTAACCTCAACTCTAACCACTTACGCTAACCCCTAGAGCTAACATTAACCAGCTACCTAAAATTATCATAAGCCACCTAGCCACCTAGCTAATGTTAGCCACAACAAATTGGAATTCGTAACATATCAAATGTATTTCAAATTTCTAACATGTTGTGCATTTTCCATGTCCGTAACATATTGTACAAATTGCAATTTGTAACATATCATGCAAATTATAATTTGTAACATTTCATGTAAATTATAATTTGTAACATATCATACTAAATGGATGATGGACATCCACAAATTAATACTATACGAAACGTAACATGTCTCGGATTTAATTACAGACGCTTTATTTTTAAACTGCTGGTACTTTGCTATTTTGTGAAGTGCACCAGTACCTCCTGCAGCAAAGCACCCCCACAACATGATGCTGTACCCCTGTGCTTCACGGTTGGGATGGAGTTCTTTGGCTTGCAAGCCTCCCCCTTTTTCCTCCAAACATAATGATGGTCATTATGGCCAAACAGTTTTATTTTTGTTTCATCAGACCAGAGGACATTCCTCCAAAAAGTACGATCTTTGTCCCCATGTGCAGATGCAAACCATAGTCTGGCTTTTTTATGGCGGTTTTGGAGCAGTGGTTTCTTCCTTGCTGAGCGGCCTTTCAGGTTATGTCGATATAGAACTTGTTTTACTGTGGATATACATACTTTTGTACCTGTTTCCTCAAGCATCTTCAGCAGGTCCTTTGCTGTTGTTCTGGGATTGATTTGCACTTTTTGCACCAAAGTAAGTTCATCTCTAGGAGGCAGAAAGTGTCTCCTTCCTGAGCGGTATGACGGCTGTGTGGTCCCATGGTGTTTATACAGATGAAGGTGATACCTTCAGCCGTTTGGAAATTGCTCCCAAGGATGAACCAGACTTGTGAAGGGCTACATTTATTTTTCTGAGATCTTGGCTGAATTCTTTAGATTTTCCCATGAAAAGCAAAGAGGCACTGAGTTTAAAGGAAGGCCTTGAAATACATCCACAGGTACACCTCCAATTTACTCAAATGATGTCAATTAGCCTATCAGAAGCTTCTAAAGCCATGACATCGTTTTCTGGAATTTTCCAAGCTGTTTAAAACTTCTTATGGCTGGGGGTAGTATTGAGTATCTTGGCTGAATAAGGTGCCCAGAGGTGCCCAGAGTAAACTGCCTGCTACCCAGTCCCAGTTGCTAATATATGCATATTATTAGAATATTTGGATAGAAAACCCTATCCCAATCCAAAAACGGTTTGAATGTCTGTGAGTATAACAGAACTCATATGGCAGGCAAAAACCTGAGAAAAAATCCAACCAGGAAGTGGGAAATCTAAGGTTGGTCGTTGTTCAACTCATTCCCTATTGAAGATACAGTGAGATATTGGTCATGTTGCACTTCCTAGGGTTTCCACTAGATGTCAACCGTCTTCAGAACCTAGTTTGATGCTTCTACTGTAAAGTGGGGGTGAATGAGAGGCGAATGAGTCAGAGGTCAGAGGTCTGGCAGAATGCTTTGAGCTCGTGACGCTCGTTCACATGAGAGGTAGCTCACGTTCCATTGCTTTTCTACAGACAAAGGAATTCTCCAGTGGGAAAATTATTGAAGATTTACGTTAAAAACTTCCTAAAGATTGATTCTATACATCGTTTGACAAGTTTCTACGGACTGTAATGTAACTTTTTGACATTTCGTCTGCTCCTAGTGAACGCGCTTCATGACTTTGGATTTGTTTACAAAACGCGCTAACAAAAGTAGCTATTTGAACATAAATGATAGACATTATCAAACAAAACAAACATTTATTGTGGAACTGGGATTCCTGGGAGTGCATTCTGATGAAGATCATCAAAGGTAAGTGAATATTTATAATGCTATTTCTGACTAATGTTGACTGCACAATATGGTGGATATCGTTTTGGCTTGTTTGGTCTCTGAGCGCCATACTCAAATTATAGCATGGTTTGCTTTTTCCGTAAAGCTTTTTTGAAATCTGACACAGTGCTTGCATTAAGGAGAAGTGTATCTAAAGTTCCATGCATGACACTTGTATTTTCATCAACATTTATAATGAGTACTTCGGTAAATTGATATGGCTCTCTACAAAATCACCGGATGTTTTTGGAACTACTGAACATAACGCGACAATGTATACTGAGATTTTTGGATATAAATATGAACTTTATCGAACAAAACATACATGTATTGTGTAACATGAAGTCCTATGAGTGTCATCTGATGAAGATCATCAAAGGTTAGTGATTAATTTAATCTCTATTTGTGCTTTTTGTGACTCCTCTCTGTGACTTGGCTCTTACCTAACATAATCGTTTGTGGTGCTTTTGCTGTAAAGCCTATTTTAAATCGGACACTGTGGTGGGATTAACAAGAAGTGTTTCTTTAAAATGGTGTGAAATACTTCTATGTTTGAGGAATTATAGTTTTGGGATTTCTGTTGTTTTGAATTTGGCGCCCTGCACTTACACTGGCTGTTGTCATATCGATCCCGTTAGCGGGATCTCAGCCCTAAGAAGTTTTAAGGGCACAGTCAACTTAGTGTATGTAAACTTCTGACTCACTGGAATTGTGATACAGTTATAAGTTAAATAATCTGTCTGTAAACAGTTGTTTGAAAAATTACTTGTGTCATGCACAAAGTAGATGTCCTAACCGACCTGCCAAAACTATAGTTTGTAAACAAGAAATTTATGGAGTGGTTGAAAAACTAGTTTTAATGACTCCAACCTAAGTGTATGTAAACTGTACATGTTCATGTACAAATTACCTCGACTACCCTGCATCCCGCACATTGACTCAAAACCGTTACCCTGTGTACATAGCCACATTATTGTTATTTTTTTAATATATTTTTTTTTACTTCAGCTTAATTAGTAACCGGGTTGAAGCCAGCTAGTGACGGCTATTTAACAGTCTGATTTCCTTGAGATTGAAGCTGTTTTGAAGACTCTCAATCCCAGTTTTGGTGCACCTGTACTGACCTCACTTTCTGGATGATAGGGTTGACAATTTCAGATCATCAGGGATGTGTACGCCGAGAAACTTGAAGCTTTCCACCTTCTTCACTGTGGTCCCATCGATGTGGATAGGGGTTTGCTCCCTCTGCTGTTTCCTGAAGTCCAAGATTAGCTCCGTTGTTTTGTTGATGTCGAGTGAGAGGTTATTTCCCTGGCACCACTCTCCCAGGGCCCTCACCTCCTCCCTGAAGGCTGTCTCATCATTGTTTGTAATCAGGCCTACTACTGTTGTGTCGTCTGCAAACTTGATGATTGAGTTGGAGGCGTGCGTGACCACAAAGTCTTAGGTGAACAGAGAGTATAGGAGGGGGCTCAGCACGCACCCTTGTGGGGCCCCTGTATTGAGAATCAGCGAAATGGAGGTGTTCCTACCTTCACCACCTGGGGGCGACCTGTCAGGATGTCCAGGACCCAATTGTACAGGGCAGGGTTCAGACCCAGAGACCTGAGCTTAATGATGAGCTTGGAGGGTACAGTGGTGTTGAATGCTGAGCTATAGTCAATGAACAGCATTCTTACATAGGCATTCTTCTTATCCAGATGGGATTGGGCAATGTGCAGTGCGATGGCGATTGCATTGTCTGTGAATCTATTGGGGTGGAAAGCAAATTGAAGTGGGTCTAGGTTGTCAGGTAAGGTGGAGGTAATCCTTAGCTAGCCTCTCAAAGCACTTAATGATGACAGAAGTGAGTGCTACGGTGCAATAGTAATTTAGTTCAATTACTTTTGTTTTCATGGGTACAAGAACAATGGTGGTCGTCTTGAAGCAAGTGGGGACAGCAGACTGGGATAGGGAGAGATTGAATATGTCCGTAAACACTCCAGCCAGCTGGTCTGTGCATGCTCTAAGGACACAGCTAGGGATGCTGTCTGGGCCGGCAGCCTTGCGAGGGTTAACACACTTACATGTCTTACTCACGTCGGCCACGGAGAAGGAGAGCCCACAGTCCTTGGTAGTGGGCCGTGTCGGTGTCACTGTGTTATCCTCAAAGCAGGAGAAGAAGGTGTTTAGCTTATCATGAAGCAAGACGTCAATCTCTGCGACGCGGTTGGTTTTCCCTTTGTGGTCCGTGATTGTCTATAGACCCTGCCACATACGTCTCGTGTCTGAGCTGCTGAATTGCGACTCCACTTTGTCTCTCTACTGACGTTTTGACTGTTTGATTGCCTTACGGAGGGAATAACTACGCTGTTTGTATTCTGCCATGTTCCCAGTCACCTTACCATGGTTATTAAATGCGGTGGTTCGCACTTTCAGTTTCGTGCAAATGCTGCCATCTATCCATGGTTTCAATTTGGCTAGGTTTTTATAGTCACAGTGGGAACAACATCTCCTATACACTTCCTGATGAACTCAGTCACTGCATCCTTGTATTGGTCAGATGTTATTCTCAGAGGCTACCCGGAACATATCCCAGACCGCATGATCAAAACAATCTTGAAGCATGGATTCCGATTGGTCAAACCAGCATTGAATAGACCTTAGTACGGGTACTTCCTGTTTTGAGTTTCTGCCAATAGAAAGGGAGGATGGAGTCGTGATCAGATTTGCTGAAGGGAGGCCGGGGGAGAGCCTTGTAGGCATTTCGAAAAGTTGAGTAACAGTGGTCCAATGTGTTGGTAGAACTTTGCTTGCGTTTTCCTCAAATTTGCTTTTTTGAAATCCCCAGCTACAATAAATTCAGCTTCAGGATATGGGGTTTCCAGTCCAGTGTAGTTCTTTGAGTGCCGTTATGGTATTGGCTTGAGGGGGAATATACTGTACACGGCTGTGACTATAACCGAAGAGAATTCCCTTGGGAGGTAATACGGTCGGTATTTGATTATGAACTATTCCAGGTTGGGTGAACAGGACTTGAGTTTCTGTGTGTTATCACAATCACACCATGAGTAGTTAATCATGAAACATACACCCCTACCTTTCTTCCCGGAGAGTTCTTTATTTCTGTCTTTGCAATGTTCTGAGAACCCAGCTGGCTGTATGGATGGGACACTATATCCAGAGAGAGCCATGTTTCCCGTAAACCAGAGTATGTTACAATCCCTGATGTCTCTCTGAAAGGAGATCATCGCTCTGAGCTCGTCTACTTTATTATCCAGATACTTAACATTTAGTAAGTAATTTACTCTAAAGTGGTGGATGGTGTGCACACCTCCTGAGTCGGACTAGAAGTCCACTCCGAATACCTCTTCTCCGCCAGCAGTGTTTTGGAGCAGCCTCTAGAATAAATTAAATACCCTGGGGGGTACGAGCAAAGGTTCCAAAGTTATTTCCGTCTGTATGTAACAACACCAAAAAAAAATCTGGGCTAATAATGTAAGAAATAGAAACAGATCTGGAGAATGGTACCAAAAAATGTCTAGATCTAGATCTGGCCAATATGGCCTAGATCTGGCCGCCCAGCCAAACTGAGCAATAGGGGGAGAAGGGCCTTGGTCAGGGAAGTGACCTGATGAACCCAATAACCTGATGGTCACTCTGACAGAGCTACAGAATTCCTCTGTGTAGATGGGAGCACCTTCCAGAAGGACAACCATCTCTGTAGCGTTCTACCAATTAGGCCTTCATGGTAGAGTGGGCAGACGAATGCCACTCCTCAGTAAAAGGCATATGACAGCACGCTTGAAGTTTGCCAAAAGGCACCTAAAGGACTGAGACCATGAGAAACAAGATTCTCCGATCTGATGAAACCAAGATTGAACTCTGTGGCCTGAATGCCAAGCGTCACGCCTTAAGGAAACCTGGCACCATCCCTACGGTGAAGCATGGTGGTGGCAGCATCACGCTGTGGGTATGTTTTTCAGCGCCAGGGACTGGGAGACTAGACAGGATCGAGTGAAAGATAAACAGAGCAAAGTACAGAGAGATCTTTGATTTAAACCTGCTCCTGTGTGCTCAGGACCTCAGACTAGTGTAAAGGACAACGACCCTAAGCACACAGCCAAGAAAACATAGGAGTGGCTTCGGGACAAGTTTCTGAATGTCCTTGAGTGGCCCAGCCAGAGCCCGTACTTCAACCAGATCTAACACCTCTGGAGAGACCTGAAAATAGCTGTGCAGCGGCACTCTCCATCCAATATGACAGTTTGAGAGGATCTGTAGAGAAGAATGGGAGAAACTCCCCAAATATATGTGTGTCAAGATTGTAGCGTCATACCCAAGAAGACTTGAGGCTGTAATTGCTGCCAAAGGTTATATGATATTTCAAAAAATGTATGTTTTTGCTTTGTCATTATTGGGTATTGTGCGTAGATTGATGAGAGAAATTCATGATTTAAAGCGTTTTATAATAAGGCTGTAACGTAACAAAATGTGGAAAATAGTCAAGGGGCCTGAATACTTTCCGAATGCACTGTATGTATGTATGTATGTATGTATGTATGTATGTATGTATGTATGTATGTATGTATGTATGTATGTATGTATGTATGTATGTATTGCTGTATTACACACACAGGCAAAAGTACTACCCAACCAACTGCTTTTCTACCACCAGATAACCTTCTTTCTCTTAGT